>NW_025999624.1:3600000-3945000 GCF_019419815.1 Pyrus x bretschneideri
CATTTTTTTTAACTTCAAATAGGTATAATTTTGTTCTACACTTCCCTACATGCATTTTGATATATTATGGGTCAAATTTGGTTAAGAAACGACAAAGTTACAAAGCTTTGAAATTTGCCCAAATCTCTAGTAAAAAATCCCAGATTCTAGTGTAAGCTCCGGTGGCTTAGCTCGGCTAAGTCAACCATTGACTTCTGGGTCAGCGTTGACTGTTGACCAGTCAACATTGACTTTTTTTGGGGTTTTGACCAGGACCCATCCTAGACTAATTTCAATGCCTTGAGTCCGTTTTTGACATCCATTTAGTGAAATCCCAAAGTTTTAACATAGTTGACTGCCGGGAAGGCTCGGTTTTTTAAGGATTGACTGTTGACTTTTTACGAAAATTGCCTGGTACCCTACTTAGCATATTTTGATGCCTTAATTCCAAATCCACACTCTGTTTTCCCAAATTTTTAGGTGCAATTACTATCAAAGACTTCGACTTCCCTCGTTCAAACAGCTACGACTTTGCAAGTATCTGTGAGTGGGTTTTTTCTTTTATATAGTATATATATTTGTTTAGTTTCCATATATACATCTATTAATGAATTCTCTATGTGATGCCATAATTAAATTAATGCTTATAAGAATTGTTGTAATGAAGAGAATTATGAGATCAATATAAATCCTACAGGATGCATAGGTATGTGTAATATTATAAGATGCCTTAATTATATTTATGACCATGATTAGTATTTTACTAACTAGGATTATTGAATTACCATTGCTTGATCATATTTACATTATCTGCTCATCGTGTACTGCATTAGTGTTAGTATTTGCCTGGGGCCAGGGCTAGTCTTTCACGTGTATGTTCACATCACACCGTACGCTCACTTTGGATCCATTGTAGGTGCCAGTCCTTTCCTAGATTGCTATAGGCGATTAGGACTCATATGTGATGTGCATGACACCACTTTTCATGCAATTGTAGTACTAGATCATATATCATTATTACACCCAGTCCTGTTCATGTTAGAATATCTCTGCATGAACTCGTGTGTTAGCATATGTTGATAAGCACTTGATATGATATGTGTGTCTATGCAAGATTATGTGATTACTGGATGTTAGGTATTTATTTACAAAATATTGTTGAATTCTTGAGATATTGCTGGTTATGGTAAGTATTTTCATACTATACGTAGTATGTTATATATGGAAACTATACTTGTTTTATGGCTAGGGTTTATTATGTTTTCGAAAAGGTTTTTACAAAGCTTTATTTTTAGGCCCACTCACCCTTCTTTTTCACCCCTCATGGTTTTAGTGGTAGAGCTTTGCATTGACGAGGATTGTTGGCCAACGTTGGTATAAAAGATTACCTTCAATTGTAATTCTCAATCTACTCTACCGTATGCTCTGACAACACATATAAATGGGTTCATTCCCTCTCATAAGTCACTCTTGCATTTAGGCACTTTTTGTCGCATCCCAGACCGGCTCAGCTGTAGCACGATATTGTCTGCTTTGGGCTCTGGCCATGCCCTCACGATTTTGTTTCTAGGAACTCAAATGAGAACTTCCCAGTGGGTCACCCATCCTAGGAATGCTCTCGCCCGAACTCGCTTAACTTCGGAGTTCCAATGGAACCCGAAGCCAGTGAGTTCCCAAAAGGCCTCGTGCTATATGGAGGTGGGCATGTACATATAAGGCACATCACCCCCTCTCCGTTGGTCGATGTGGGATGTTATAATCCATCCCCTTTAAGGACCTGACGTCCTCGTCAGCACACTCGCACCACACGGTAGAGTGGCTCTGATACCATTCTGTCACATCCTAGTCTCGGCTCCGTCGTAGCATGATATTATCCTTTTTGGGCTCTAGCCATGCCCTCATAGTTTTGTTTCTAGGAACTTAGACGAGAACTTCCCAGTGGGTCACCCATTCTAGGAATGGTCTCGCCCAAACTCACTTAACTTCGGAGTTCCGATGGAACCCAAAACCAGTGAGTTCCCAAAAGGCCTCGTGCTATATGGAGGTAGGCATGTACATATAAGGCACATCATCCCCTCTCTGTTGGTCGATATGGGATGTTACACTTTTAGGTTTTAATTTATCCACATTTTCCACCTTACTACACTTTATGGCTTCGTCACCTTCTGGGTGTTGGCCAGCACAACTCGATTCGGAGTCCAGTTGGACATTACAGGTTGGGGTGTGTAATATAACCTCGGGCTCAAGTCAGCATGCTACATAATTTCCTACATAGTTAAATTCTGCCATCACGTGCACTTCTTCAACTTTGGAATATGTGCTCCAGAGCAAACAGAGGTTGCTTTCTTCTATCGTTGTAGTTGTTAAACTATCGTCTTTCGTCGGAATGGCCAAGATTGTGACTACACACTCAAATATAAATGAGAAAATGACACCCTTCTTACACGTCTTACCTCATCCATCACGTTATCCATAACCTTTATCCTTTCAATTGGAGTATCATTCCTCCTCCATAGAGATAAATGTTTAAGTCCAAACTTCACTTGTCTTCCATGCATTGACTTTCTCTTCTTATAAATTGCACTTCTCCTTTCCACATGATCACCCACACTTTTATTCACAACCTCCGCTCAGTTCTTCAATGAGCCTGTGATTTTTCATTTCTGTGTGGCATCTTGGCTTACAATAATTTTCTATTTCAAGTTTCTCCCTATAAAACTGTCAAATACTTCAAAACTTCCACTTAATTTTTAACGGGTCCGAATTCCTCTTCTTACCTTTTCGACTTGATTCCGGCTGGCAAACCTCGCCTCCTATTTCTCAAATGCATGCACTGGTCTAAATATAGTGGGACCCCACCACACTTTGAGATCGTCAAGATTCGTGACCAATATCACATTCTAGATGATGCGCACCATAAGCCATCTCCTGCTGGAGCTAATATGTCTTCATGTTTTGGTATTCCACCCGGGTTTATTTTATCTCCAGACTACTTAGGAGCCATTAATTTCCCGCTTCATCCATGATCCATCACATCCTATTATTCACAAACACTCACCATATGTATATGAACCCGAACTATTACTTGGTTATGTCGACCTTCCTAGTTTTAGGTTTAAAACTGAGCGCATCTCTATGTTTTGGAGATTTTCTCTGTCTCTTCGACTTGATTGCCATTAACGACTTGATCGCCATTAAGGGAGAAGCTAGTTTCTTTAATTTTAAACCTAGATACCACAAGAAATTATTGTCATTAGATCCATTGAGAGCCAAAGATTGGAAGAACCACCCTCTTTTGATTTCAGGGAATTAGAAGGCTCATAAACTGGTTAAAGAGGTTCGTGGCAAATAAGGTATGAAGCTCCAAAGAAGTTGTTAATACTTTAACTCATATCGCTTTTCTCCAAGACTCTATCATTTACTTTCTGTACTATTTGGTCGACTGATTGTTGTCCTTTGACGCCCTACTTAAATCTCTCTTCGCCCTTAATATTGAGCATCGGTTTAATGTAGAATCTTCTGTTCTTAGGATGGGCTCCCAAACAAAGAGCTTAGGAGAAGAAGACAAAAGCGAGGAAGACGATAAGACAAAGTAAACGAAAGTGGACTCCGACATGGATTTTTCTCCCACTATGGCTTTGCCGCCTCTTGACTTTCCCATGTCCAGCCTTGTTGTATCACCTCATCGTGACCTACCAATGCCCAGATTTGTAGGTAGGTCGGATAAATGACCTTTGGTGGATAGACCCAAAAAATCCAAGAGTGATTCACAGAATATCTTCATATAAACCCTACGTCCATGCAATGGTAATCGGCCCCTCCCAATTTTGGCTCTACTAGTGGCAATAGTTCCAGCGATTCATCTCAAGCTTGGAGACTTGAGTTCATAAAAGGGGACGAGAGTTTCGTCATTCTTGGTGATGATCTATATGACAATGTAAGTGCTACTACTGCTATGGCAAGAGGTTTGACTCATCTTGATGACGTTGGACGCTTTGAGGCTATGCTTGATGGCGACCTTGATTCTTATGAGTCTCATTGTCTTCTGGAGGTATTCTCTTATTCTTGGTATATCTCACCATTTCCATAAGATTTAACGTTTTTGTTGTTTTTCAAATAGCTGTTTTCTAAAAGGAAAAATCAAATAGACTAGTTGCTAGGTTAGAGTCTTTTAGCTTTAATTAGCAGCAGGTCAGGGAATGCAAAGCTAAACTTCACGGCATAAGGAAAAGATCTCGGATTTAAAGGGAACCCACAATGCTTCGACATCTGAAGTGCACCATGTGAAGGAAGAGTTGGCCCAGGTCAAACTTGTGAAGGCCATTGAGCGTGAGATAAACATGAAACAGGTACGTAAGGAGATGGCTTCCAGTTTCAAATTTGGTTGGGTGTAAAGCCAGTAATGTTCGGAACATCAATTTGTGGCTGATCCTGACATTTACGATTACTGTATGGGTTTCAACCTAGTGGATATGAAAAGTACAAGGGGATGGATCCTAAAAATCAAAGGCTATTAAATGACCTATTTCTTACTATCATATCCCAAGCAGCAGATTTTTCACTAACACTAGACCTATTTCGGGTTTGGGCAAACCCGTTGTCTAGGATAGGATCAGAAGAAGTAAAGTCGTCTGACGACTTTCAATCCAAAAGATCCATCCCCTCGTACCGCTCAAATCGATGTTCTTGATGCTGTTGGCTTTGCACCCAAACAAATCTGAAACTGGAAGCCATGTCCTTATATATCTATTTTACGTTTATACCGCACTCAGTGGCCCTTACATGTTTGACATGGGCCAACTCTTTCTTAGCACGGTGCACTTTAGATGTCGCAGCATTGGGGGCTCCCTTTAAAGCAATTCCAGCGTGTGAAACCTCCCCCCAGGCAATACACTATGCTATCCACCCAGTGAACAGTAATTGCCCTTAATGAATAGTAATCGCCTTTTGCATCTCCACCGTTGCACTTCAATAGTCCTGGCAATAGACAATAAAATATTAGTATTTTTTTATTTTTAAAATAATACAAATAATTAATTGTAATTTCGGATAAGATTTTTAATCGTTCTTGTTGCACCATGTGTCATTATCTGAAAAGTTATTAAATAATACAAAATAATTTTATTTGTAATTTCAAATAAAATTTTTAATCGTTCTCGTTGTGCCACTTGTTATAAAATCCGAAAAGACAATTATTGGTGATGGATTTCCAATAAGAATTTTAATCGTACTCGTTGCGCCATGTGTGATTATCCGAAAATACAATTATTGGTGATGGATTTTTTATAAGATTATTAACCAAACACGTTGTGCCATGTGTCATAATCTGTTTACAATCTTTGAGAATAGATTTCCATTAGATTTTTAACGAATGACGGCATGCCACGTGGCGTTATCTACAACCTAATCCTTTTTTAATCCTCCATATAATCCACCATCCATCCTCACAAATCTCACACCAATTTTCTCAAGATCTTTATCATTATTCATAGTTTCTGCTTCCTTCTTCACCAAAATCTCTATCATTATTCATAGTTTATGCTTCTTTCTTACAATGTCTTCTTCTTCCTCAAGGATGACGTGGGAAATCGATCAGCAAGAGGAAGAATTGTTTAACCAATCAGAAGGAATGTTCAATGTCCAGGTGGCCCAAAATGAGACGAAAGATTATAAGGAGCGTAGAAGGAGAGATGACGAAGCAAGAATGGCAAGAGCCTCACATTCCCTTCGAGTCATCTAAGTTGTGGGTCAAATCTGCAGACCCAACCGTTCTGGAAACCTTGATAGAATCAGGCAACGACGAGGTACAGAACTCTTGGACGATTATTTTGTCCGTAATAGTGCATTCCCTGATACGTACTTTAGACGTCGTTTTAGAATGGAACGACATTTGTTCAACAAAATCATGATTGCTATCTTGCAACCATGATTCTTACTTGCCTTGCGGATGCTTTCATATGGAGTATATGCAGACCAAATGGATGAGATAACGAGGATGGGGAAATCAACCATTCTTGAGTCCCTGATGAGGTTTTGTGGTGCAATCAAATTTATCTACACCGCAAAGTACCTCTGGACGCCTACTAACATGGACTTGCAAAGGCTTCTGAAGAAGGGCGAGATGTGAGGTTTTCCTGGGATGATTGGAAGCATCGATTGTATGTATTGGATGTGGAAAAATTGTCCAAGTGCATGGCAAGGCGCTTATGGGGACAGAAAATGAGCAAAAACTATCATTTTGGAGGTGGTGGAATCTTTTGATACATGGATTTAGCACGCCTTTTTCCGGGTTTCGGGAGCTTAAAATGGCCTCAGCGCCTTTGCCTAATCCCCAGTGTTCAACAATGTCCTACAAGGAAAGGGACCAAAAGTCACATACTATATCAACGGACGTATGTATGACGGGCCATACTACCTAGCAGACGGTATTTACCCAAAATGGTCAACATTTGTCAAAACAGTGCCACGTCAGCGAACTGCAAAGGAAAAACACTTTGCAAGCTATCAAGAGGGGTGCAGGAAGGATGTGGAGCGTTGTTTCAGTATCCTCCAAGCTCGTTGTGCGATCGTCAGGGGTGCTGCCAGATTGTTTGATGTAGAATTTAGAATTTGGAGACTTCCCTTCTAAAGGCGTGTTCATAATGTCACGATCTCGTTGAGCCATTCTTTCTTCTCTAACTTGTTCCCTTTCTTGCCTAAGTAACTCTATTTCTCTCTCATTAGCTTGAAATGCTGTCTCAACAGCTGCAACATTTGCCTCCTCTATAGCCTTATCAACCTCAAATTTCGCCATTTCCAGTGCCAAAGTCAAATCACCTTGGCGAGCAAGTTGTTCCATATACTTTGCATAATCATTCTTCAAATCACTCCATTTTCTCTTTGAAGCCTTCTTACCTTCAGGCCTAATTGGATAACGGGTCGATCCCGACACTTGTTCAGGGGGCATTTCGAGCACTTCTTTTGCTTCATCTTCATGAACATGCAAGCCATGATCAGGTGTAGAGTGTAGAGGGGTGCTGTTCATGAAAATTTCTGGACCGACATGCACAACTTTGAATTTAGGACAATCTTTGACAATATTCCAACATTCCCACCGGTTGAATGATTTATTTTTGGTTTTGGTTTTGGCACCATACCAAGCTTGTGCTTGAAGTTGCTACACAGTGCAGGATAATAAATAATTATAATGAAAGTAGTTAACAAATAATTATAATGAACGTAGGTAACAAATAAAGCATACAAACAAATAAATAATATATTGTTACCTGATCCGCGTAATTTTTCCCACTTCGAATATTATTACTGGCTTGTGCCAAGGCGTCTCTCCACGTACTAAACGATTGGCTAAGTAATTTCCAACGACTGGACATCGATTCTTTGGTTTTTTTTTCCCACCCATTTTCTCAAGATAATTGGTATGAATAAGACTCCACATTTCTCGCAACTGCATCTCATTACTCGTAAGCGAACTACGAGTAACTTCAACCCAGCTAGTACATAACGCAATATCTTCAAGAAGCGTCCAATTCGTACCTGCATCAGTAGTCATTTTGTTGAAAAAAAATTGGATTGAAACTTTTGAGAGAAAGATAGGAATTTGATTGAAAGTAGTTGAGAAAATATGAAATTGTGGTATACGGTAGATGATAATGAGAAGATATTTATAGAAAAGTAAAAACAATTTTTTTAAAAAAAATTTCAGATTTTTTTTCGGATTTTTTACAATTTTTTTAAAATTTTTCTTGAACTAATTAATCTTTGCCGTTGGATTTTAAAAAAAAAAATTGAATTCCAGCACTCCAGATTGTGCCACGTGTCATAACGATAACTTTTCTTAATTTTAAAACTATTTTTTCTTTTATTTACTTATTTATAAAGCAGAATAATATCAACTGTTGATCTCAGATCCAATAGTTGATATTAAATAAGATTTTTTTATTACCCTTGCAAATCGGAAGGTCCACATTATATAGCCGTTGAGATTCAACGGACCATGGGAAGCCACGTGGCTTCCCAATGGTAACTTTTCGAAACTGCACTGCGGGCCCTAGGGGCTGAAATTGTGTCGGGTTACGCACCCCCACGAGTGGGTGAGGTGCACACGCCTGACAGAAAAAAATAAAAAATTGGGCTGACGTCAACCCTTGCATCACGCTCACTTAGGCTCTCGAGCTGGTAATTCGTCACGGGCTCGGCGCTCGAGCTTGGCTTGTCCATCGGGCTCCCCATGCTGGAGCATTGAAGCCAGGCTCTCGAGGCTTTTTCTTAGCCTATCCCCCGAGCAAACTCCAACGGTGGAGTTGCTCTTAAATCCGAGATCTTTTCTTCATACCCTTGAAGTTTAGCTTTGCATTCCCTGACCTGCTACTGATTAAAGCTGATGGACTCCAAGTTGGCAGGTAGTCTATCTGATTTTTCCTTCTAGAGTGCACCTATTTGAAAAACAACGTTAAGGTTAAAGCTTATGGGAACGGTGAGATATACCGAGAATGAGAAAATATTTTTAGAAGACAATGAGACTCATAGGAATCGAGGTTGTCGTCAAGTGTAGCCTCAAAGTGACCAGTGTCATCAGGATGAGTCAAACCCTTCGCCACAGCATAGTAGCACTTGCATTGTCCCATAGATCATCACCAAGAGTAATGAAACTCTTGTCTCCTTTTGTGACTCAGACCTCCAAGCTTGAGAGGAATCTTTGGAACTATTACCACTGGCTGAGTCGAAAGTGGGAGAGGGCCAACTGCCATTGCATGGGTGATAGGAGCATATTTAGGCGACTTAGTTAGCTTGTTTTCATACATTTATGTTGTTAGTTCATAGTTATTTTAGTAGTTTAAGCTATTTTCGTGTGTTTTTAGGTTCATATGGCTAAGGAAGCAAAAAGGTGCATTTTGGAGCAAAATTGGACTTGGAATGGATAACATATGCTTGGAGCAAAAGGAATGGACGAAATTGAAGACCTAAAGGTGTGAGGATTCCTAATCACAAGAGGATTCCTAATCAAAAGAGGAAGAAGGTTTCCTACTTGAAGTAGGAAAGTTAAGTCAAGGTTTCCTATTTTGGTTTAACCTTTCCTAATCCTAAAAGACCTTATGTTTCAACAACATTGAAGACTCCTATGCATTTTAGGACGCAAACCAAGCCTTCCTTGCAACCTAATTACCCTTGCCGTGCATCCCATAGACTTTCCCTTCCTTGCCGTGCAAGGGAAAGGCTTATTTCCTATTCTATGTCACAAAATCACATTCCTATTTCAACCTAGTTAATGCCGCACCTTACATACCTTTTCCATCCTAAATCCTTGCCTAATTTCAGACTTAAACCACATTCCCTTTTCATACAATTTATGCCACAAGTTTCCTTCCCCTTTCCCTTGGATTTTTTGATTTTATATCTCTTTTTCCTTATGGATTTGGGGATCCAATCCTTTCCTAAACTATGTAATAAACCTTAGGATTCTTTCTCTCAAATAAATACCAAAGCCGCACCCCTTATTCAACCCTAATCACTCTCTCACATAATCAGCCATCCTTCATCCTTTCTCCCAACCTTTGCCGTAGCTTCCAACCTTTCTTCCACCATTCATACACTTCCATACCTTCACCCAAACACCTATACTCCATTCCCAACCTTTGCCGCACCACCCTACCAACTAAATCCATTCACAACCCAGAATTCCATCCAAAATCACCCAAGAACTCTTGTGCCGTAGCCTTGCAAGGAAGAAGAGAAGAATAAGCCTTGGACGTTTATGCATTCAAGTTGGAGTGTTGGAACGTTTTTAGGTGTAATCTATCTTTTGTTTTCAATGCTTAATTCAATTTTCCTTTGTTTTGTTGTGAACATGAGAGGCTGAACTCGTTTTAGCTAGGGGAGGCTTTGAAACCATAATTATATTTATGATATGAATTTATTAAAGTCCAGCTGCGATTTCATAAATTGTGAATGCAATTTACTTAACCGTTTGATGGATAACTTATTCTTGTACGTTGATTAGGGAGGCCTACTTAATTTGCATGTTTGAATTTGGTGCTAGAATATAAGGGAGTTTCACATAATCGTCACAAACTTATATTCACAAGTAGTTAAGGTTGTTTTCACAATCATGTTTAGTAAATTCCTAGCATGAGTATCATGATGTCATAGTTACAAGTGCTTTGTCAATACTTATGATTTTCACTGAATGTAATAATCTTTGATTGTATCTCTATTATGATGTCATGTTGGGAACTTTCGAAGAATGATTTGGGTTGTCGTATGATGTCATCCAATCCAATAACTTAAGGGAAATCTGAAGGTTAATTAGTGATGTCACGGTTAATCTGGGGTGTTGAGGTTCATGGTTTATCAGAAAAGCAATTGGAAATCAATTTGTGTTTGAATGTATCATGTGTGGAAAAGTATCCTCTAGCTATCTAATCATCCATTGCTTTTCTCAAATTCATCCAAAGTTTACTCAAGTCTTTTAGATACTTGTTTTTTTTACATTAATTTCGTCCAAAACCCAATCCCCTTTACTTACTTGTTTCAAATCTGTCCTAAAGAGTGTTTTTTGAGTCTTTTGAGTCAAAACCAATGCTAAATTCGTCCAAATTAAGTCCTAGAGTCCAAATTGAGTCTTTTTTATTGTTTTGTGTTGTTTTGAGTCTTTTAAGTTTGTTTTGAGTCATATAAGTTTAGTTAAGAGTCTTTAAGTTTGTTTAAGTGTTTTTAAGCATATTTTTGTATCTTTGAGTCAGTTTTCATTAGATTAGCAATCCCTCCTAATCCCTGGCCTAGAACGATCCCTACTTATATCTATACTACAATTGTCAAAAAAAGGGTTTAATTTGAGTGCTATTATTTATCACATCAATGGGTGTAGGGTTCATAAGAAGATATTTGTCAAATCACGGCTGGATTTTTCTGGGTCTATCCACTAAAGGTCATTTATCTGACCTGCCTACAAATTTGGGCATTGACAAGTCACGATGAGGTGATATAGCAAGGCTAGACGTGGGAAGGTCAGGAGACGGTGAAGCCATAGCGGGAGAACAATCCAAGTCAGAGTCTACTTATGTTTGCTCTGTCTTCTCGTCTACCTCTCTTTCGTCTTCTTCTTTTGAGCCTTCTATTCGAGAGTTCGTCCTAAGAATGGAAAATTTTGCGTTGAACCAAAGCTTAATATCAAGAGCGAAAAGAGACTTAAGTAGGGCATCAAGGGACAACAATTGGTCAACCAAACAGTACGGAAACTAGACGATGGAGTAACAAAGAGAGGCGATCTCAGTAAGAGTATCAGCAACTTCTCTGGAGCTCCATACCTTCCTCGTCACGAACATCTTTAGCCAACATTTTAGGCTTTTTGGGATAATTTGTTGTGGGCCATCCGATAAAGCCGTGAAAGAAGCTCATGGTCAATTATGTTTACATATTTATGGAAACACTCATAGCGAAAGTAAATTTATATACCAGGTTTAGAACTAAAAGCATAAAGGGTAGATAGTTGAGACAACTTGGGAGCCTTTTAATTCCCTAAAATAAAAAAGGACTATTTTTCCAATCACTACCTCTCGAGGGATCCAATGACAAGAATTTCTTACGGTATCTAGGTTTAAAATTAAAGAAACTAGTTTCTCTCTTAATGGCGATCAAGTCAAAGAGATAAAGAAAATCTCTAAAACATAGGGATGTGCCCAGCTTCAAACCCAAGGCTAGGAAGGTCGACATAACCAAGTAAGAGTTTGGGTTTAGCTACATAGGATGAGTGTTTGTGAAGAATAGGATGAGATGTATCATGGGGTGCAAGAAACTAATGGCTCCTAAATGGTCTGGAGATAAAGGGCTCTATATGTCTATGTAATATGTATAATGTATATGTGTATATATGTATGTATGTATGTATCTATGTATGTATGTATGTGTGATATGTGTGTGTGTGTCTATATATATATATATATATGTATGTATGTATATGTATATGTATATGTGATAGATATGTGTGTGTGTAGAGATGTGCAGAGATATATAACATATGAATATATATAGTGAGTGCAGATATATAAATGTATGGACGAGGTGCCTGCAGACTTATATAATACATACGTATAAATGTGTGCATAAGGATATGTGTAGAAAGATGGCACATATATCTATATATGTTGATACTAGAAGCAAGCTTAGGGAATTGAAAAAGTGATCGGGAAATAGGAAATGCTTTGGTTTAGCAAAGTGATGTAGGGTAAACAACAACTTCTTTGGAAAATGTTTTTTTTTTTTTTTCAAAAAGAAAGGATGTGTCCTTTGGTTTTCGTAACTTATGCGAAGAGTGACATCCGTAAGTTACGCAAAAAGTGTCAGATGGCTTTCGTAAGTTATGCGAAGAGTGTCCTTGACTTTCGTAACTTAGGCAAACAGTGTCAGGAGCTTAAGTTAGCTTTCGTAAGTTAAGGGTGTCCGCTTTCATAAGTTATGCGAAACGTGTCAGATTGCTTTCGTAAGTTATGCAAAGAGTTTCCTTGGCTTTCATAAGTTAAGCAAATAATGTCAGTGACTTGAGTTGGCTATGCAAAGAGTGTCAGCTTTTGTAAGTTATGCAAAGAATGTCAACTTTCGTAAGTTATGTGAAGAGTGTTAGTTGTTTTTCGTAAGTTATGCGAAGTGTGTCATTCATAAGTTATGCAAAGAGTGTTATTCGTAAGTTATGCAAGAAGTGTCAGTTGGCTTTCATAAGTTAGGCAAAGAGTATCAGTGGCTTAAGTTGGCTTTCGAAAGTTATGCAAAGAGTGTCAGTTAGCTTTCGTAAATAGTGCAAAGACTGTTAGTTGGCTTTCGTAAGTTATGCAAAGAGTGTCGTCTTTCGTAAACTATGCGTGTCAGTTGGATTTTGTAAGTTATGTGAAGAGTGTCAATGGCTCTCGTTGAGTTAGGAAAAAGGTGTTGGGCTTTCATAAATTACAAAGAGACCCAGTAAAGCATTCGTAAGTTAGGTAAACGAAAGGGTGGCTTTTGGTAAATTTAGCTTTAGTAAATTTAGCCTCAGAAAAAGTGGCCTTTGCAAATTTAGCCTTAGCGAATTTGGCTTTAGCAAGAGTACCTTTAAGTTTTAGCTTGGCTTAGAGAATATTATTTCATAGGCCTCATGCAATCAAAAGTGCAGTTCTCCCCTATTTTACTCACCTGTAAAAAAGGGGAAAATGGGGCATTGTGGGGGATAAAATCCGGTTTTGACTCATGGGCCAATACCAATCATCCAAAGAGATGATGTTGCGTAAGACAAGTTATGACAAGTAAACTAAAGGGAATAGCCCACAAAAAATATGTTGACTCCTCACTTGCGCATGGGAAGGAAAATACGTCTGCATGAAGGGCTAGAGAAAAGGTAAAAGGAGGCCGATAACTACCTCCACTACGTAGAACCACTAAGGAAAATGGAGCAAAGGAAATGTTGTTGTATTTGTTCTCCAAGCATTAGAATCCTATAAATAGGGAGAAGAGTCAAAGAACAAGGTACACAATTGAAACCCTTGACTAGATAACACGAAATCAATTGACTGACTCAAAGTACCTTTTGCAAGTACCCCTACCTAAACGAAGCTTCAAAGAAAGACCGGTCGAGGATGCCTTTGATGAGGGATTCAACGAACGTGTAGATTATGATAAACAAATTTTTGGAGGCATATCTTCATGTAGGAAATTTCGCTCCAACATACAGAAGAGCGAAATCAGTTTTGATTATATATCAAGATTCAATTTCATCTTTATAGAATTTTAAAATCATAATAGTGGATATAGTTATGATGCAATGGGTTATGGTTCTGAGCCTTTTGAAATAAATAAAACATATGTAGTTCACATTTTCCTTTCTATTTTTTTTTTTTTGGACATGGTGACCTTCACAATGATGATAATGATGATTACTGCAAAATGTATGTATTCATGACATGATACTTAGAATCAAAACAGAAGGGAATACAAGTAAGAAGGAATCAAATTGAAAATATGATCAAAATGAAAAAAGTATGGGAATTAAGGGATAAGGGTGAGAAGGAGAGATCTTACCCAAGATCAAAAGCAAAAGAAGATGCTAGAGAGAGTGAGGGAGAGATGCAAAGCTATGGATTAGCAATCTCAGGAACAAGAAGCCATTCTCTCATAACCTTATTCCCTCTTCACCTACCATATGAACCCCTATACCCTACCCTCTCTCTGCAACCAACACGCTGATTCCCTCAGAACCCATTCCCTCAACCTTACCCTCAAATCGTGCACCCAAATCACTTTTTTTTCTCTCCCCCAAATCGTGCACACACCCCATGAAGCCTAATTAATGCTAAAGAGACCAAAATTTTAAACCAAATGATGTGGCTGTTGATGATTGGATTTTCACTTAAGTGTTGATTAACATGTTTATTTCCTATTAGTGACACATCATTTGGTCTGCAAATTTATTTTAAAATTTTGGTCTACCTAGCATTACCCGGTGAAGCCCTCAACCCTACCTTCTTGCTACAATCAACACCCTCTCCTTCTCTCCCCTAAATGGCGCACACACCCCATTAACACTAGACGCCCCCTCACCCCCAAACCCACCCTAAATGTAATATGACCAAACTGCCCCAAAATTATGTCCGTTGGATTTAGATTGAAGCAAATAAAAATATAATTTTGCCTACCCACTGGACAGCCCACTCCAAGCCCAAAACACATCAACCCAAACACTTTTTTCTATGAAGAAAGGCCAAACCCATAAACACCATGGCAAAATTGTGAATAATTCAAAATCTAATCCTAGATGAATAATGTCATTAAATTCACAACTTTAGACTTAAGTAATTGATAGTCATCTGTTTTTTTTTTTTTTTCTTTTTTCTTTTGAATGAAGCCATTCGATTAATAAAAGCAATAGCTACAATAAGGAAAAGGTCCCAATGAAGACTTGAGAAACCCAACAATAAGTTGAGACCCCCCAAAGAGGGGAACGAGGACCTTTAGGTGATTTTACTTACCCACTAGACAGCCCACTCCGGGCCCAAAATGCACTAGCCGAAACACTTTTTTCTGTGAAGAAAGGTCAAACCCATAAACAAAATGGGAAATTGTAAATAATTCAAAATCAAATCCTAGATGAATAGTGTCATTAAATTCCCAACTTTAGACTTAAGTAAATGACAATCATCTTTTTTTTATTTTTTTATTTTTTTGAACAAAAGCCATTCGATTAATAAAAGTAGTAGCTATAATAAGGAATGGGTCCCAAAGAAGACTTGAGAAACCCAACAACAAGTTAATACTCCCTAAAAAAGGGAATGAGGACCCAAGGATGGATAAAGAAAACTAAAAGCAAAGCTCAAGTAACCACCCAAATGACTGAAAACCCCAATATGCGTAAGTGGGGACATGGTAAGCAGTTAATGGAAAAGATATGAACCAGAGCAAATAGAGGTCTGGGAACCCAGCACCACTTAAAAGTAGTAAAATGGTGCCGGAGGTTTCAGATTTGACGGAGGAGAGAAAAAATAAACTAGTTGGCCTTCCGTTTTTCACCATTAATACTACTCACCATAAAGGCTAAGTCAAATTCAAAGATAACATTCGTTATGTTATTTTGGATGACAGTTTGCATAACTAAAATCGTGGCCTTGGCCTCTACTTGAAGCATATATGAGGATAAACCATTCCTATAATTCCCAGCCACTAAAGAGCCAAAGGTGTCTCGATCACAACCCCAAAACCCGCAGAGCTCGATTCTTTCAACCATGAGGCATCATAATTATTTTTTAGCATGGGGCCAAAAGGAGGAATTTAGGTAAAAGAGGGCAAAGACAAACCTGGAGGATCTGAGGACACCAAAATAGGTTAGTAGACCAAAAATCCTCCACCACCGATAGGGTCTTTTGAATAGTAAGAGCGAGAGTTGGGAGAAAGCCATTAAAGCTGGTCTGATATCTTGCCTTCCAAATTTCCCAACATAAGAAAGCAACCAAAGAGTAGAAACGGTCACGATTATTATAAACACCATTAAAGAAAGAAGACAATGCTAGGAACTAACGGTCAAATGAGGAGATAGCTTGAACATTGATTTTATAGCTGAGAGGGGAAACAAACCAAATTGCCGCAATCCAAGGATAAATGAGGATACAATGCTCCACATTTTTCGAGAAATCCAAGCAAAAATGGCGCATTGGAATGTCTCGAGCTTAGTGTTGGAAAAGCCCCACATTGTTGGAAAACAATTGCTTGTAATTCTCTATAAGAAAAACTTGATCTCTGGTAAGACATTGAGGCCCCAAACAGTCTTCCAAAAAATAGGGTGGGTATAATGTGATTGATGAACCTTACCCTTAAAGGAAAGAAAATCCTCTCGTATGGAGTGCCCCGAGGCATATCCTAATTTGAACGAGTACTCCCTGTTCTCTGTCCAAGGCCAAATGAGGTGATCACAAGAAGATAGGTTTCCTAAAGGGTGCACTTAATAGTCACACTTTCCTCAGCTGAAATGAGGGATCTTATCGGATCTAGATTCGAACCTCCACTATTGATGTTGATAAGCTCCTGAACCAAAGATGTGGTAGAGGATGAACCGATTATGTCAGAAGAAGGAGCCCATCTCCAAGGGAAGTCAGCCACTTATCATTCCATATATTTACCACATGCCCATTACCAACTTGCCATCGAGCTCTCTGGACAATTAAATCCCTACCATGAAGCAAGCTGCTCCAAGCCCACGAAGCGTGCAAACCCTTGGAAGCGTTGAAGGCATCCCCATTAGGAAAATAACACCCACAAAGGATACGAGCCCAGAAGGTCATAGGATGAGTGATAATCCTCTAAAATTGTTTGGCCAATAACCCAGAAAGTCGTGTGGCCCAGAAGAATACCTGATAATGACCCATCCAGACAATGATTGGTAATTAAAGTAGAAAGAGCTTCCATGACAAATAAAAATATATATGGTGACAGAGGGTCTCTTTGTTGTAACCCACGAGAGGGATTAAAAGAATCACCAAATTTTCCATTAAAGGAAATGGAAAATGACACTATCTTAACACAAATCATAACCAATGAGATCCAACAATTATGGAAGCGTCGACAGGAGAGCACTGCCTCAAGAAAATCCCATTCAACCCAGTCAGAGGCTTTATTCATATCAATTATCGTGCCCAATTCAAACCCATGCTTAGTTTTCTTATTTTTTGAGGTAGAATTTGATGACCAGGTACGAAAGCACTTTGATGTTGAGAAATGAGACTTAGAAGGTGGATTTTTAATCTGTCCGCAAGGAACTTGGAGAGAACTTTGCAAGAGAAATTGTACAAACTGATCGAACAGAATTGAGAGATTTGTTCCGGATTGGGAACCTTTGGGACCAACACCAGATTACTAGAATTCAACATGGGGAGGCTACCTTGATCCAAGAATTTAGAAACCAGACCTGCCGAAACACCATTAATAGTATCCCAACAACGCTAATAGATCATGCCATGGAAAAGCTGCTTTTAGGCCCCCCAACTCATGAACCGCCACTTTAATATCTTCCAAAGTGAATGGTTGTAGCATTTCACAATTAACAGCCTCAGAAACCATCGGATAAAGACCTACCAAAGCACCTTCAAGAGGACAAAGACCCTCGAACTTGAACAGATTCTTAAAGAAGTCGTCAATATGCTCACATATCTTAATTTCATTGACAATCCACGAGTTCTCCAAAACTCGAGGCTCATAATCCTATTATGTTGCCGTCTTTGAATTGTAGTTTTGTGAAAGAAAGAAATATTTTTGTCCCCATCCCTAAGCCAGGAAATTCACAAACGTTAGAGCCAGTATAATTCTTCCTTCCTTCATGCCTCGGCCAACAGGTTTGTGGTGGTATTGGCCACTTCCTTTCTCACAGATGAAATAACCTGGTGCTCATTCGACTTGAGCTCGAACAACAGCTTATTTATTGTCCGTCAATTGTTAGAGAATTTTTTGCTTCAGGCCACAATTTTGTCCTTACAATTGTCAATATTTGAAAACCATGATGAAAATTCAGGATGGGAATTCAAGATCCTCAACCCATGATAATTCCAAACAAAAAGGCCATGGCCAATACATAAAGCAAGAAAAAAAATGTAGAATTATAGGGTGATGATTGTATGCTACAAAAGGGTCGTGCATAAAGGCTGCGGTAGGCCAGTTCTCTAGCTATGAGTCATTTGTGAGCACTCTGTCCAACCCCTCTTCAATCTTACCCAAATCATCCCAGTCTCTCTCCTAAGTGAACTTTGGACCCAAAAAATCGATATCCACCAGGGCTTTAGCTTGAATAAACTCCATGAGGTAACGATGTCTATTAGACTCCCACTCTCTGCCATTGGATTTTTCATGCGGCCCTAAAAGTTCATTAAAATCCCTCATGCAAATCCAGGGTCAACCCCCCACAGAAAGAGACAAGTCATAAGTCTCCCAAAAATGCCTTTTTTGATGGCTATGAAAGGGACCGTAAATCCAAGAGACATGGGTGATGGAATCAACAGCAGAATATTGCACAATGGTCAAATGAAGTTAACAGCAGTCATAACTTGAACAATAATATGGTCTTTCCACCAAGGGCACATGCCACCAGATCTTCCAAAAGCTGGCACAAAATAGATGTTGAAACCCAAAGAACGGGCAGTATGAACTATACCTGCATCTTTACACTTAGTTTCAGATAAAGACATAAACAAGGGCTTATTTAATCTTACTTGCTCTCTAAGGCATCATCTGTCAAGTCTTGCTCAATCCTTGATAGTTCTAAGTGACGTAGATCATTCGGGCCCTGTGGTTGCATCAGGTGAACCACCACCACCCTGGAGGTTTTCTTGGTCTTCCAACACCATCAAAGCTTTACCTTTATCTTGTTTTGCAGGGAAATAGAAGATACATAACTACTCAAGTCCACCACCTTATCTTTTTGCTGGCAATCCCACATTGTTGCCAACGTACGTCGGCTAGCATACGGTTTACGAACTAGGCCTCCACCTTGATAAGAAGCTTCATTCGAGTGAATTGTCGTTACAGCATCAGTCTCATTAGACTCCAAAATGACCAACTTTGCCAATGGCCTTTTTAGAATGATTTTTGCAGTGGAAGAGCCCACCAGAATCCCTACAGTATTGTGATGAAAGTGATGAAAGTTTGGGGCAGAAGTTGTCATTGCAGGTACTGGAGGGGGATGAGACATAATGCTAGTTGGGGAATTTGTGTGATAGTGGGTCAGTTAACTTGGATAGGGGGATTCATTTTTGGCATGCCCATAATGTCAGTGATGGTTGCAAAAGCCTCATTGGAGAAGTAAGTAGTTGAGACAGTAGGTTTGTTTCCACTTTTCAGGTTAGAGGATAAGGGAAGTTTGGTGAAATATGTGATGTGGTGGGGGAGGATATTTGATGAGTGATGGCTAATGGCCGACAAGATTGGGTGTGGAAAGGACTTTTGCAATGGTTGATTGGGGGTGGGTCTATTAGGACAAAAGGAATAAGTCCTAGAATTATAGATCGGAAAGTTTCTCTGGAGAAAGTCAAAATCATATATTTTGTGGCATGTTGTTGGATAAGTGGCTTGGAGTTTGCTGGGCTAACTTGACAGTGGGAGTGGCCCCAGTGGTAGACAATTAAAGTTCCAATGATGGCATGTCAATTTGCATGGCTGACGCATGGACAACACATCTGCATAGAGAGTTTAGAACATTGATTGATTCTGCATCCATGGCATCTGTTGAGCCACGCCTGGTGTTGGCCCATTCCACTGTCGAAAGTTTCTATCACTGCTGCTACCAACTTAGAGGTTGGTTGATCGAGACTTTTACACCCTAACTTGTTGGCCGACCATGTTAGTTTTGCAAGAAAACTAAGTATTGTGATTACTTACCTCAAAAGCATAGTACTTATCCAGATGACCAAACTTGCCACACCTAAAGCAGAAGTTGGAGAGGCGTTCAAATTTGAAGACCACTCTGGTCCTCCCCTCATCACGTCATTCTAGCCAGAAATCATTGTGAAGAGGGTTCCTAGCATTCAGTTGTAGATGGACCCGAAGGCAGTCTCTGATTCTTTCTGGGCCATCGAATAGGTCTTCCATCGCCAACAATTCTCCAAAAGGTTGACCAAAGTCTCGGGCATTTTCTACAAAGAAATCTTCCAAAGGAAGGCCATGCATCTAAACCCACTAAGAGACCTAGTGGAAGGGGATCTCATCAAAGGATAAATGAGGCGGCCAACATTGAACTACTACGCAGTCCCCCACCACATTCCAATGACCACCTTCATTAACTTGGCTCGCAACGTTCTTAGAAGGGTCGTGATTGTGAACATGGAGTCGACAAGCCACGATTTTGAAGTCCCCATACAAAAGCCAAGCCTTTTTATCAAACCAATGGTGTTGCCCCCACGAGGCCGGAAATTCTATTATTAAGAAAGCAGCCAGGCATGTCCCTCCTCTTGTGCTTGAGAGATCCAGATTTCTTTCCAATTGAAAGATGAGATTCTTAGTATCTCGTTGGTTCTCTTCCATCTTGGTGTGTCTCAGGTGGTTTTGAAAATTGGTTTTTGTAATTAGCACTTTGTGGTGGGGGATAAGAGTGAAGGTTGAGATTTGGACGATTAATGGCTCTGGGGTTGCTGGGCTCTTATAGTGAGAGGTTAAGCTTTTGTTTGAGAAGTCTGGATGATTTTCCCACAGAAAAAGTGATATTGGGACACCTAGTGATGTATGTGATACTTAACTTAGTGAGATAAACACTGAGACTTAATTGGGGGAGAAGGGACACTGAACTGATGAGAATTAAAAAAGGGAACCATAATTGAACTGCTGGCGATGCGTAAATGAAACTCAAGACCAGTTGAAGAGGGGAAGATATTTTGGATCTTGGGAACTTATGGATAAAGGACAAAAAGGCTATAGAAGAACACCGGGAAGGGATAAAGTGAGATAAAGGGACTTCAAGTTTGGTAGGGAGTAAATCGAAGAGAGAATAAAAGAATGGAAAAATTGGGTTTCAAAAATTAAGCTCCATAAGCCAAAAGAGAGAGAGAAATTATGAAGGCTTGCTTGATATAATGGAAAAGATAATTGATTTGACTGGAAAGTGGGTATGATATTTCTAAAGGGGACAAGAACACTATATAGCAATCAGCCAATCAGAGTCTAGGATTTAGAGGGGGAGAAAGGGTTAAAATGGGTAATACCATGAGAGGAAAGAACATGAGGGCAAATCTAGATGAGAAGAAAAGAAAGGGACAAGGGCTCACCTAGACAGAGTACAAGTGAGGGAGAAGGCTCACATTGGAGAGGAGGGGGGGCGCTCTCACGAAGGAGAGAGAATGTCATAGAGGAGAGGTAAAAGATGTGAGATAACCGAAGGGATTTTGTGATACAATTTGAATTGAATAACATCAGGGGATTTTTGTGTAATTTTAAAAACCTAAAAAGGGAATTCCTTAAATACAAAAAATCTCAGGAGTGCATGTGAAACTAACCCTTCCTGTAAAGTCATTTAACCCTCCACGTACGACGTTGCATTACTTGTTGACCCGCTTTATCCTGTTTTTTCTCTCTCCCGCTCCTCTCTCTCTGTCTCGATCGGAGACTGACAAAGCCTCTTCCCCTCCCTCACCTTTTTGAAATCCCCAATTTTCCCGCCTGCTCTCGTTCGATTTTCCTTCTGGTCTTCCTGCTCTCTATCACAGTCAGTCGTCATCCTCCTCGGTTTGCAAGTAGCAGGGCGATTAGGGTTAGGGTTAGGGTTTTTACCTAGGAGAGGCCTCAGGGAACAGCGATCGTACTCATCATCGAAAGGAAGAATTGGTTAGGGTTTCTGAGAAATGTCGACGGTAGGATTCCCCTCCATTTTTACATTCCTAAATTACTTCTACTGTTTTTCTATATTTCATTTTTCTGGGATTTTGTTCGTTCGCAGACGGAAGCTCTCTACTCCAAACTCTACGAAAAGTACACAAAAATCAAGGTGTTCTGTGTTCTTTCCCATTTTTTTACCATCTTTCTTTTCTCATTCATTTTTTTGCTTAATCAGTTAATTGTATGTTAAATTTGCTCAGGAGAAATTTGAGGTTGGGGAAATAGAAAGTAATTGTCTTTTTGTACTTCTGAATTTTGGGTATATTGTAACGTATTGTAAGGACCTACGTGCTGCCTATACTCTGAATTGGATAAATCTATTTAATCTAATCTGTTGTGTCGCCCTTTTTTCCTAATCCACGGTGGTTGTTATGCCGTGGCAGACGAAGAAATGGTCAGAGTTGGATGAAATTGGTAGAGAACAAGAAGGAAAGTTCAAGCATTATGTATCTGGTATTTATTTTTCCGTCTTAGGATTTGTTAGAATTATCATGCTTGATCTCCTTTCTCACGTCTTTTAAAAACATGATTATTTTCCATAATTGTGACTATGGCTCAAACTCTACTGCCTCTCTTTGGCCCAACTTTCTTGTTTATTTACTATCTTGCAGTTGCAGAGGAGTATATACAACATTTGCGAAATCAAAATGAGAGGTTGCGCTTGGAAGTTGATGAGCTGAGAAGTGAAGTGGACTTCTATTAGGCATGAAATTTTAAGTTCTGTTGGATCCATTAGAATTCCGATTAGTCAAATTTTACTATAACAACCTAACAGGCTATGAAAATATGTATCACGTGGAATGTAGGTCTACCAAAGATGAACAATGTACCGAGTACCAGAATCTTTTGATGGAAGAGAACAGGACAAGTAAGACAATGCTGTAACTACTATAATCCATGTGAAAGCATCTGGATCCTGAGTTTCTTTCTTTATTCTAACTGAGCTTATAGGAATTTTCTATTCACGTATACTATGGAGTGTCATCTCGGTGAACCCTGTATTTATTTTCTGATAGGAATTAAAATGTCATTATTTTATAGGTTTTTGGAAATTGAATGACTGATTTTGCATATATTGTTAGAAGCTAAAGTGTCACTCATGTATAGAATAAAGATTGTTGTTAATAGTTATCATTAAGCATGTAAATCTTGTTCTGAAATTCTTGTTCTGGTTGCAACTTACAAATTAGTTCAGGTCTGCTGCCATCACCTGGATTTAAAGAACTCTAGTGATGTTACGAGAGTTCACCTGTCCCTATTTTAATGCGAATGAATATAATCACGATGCTCTTTAAAAAGCCCAAAAAAATGAAGAGGGTGTTAGATGGACATCAAATGTGGAAGAAAGACAAATCACCAAAAAGAGAAACAAAATGGAAAATCATTTTCGCCTGTGTATAGGATTCCTTAAATTTGGAAAGCATTTATGAGCTTCTTTAGTTTTCTTTTGCTCAACCTGTGGTGGTCATCTAAAACCTCTTTCTGTTTATTGATGACTCATATTTTTGGCAGATAAAGAGCTTTCTGAAGAAGTAGAGAGGCTCCGAAAGCTGCAACAGGTGGGAAATCTATCGAATGATAGCAACATAGACAATGGTGGACTGTGTACACCTGCTAGTGGTCAAGTATCCGGAGCAGCAGGAAATCTCTCAAAGAGAAGAAGGACAAGTAAACGTAGGAAGAATTCCCACTCTGAGACAGAGGATATAGTTATGCCTTCTTGTGGGGCTGTTATAACTGTTCCAGAGGTATTTCTGATAATCCTATAAAAAATATATTTGAGCAGAAACTTATTGGCTCCTCTTTTTTCACTGACTAATGTAATCTTTCAGCCACAATGGTGTAGAACGATTGAAAGACAAGGTATGTGTCTCCATCTCTGAAACTGAGGTTTTTGGTATGGTATTTTTTCACATGGTATTGGGTTATTTTAGGCGTTGTATGTTGTTTCCAGGTTGTGTAAAACCAATTGGCCAAGTGAACTGCGTGTTTCAAGTGCTTGTTGAGTATATGGTGGATTTAAAGTTCTCGACTGTTAGTCAGGCCGAAGAAATATGCATCTCAGCTGTGCATCAATCAAGTGGTAATTCTTAGAGTTTGAGCAGACTCTACATTCCAGCTTGAATTTTTCCCTCAAATTTGTCACTGTTTTTCTCCTCTAGTCTGATAAGTGCTAGGATTCTAATTTTTCATTGTTTGTTATATATTCTCTAATTCTGTATAATAAGCCCAATATTTGTTATTTTAGTTTAAAAAAGAATCCTATGAATTGGTAACTGCCTGGGTTAGTGAGCACTTCTCAGAGGCAACATAGATGGATATTGGAATTGAGTAAGAGCTGCTAGTGAACCAAGCCACTTTCAGACTACTCAAGCTTTGGGCTTTAACAATTCTGATTTTCTGACAATGCCAATTGAGCCTAATACCTTATGAACATCAATGTGTCACATTGTAGGTTTAATTTCTCATTTAAGTGGAAAATTTTGTCATTTGACAAGATTACAATTGAGTATCAGAGGCAGGCTTGTAGATAAGTCCATGAGTATGTTCAAAGTTTTGGCTTAGCCTCCTAAGCTCCTACGAAATCATGCAAAACATGTTGGAAAAAACTGAAACATCAACATTCAAGCGAAGTGCTAGAATGGCAATCCATTTCTGACATGCTGAGCTAGATAATAGATTTGCCCAAATTACTGAACTGAACAAACAAGTCGATGTTAGGCTGGAGTCTGACTACCTGCTACTGTAACGTAAAGCATATCCTCTCTGTAATTATTTTCTTGCCCGAAGCACTGGAATTGAAGCTTTAATGCTTGCATGTTCCTACACTGATATGGATATCATGGCGGCTCATGAATTAGTTGTTGGTATCAACATTTGATGATTATCTATGGTTGTAACAGGTTATGCCTTCAATCTTACATGGATGAACAGAGCTGCAGGTAAAGAAGTAGAGCTTCTGTACCGCACCTCATCCTTGGGAACGCTTGAGAGGGTAGCACCAGAATGGATGAAGGATGACATAGTGTTAAGCCCAAACATGTGCCCTATCTTCTTTGAAAGGTTATCTCGTGTTGTCAAGCTGCACTCCTAGTAGTCTAGGGATCGTGTTGTCAAGCCCAAACATGTGCCCTTCTCCCTCTGTTCCTTCTGTTGTCTAGGGATCGTTGTAGGTTATATATATTGGAAAGTCTGAATTGCACATTTTTCTTACAATTGAAGGGTTGAAAGTTGACTAAATCTCACATGATCCTTTGCATTTGAATAGAAATTAAGAGCATTTATTTGAGAAATGGTCGACCACATGACCGCATGAGCCACGATATGAAAATTATTGCCTATATTAGTGTGTATACTGCATGTTCAAGTTGAACTACATCGTCAACGGACCTAACTGGATATATAGTTCTGCTGTAAATTTGTCACGTTATTTGTTGAAAAAATATGAGCAAAAACTACTCACGTGGAATGGATACCTGTGTCCCCCCTCGCTTGCTTTAGCAACAGATTCTTTGTTAGTTTCCCGTATAGATTCAATGCGTCGGGTGTTAATAAAATTCCTCTCAGGAATACACGATGGAGTTCCAACCTTGGCAGTGCTATTAAGAACCTTAACCCCCACCGCAATCAGATGCCTTCTTGTTGAAAACATAATTAGGTAAAATATTGAGCACGCAAGGATAGACCGCTTCGTCAGCAAATTCTTTCTTCTTTTCCTCGATTTTGTTGATATAGGCCTTAAAATGAGCAGATAAGCGATAGATGACATAGTCGATAAATATCTTGATGCCCAAGTTACTGGCAAATTTCTTGGCGCCGCTGCGTCACTTTGACATCAAATGCCAAAATGGCTGCAAATTCATTCTTCTTTTCGATCATTTACTGGCCTTTTGACATCCTCTTCATGTACGAGGCCTATGCTAGTACCGCTAACCGGAATATTAACTTCTGGGGCTTGAGAAACTCTAACAATGCTTCCAAGGAGCTGACGGTAGATGCTTGTACCCAAACTCCCTCACTAGTGCCTTTTGTTAAACATGCTGAAGCCTAACTCCATAACGGCTAAGTTCTTGACTGCTTCCATGTCGTCATGAGGCCCTACCACATGACCGAGAAGTGCCGGCAATAGCATGTTCAAGACCCTCCACATCTACAATCTTGATGAACTGTGCAGCCTCGATTTCACTATGATCT
Source organism: Pyrus x bretschneideri (assembly GCF_019419815.1). NCBI lineage: Eukaryota > Viridiplantae > Streptophyta > Magnoliopsida > Rosales > Rosaceae > Pyrus > Pyrus x bretschneideri. The sequence continues at coordinate 3,626,032 of NW_025999624.1, forward strand.
TGATAATCTGTTCCCTTCACACGAAGTTCATTCATCGATTTTGGTGTCATCAAAGCTTAAATTGAAGTAAGGATAGGTCATGCATGTCGCAAACAACAATTTGATCACCTTTGGGAAGCATACCGTTAACTAGTACGTCTTTTTATTGATTGAGAACGAGTGGTAACCGCCGTCTTGGTGTCTGCATTCTTTACATCTTTTTCTGTACGAGGTTCAGGCTCATAAGAAGATCCATGTTTAAGAGCATCATCCCAGCTCTTTGCATCCCATTCAGCATCGTCATTGTCACTTTCTTTCGTCCCATTCTCTTTAACAGATTCAGCGCTGCAAGATCTTTCCTCTACACGCATTGAATATTCCACCTCTAAATCTACAGCCTTGTCACATTCCACATTATCCGTCTCCAGTACGCCATTTAGATGGGCCGCTGCTCGTTTTGACTTCCTTTTCTGATGCAATCATGCAAGGGTCTTTTAGCCGGGTTCTCATCGGTGGTAGTAGGGATAGGCAACCCCAGGACGATACATTGGCAAGTATCTGGTTTCTCGTTGCCACCCACCAGCAAGCTGCTTCTTTTTCCTTTGCACTAAAAATCTTGCCTTGTTGTCTCTCTTTCGTAACTTCTCCTTTTCCCTTTCCTTTTGTGATGTCGGACCTCCTCCTTTTCCCTCTCGAGTTGCTCCTCCCTGAGCCTCTCTTTTTTATTTCCTTAGTCTCTGTTCTTCCTCCTTTTCCCTTCTCTCTTCCTCTTTTTTCCGTCAAGCAGGGCCTCTTGCTTCTATCTGACATGCTTCGGCACTTTCTTGTCCGCGGCCGCTTTTACCGTCACCTGCTGCCGCTGATGCCTTTTCTCCTTCTCCTTCTCTCTTCTTCTTTTCCACAGCAGACAGCATAGTAATATCAGCAACTTCTTCGTTTTCACCCAGATCCGCGATTAGAGCAACTGTGTCAAGTTTGGACTAATGATAAGTTGAGAATCAGCAGCTTCAAATCTAGGAGTAGTCATCGTATTTGTTTGATCTTGAACCTTAATGAGAGCTTAGAGTTTAGATAGTTTCTTGATGTTAACTGATATGAAATCCCTTTATATATTCATCCATCACAAGCCCGACCATGGCCTTTAAGCAATCGGGAATCTTTAGGATTCCTTGGGAGAATAGGAAATTGATGTAGGACAAGATATGATTCAATTCAGACGAAGCAAGACAAAGAAAATAAAATGTTTCAAATTTTGGGAAAGATGAATTAAAGTTGCAAGATATTGGATTCAAATGATATGGCGACTGAAAAGGCAGTAAGAAATATTCGGGAGTCGTAATTGGACTTCTAACATGTTGTTTTATAGAAAATCGTGAGCAGAATAAGACTCATGATTAACCATGAGTTTGTCGTGTTTAAGGCAAAATAAGATGGTTTTGATTTCCAGATAAAAAACGAACTTGTCGTTTTACGTTCGATTTTACTTCTTTTACATTCCCTAAGACTCCCTGTTCTAATGACAATCGATCGTGGGAAAAGCAAAACTCTAAGCGACGTTGTTCGTAAGGGAAGTACCGAATATTGAGTAGGAACACGTTATGGGATTCGCCTATAGCCAACCTCATCAAATTTTCATGAAGGATATTCATTATTTCAAAGATTGTGAATGTATTGAAGGATTTCACCTATGGATTGAAGATGTCAAGTTGTTCTTTGAAATTATGAAGATTCCAAACGAGAAGATCGTGAAGATAGCTTCCAAAAGGGAATATCCAAATCGCAAACAAGCTCAGCCAATTGTCGAAGCAGAGAAGGGGGAAGAGTCTCGAATGAAGGTGATTGGAGAGCCGAATGATGAGATCGTATTTGAGGAGTCGACGACGAATTCTGACATGGAAGTTGAATTGCCAATTCAAAATGATGTTGTGATTGAAGGGGAAGCCATAAAAAGAAGAAGACAATGATCAAGTTGGCATCCATGACGAACAAGATATTGGTAAAACTCAAACTATTGTGGTCGATATGGCTGTAGGAGATAAGCCATTTTCAAACACGAACATGAACTGCCTAGCATGTGAACCTGGACAACAAGATGAGTCAGCTACATATTCAAATCTTATTTATGGAATCGACCACATAGTTATACCGTCCAGGTTTGAAGAAGTTTTGGCTGCTCATGTTAAGGGTTATATGTGCTTTTCTAGCTTCGTAATTCCTAGTGTCACAGTCAATTTTAAGACAAACTCGAGGTCAAGTTCCCTTCAAGTGGAGCCTGATGTAAACAAGGTATAAGTAAATTCTGACGAAGAAAGATAAAGCAAATAAAATATTTCAAATTATGGAAATGATGAATTAAAGTTGAGAAATATTGGAGTTAGTCGACGTGGTGATAGAAAATGTAGCAAGAAATATTCTGGTGTCATAATTGAGCATATAATATGTTATTTTAAAGAACATCACTATCAAAACAAGACTCATAGTATACCATGAACCCGTAGAGTTTAAGGCCAAAAACGATGGTTTTGATTTCCAAAACATCGTTTTAAAGTTTGTAATTAAAATCAGACTTTTCGTTTTAATTTACTTTTTTTACATCCTTAAGACACCCCTAAACTTTCCAAGGATCGAGTTAAGTCTATTTAAGCCCTATGGCTCCCAAATTAATGTCTCATTTTAAGTATTATTCAATAAATCTTATAAGTGAGGGGTCTTAAGTTCGATTTTCTTCAAAGGGGTATTTGAACCACATTATATGACCGACCTATTGTCAGGCTTGACCCAACCTTCACCCTCTTAGTGTAGATGAAAAATAAAATGTGTGTGATCCCTTCTCTCACTTGAGACTTAGACCCATTTTAGAAATTAAATTTCTTAATTTGTTTTTATGCATATTTATCAATTGTAAAACCATAATATTTGACTTTCATACAAATTTTTTTTTTAAAACCATTTGATTTTAGTTAATAACTAATTCGATATCAATTTATTATATTTAGCCCAAATCTCTTACTTTTTGAAGTATTTAAAGTAAAGTTATCACGAACTCACATGTAAAAATGGGTATCCCTACGTTTTACGGATCACAATAAAAATTGGCCCCGGAAAAAAAGGAAAGTAACAAATGGAAACCAAATAAGTAGCCGTTGAAGATAAAGAAAGGAAAGAATATATTACAATGACACCAGCTGCATTTGCAACGTTCGGAAAATTTTGAATACCTTTACGCCCCTCTGTCCGACGTCGTTTAAGTCCCACCCCATCAGCGTTTTAAACCAAACTCTGCAAACCCATCTTCTTCCACATCTCTCTCCCTCTCCCTCTCTCTCTCTCTCTCTCTCTCTCTCTATCTCGTCACTCAGAAGAGGGAAAGAAGAAAGGAAAGTAGGGCCTTCTCTCTCTGTGCGTTTGAAAAGCGGAGTCTCCGGTTGATTTCCGTTTTCGATCTCTGTTTTAGGAAAACGAAGAGAAAGAAAGAGGGATTATGGCTGCCGTGAACCAAGATAACAGTCTAGTAGTGGCCGGAGCCACTGCCCCCTCGAACTCAAAGCAATCTCAGCCTCGCCCGAAGACCGTTGATTCGCAGTCCGTTCTCAAAAGGTACCATCTTCATCCTACTTTACTGGTGAAGAATGATTAATGGGATTTCTGGGTTTTTTGGGGGATTCTCTTTGTCAGATGAGCTATTTGAATAATGGATAAGGGTTTAAATTCACTAAATTTGTTTTGATAATTGGAGGTTTTCGAGATTTATAAATAATCTAACCCTTTATTGTTGTGTTATCGAACAGGCTGCAATCTGAGTTGATGGCCTTAATGGTAAGACCTCCCCCAAGACTCGATCTTTTCTCCTTATCTTCCGTTTGGATCCTTATTAGAATTTGATTGAATATGTTTCGAGATAGTAATTTTGATGCTTGTTAGATAACATTGGATCGGATTGGATTGGATTGGATATTGTAGATGAGTGGGGATTCTGGGATATCTGCATTCCCTGAGGAAGACAACATATTCTGCTGGAAAGGGACAATGATTGGAAGCAAAGAGACCGTGTTCGAAGGAACGGAGTACAGACTCTCCCTCACCTTCCCCAATGACTATCCCTTCAAGCCTCCAAAGGTCAAGTTTGAGACTCTCCTCTTTCATCCCAATGTCGATCTCGTCGGCAACATTTGCCTGGATATCCTTCAGGTAACTTCCTCAAACTTGTACTAGCCCAATTCAGTCTCAATTATAATATCGTTTGTCCTATGTATCTCAATCAATTGGTTGCAGGATAAATGGTCGTCTGCTTATGATGTGAGAACCATACTCTTATCCATCCAGAGTCTTCTAGGAGGTAATCACTGTTCTCTAACACGTTTGCTTATCGAATTGGATAAAATCTGAATTGAAACGAAGGTTGAGTGCGTACTAAATTTCAATCTTTGTTTATGTGTATTGCAGAACCAAACATCAGCTCTCCTTTGAACGCTCAAGCAGCACAACTGTGGAGCAACCAAGAAGGTAAAAACGCGTTTGAATTGAATTTCCTTTTACTAATTTTCGGAAGAAACAAAAAAGCTTTGTTACCATGAGAAGTGTCTGACTGAGTAATGCTTTCCGTGCGTGTGTCTTGCAGAATATAGGAAGATGGTGGAGAAGTTGTACAAAGCTCCGAAGGCTTAACAATCAAGACGATGGCAAAGAAGTAGTGTTAGGTTAGAGAGAGTTGAGTGATTACTATAGAATCCAAGCCTCTCTAACTTGGATTAGAGAGCATGGATTGGATTAGATTGGATTGTTTGGAGGTTTTTTAGTAATTCCTTGATTTGTTCTTGTTCTTGTGTTTCGCTCTCTTGTTTTCCAGATGAGATATTTAGACAATGTTCATCAAAATTCTGAGTTAAAATTGTCCTGTGTTTCACTCCCTCTCTTCTTGGCTATTCTCTCTGTTTGTTCAGATTTAGGTGTTGGACAAGTCAATTGTTATGTTAACAAGCAACATTCTTACAATAAATCGTCAATTTGTTGGATTCGTATAGATGATGACCAAACAATCTTCGAATCGAATGAATATTTCTAAAGATGATCTTGACATCAGGAAACAAATGGCAACTTCAACCAACAATTGGGGTTTTGCTGTAGGGCAGAAATCTTGTGGTGATTTAAGAAGCAGCAGAACTAGATTTATGATCAATTCGAACAATACCATGGCGAACAAAACTCTCAATCGCAGTGTAGGAATAAACCACACTTATAAAACCATATGCAATCATTACGATTAACAGGGATCTAAATCTCAAATACTACGTAAAATCAACAACAGGCGTCTAAGCTTCTACACTGTCGCGCAATATTTTCACCGCCACCGCCTGTTCTCATTCGTAAACCCAAATTACTTCTTTGAGTTCAACCCAGATTACAAGCTTAACTGAAGGTACAAAATCCTATGGCTTTGATGATGTGAGCTGCCGCAAATTGTACTTGGCCAACTGCTTGTACTTGTCAACAACACCGATTAAGCAAATAGTCTGTCAATCGAAACAAAATGGGATTTTAAGCTAAAAAGAAATCAACAGTTCAAACACGAGTATCTTTTTACCATAATTCTTCTTTCGAATGGTGGCGTGACAAAAAAGAAATAGGCGCACAAGGAAAAGAAACTTTCTTACCCTGCAAATTTCAACAACAATGGTCTTATCAGGATTGCTGAGGTCAACTTTGTGCGGGGCAGGCACAGATTTTGCCACTGCATTTATGATTTTCATCCTGTCAATACCGGTGTTTGCACGGGCTTCATACAGGACTGCAAACTGAATGGACGATATAATAAAATCAGAAACCATTTCAAGTATCTAGTAGATTAAAATTTTGTTTATACTCAAATAACTCCAAACTATCGAGTGTTAAAAACAAATCACAAAAAGTAAAAAAAAATGTCAGAAAAAGCTCATCAGATTTATTTCCAGTTCATTAATAAATCTCCCACTGGCTACATTCAGCAAGTAGAGGCAGCTTTTCCATCAGACTTTTGTGTCTTATGGTGAAACGATCTCTTAAGGCAGTCAAAACAAATTAAAATCGGTTTGTAATGATAAGAGAGATGTGGATATCTTTTTTGTTAATAACAAAAGGCAGACGAGGATTAATGACATATCTTACCTTCTGAGGATTCTGAGTTTCCACTGGAAAGTGCTGTTCAAGAAGTGGTTTGATTGCTCTTGAAATTTCCTCTTCTGAAGAATAGCATGCTACTTCAACGGGTAATACTCTTAGGATAAACCTATAATATGCAAGTAATAACAGCCAGTTTGAGAATTGAGATCTCTCTTCCATACATATTCTTTGTAAAAAAAACATAACAAGCAAAATAATAAACCTTGACATGTGTTTCTTCGTTGCAGCAGCATATGTCATCATATGCTGCACAATTGCGTTAGGGCTAGGATCTCCCTCTCTCTTCCGCATTTGAACAAAGACAACACCGTTGCAACCCGATTCAAGGGTGAAAAAGCGTCTCTATAAAATAATCCAACATCAGCATAAGAAACCATTCCCTTAAATTGATTGCAAGGAAAGTTGGAAGGATTAATCATGTAGCACACGCACCAAGATATCTGAAGAGATATGCAACTAACTTAAAACCACCCAGAAACAAACCTATTTCGCATTCAAAACCACTGGGAAATCAAGGAAAAAGATGATCAAGCTAAGCAACGGTAATGAACTATTAGAATTCAGTATGCTAGAGCTAGTACAGAAAAATATGAGGGACATGGGATGAAAACTGGATCTGTAAGACAGGCTAGAACAGAAAATTACTCCTTAGACCTAAATTCAATAAATTAAGGTGTTCAACTATACATGCCCTTCAAAAGAACTAACCTGAAGTAGGAGAAATCCTAGGAAATGAAAGAGGAGATGGTCATACTAAGCAAGCTAGTGAACCGTTAAATTCAGAACGGTAATGCTAGTACCAAAAATGAGAGAAATCAGCATCGATGAAACTCAGGCAAGTACAAAAATGTCAAAAAAAAAAAAAAAACTAACATATTAGCACATTATAGAAGCTCACCTTGTTCTTATCTCCCAGTTCTTGAAGCTCGGCTTCAATTAGCTTATCAATGGACTTGTCTTCCACTTTGTATGGGATTGTACATTCTGATGAATCTGTTCCTAGACATTGTTTCTTTGCTGGTGGCTCCTCAGCTTCATTTGCACAAATTTCCTTACTTAAATTATCCCCTTTCTTGTCATTAGTGTTTTCCCCAGTTTTATTTTCTCCACATGTGTCATTTTTCTTCTGGTGTTCTGATTTCTCACTTGTTGCATTATTATGACTGGCACCATCACTACGAGAATCACCTTTGCTCTCTTCACCCACTTCACCCTCTTCTTCTGCTTCCTTGTCCTCTCCTCCTTGTTTCTTGTCCTCTCCTTCTTGTTTCTTTTCATCTCCTTCTTGTTTCTTTTCATCATCATCATCATCACCCTCACTACTGGAAGAATCAGAATACGAGAACACTATTTTCTTATTTGAAGGTTTAGAGGGTGCCTCAAAAAGGTTTAAACCCGAATCCTTTCCACTGACTAGCTCTTCATAAAACTGCAAAACAAACCAAAACAACCAAATAGATTAGTTTCTCACCTAAAACAGACAAGAGGAAAAAAAAAATAAAAAGTCTAGGACACCATCTTATAAGTTTAAGAGCACTTGGCATTTTGATTTATGGGAAAGAAGAACTAAAAGTAGAAACTAAGATACACTCTCTCAATATGTTATGAATTCTCTTAAAAGAAGATACATATACGCATAAGCCAATACGTATACAAATTGTGCTCTTATTTATTTACCTGCACCAATACGTATGCAAAGAGTTTTCTTATGGCCCTTAACTATTAATTCTTCAAACTTGGTGGCGCACATTTAAAGATGAAAACAAAGTTAATAAGGGGGAACCAACGGATTTTAAATGATACCCTCTTCTCTTGGCCCTGTCACTATTACTTCTCCCAAAGGGATAAACTGGGATAGTCCATGGGTGGATGTGGAAGGACTACTCTAGGAAGCACCGCAAATCTTATGGCTATGTGGATGAACGGTACATTACATGGTATTGATATTATTATTCACCTTTTGGCCATTGAAACAAAACACAGATAGTAGTAGGTCTCTAAGAAGCAGCTTAAAAAGATGGTTACGCCAAAGTTGGGCCAATCCATGTACAAACACAATTAAGCTAGACGAGAAATCCAACCCAAAAGCAGAAAAGTAGCAACAAAAAAGAAACCCCACACAGATTAGTAGCAAAAAAAGCAGAAATTTGGGAAAATAGCACCTCCCATATCAGCAAGTAGAGTATGAAAAAGGTAGAACAAGTAAAAACCCAGATAGAAAATTGGGAAAGATATATGGGATTTGAAGAAAAGAGAAAAGAAGAGAGAGCTTACAGAGTCAATAACATTAATGGCCTCCTGCGAGGCTTGGCGTTCCCTTCCGCCATCGCAAGTAATGAAGAATCCTTCCACTCCTGGGTGTAATGGGTACGCGCCTTTCTTCTTCACCGCTTTCTGTACATCATTACAATTTAACAACAACTAACTTCTCACTTAACTAACAATTCAACTCTGTCTAATTATCTCAGCGAAATTGAGAGAGAGAGAAAGAAAACTGACGTTGTAAGGGAGATAGCGCTGCTTCCCCTTCTTGGACTTGGTGGATTTGTTGTCCGTCGCCATTTGTGAGTTTCAGTAGCAGTTTGAGAGAAGACGAAGGCAAAAGACGAGGAGGCGCGGCGACAGCAGTCGCAGTTGCAGTTGAGCAGTCGATACTTCCTTTATTGGGTGAGTGACTGAGTCCACAACGCTGGGCCTTGAGGGCCTTTTGTTTTGCTGGACTACAATAACACCGGATTGGACTTCTTTCATCTTTGTGGGCCAAACCATTCGATTACACTGTATTCTCTCCCGCTTTTTTTTATTCACGGGGGAATTGTTGAAATTTAATTAATCAATTGTGGTTACATTCACATGTGAATAAAATGTGCATATGAGCAAAGCTTCTCCAGCATATAGCCATCGTTCATAGAATTTTAAATTTAATTTCATTTTTTTCAATTCTTAAATGGCTGAGAAATGAGAATCACATGCCATTTTTTTTTTTAAACACATTTTTGTTTATTTATGTCCATTGTTTTCTTTACTTTGTTCAATTTAATGGTTAAAAGTAAATAAAAATACTAAAAAGTGTGTAAAAATCAACTTGTGCAATGCATAACTGATATCCTGCATCTCGTCACCAAGCCTACGAAGAAGCTTAACAACTGGCTGAAGCCCAACAAACACACTAGCATGCAATACTTGTGGCTAATTCTTAACGTATTCACAAAGTTTCGACCTTGGAATCCCAATTTTCTCCAAGTAAGCCAACACAGGTATCGTATATTTTCTCACACCAGTATCCGAGCATTAACAGGGTACTCATTAATGTCGTCAACGGACTATCCCAGATACTAAAGGAACTCTACTCTCTCCCTCATGACTTCATCAGTAGAAGGCAGCTCTAAGTTTTCCAATCCATCAGGAACAATGTCTAAGTTCTTCAAACAATGATGACCCGAGAGACAAGCATCGCTTTTCGACCTTGGGCGACGCCCCAAGTAACGGAGGGCATGTCATACTCTAGAAACTTGGAGGATTGAGTAGAAAATGCATAATTCTGTAAAACTCTTGAAGGGTTTTTGTTAGAATAAAATTGGCTATTCTAAACAAAATGCCTGAGTCTGTAATGTCTTAGACTAGTACATGTTTTCCGTTATAATTATTTTAGTCTAAGTTTGTTCCTAGTACTCTCGATCACTAAACTAGCAATCGTTTCAAAGACATCCACTCAAGTAAATTTGGCATGCATATGATATTGGTTTATGTTTAATGGGCTGTTTAGCTTTTAAGTTTTACAACTGAGATATGCGCTTTACATGTTAATTAATTTCCTACGAGTTCGTTTAGCTTAATTAAAGGCCCACATATTAATATAAGATCTATTTGGAGTCGGATGTTATGCATTTAAAATGAGGATAAATTCAAATGGTTTTAGTTTGAAAAATTTTATTTGAACCTTGATTTTGTATCTCTACACCCAACTTATAAAATTTGTCCATCAAACACCCAAATTTATCCTTAAATAAATAAATGAAAACTAATAATATTAGAACTCAAAACTCACATGAAGAGCAACAACACTATTCTATCCCTACACCCCTCACTTTTTTTTTTCAATGAACCCAATGTGCCGTTGTGATCATAGACAATGGCCTCCACAAATTAGGGTAATGAGAAAAATACTCAAAAATCTCATCCATAGTACGACCCAAATGAATTGAATCCATTGGGAAGAATTACCACTAAAACTTAATGTACTCCATATTATTTTTATAATTATGTTCATCCTAATTCATAATATGAAAGTTTACTATTGGATCTTTTATCCTCTGCGTAGAAACCAGATAGAATACAATTATGTTATGCAAATTACAAACGGTTGACGTTGATGGATTGGGAACAATGCTCCGTCGGCTTCGCCGCCAACACTGATGATGATAGAAAGATAAAAGAATTACAGGCTCCAATCGATTGGTAAAGAGAGAGACGCCAGCGAGGAGGGTAATTGATGGAAGAGAATAGAGCGGCGGCAGTTTTGATGGTGGCATAAGCAGAGTGTTGTGGTGGTTCCTATTCATTCAAGAGGTAAAGAGAAGATGGAATGGTGGTCATTGAAGTCGTCAGGAATGTCCCAACGCTTTGGATTACCGGAAAATACGAATGGGTGTAGAGATAAAAAATTAAAAAAAAAAAAAAAGAAAAAAAAAGTGTTTCTTTTAGAGAGGGTTTAGGGTTCTAAAATTATTGATTTTAATTAATTTATTTGAGGTTAAAATTGGATATTCCATAGATAAATTTTTAAGTTGGGTGTAGAGATACAAAATCAGGGTTCAAATAAAATTTCCCTTTTAGTTTTTATCTCTTCACTTGGTGATCACTTCAAACTCTATTTGATTAGTTGTTTTAATCAATTAGGTTGACGAGTTTGATCTTTCCGTTTCTTTGGCCACCTGATTGATATCTTTAATCTAACAGACACATATTTACAGGTTCATCAGGTTAGGTTTTAAAGTGGTGTCGCATATGCATGAGTTGAGTTTTAGGCTGCTGCATATATCAGAATAGTTTTTCTTGAGTTTTAGTTGCTGCCACACTTCCATTGTTTAAGTCATATATGATAGCCTACATCAGCTAGATGCCTTATATAGATTGATTACCTTGCGGCTGCCATTTTTCGTTTTAAGAAATCATAAAGGGGTTGGTTGCAGCGTTGAGTTTCCGTAAAAAACAAAAGAAAGGTTTCTGCTATTTTCGAAAACAACTGCAGCCACTGTTTTTCGTCAGAATAAGGTCTTGCAATTTGTGTTAGCATGCATTGAATTCGTTGGTTTCGTTTTTCACAGAAGAAAATGATTTTGATTCTACTGCTTTGGATTTTTGACAGCATGTATTTTTAAGAGAGAATAATAATTTTCATGTTGTTTTGTTTTTGCTTTAATTAGAAATCAATTATGAAAATGTGCTTTGTTTTCGTAATTGATTGATTTTCAAAATTATTTCATTCACTCTGCAGATTATCCTGCAAAGTTCGAGGAGAAGCATTAGTGTCATGTCACTTCCATTTGAAGGCTGAAGAGAGATTGAGTAGCAAAGTGCGGAGGCAAAACTGCCTGCTAATATGCGTGTCTAGTTAATGAGTTTTATAAATCTTTCTGTACTTATTTCTCTTAGTGTTTGTCCTAACTTGGGAGCCCGAGGATTTTCCCAGTGATGTGGTTTGCCTCTTTAAATCATACATCCTGTGTACACATTATTTATCGTTTTAATTGCATATGAGTATGATAGTTTGATATGTGATGTGAATGTGGATTTAATTTGAGAACTGAAAATTAAATTGAAAATTGAATTGGATTTTTAAATTGGAACCTATTCACCCCCCTCTAGGTTAAACTAGTACCATCCTAGAACTTTCAGTTTTGGGTACAGGGCAGTTGGGGAAGAGGGTTTTGGTTGGGACATTGGATTGATGGGGAGGATGGAGTAAATTTTTGAAAAACTTGTGGGGTTGGGGGAAATAGTTTGGGGATTTCGGTGACGATGATATGTTTGTATCCTCCTAGCTTAAGGAAATTAACAAATCAAGGGAGCAATAAACACATCAACCTGAAGAGATGACTCCTACCAAGGAGAAACATCTTCAATCCAAATTACGTCATCATGGCATCTCAGTTATGAATATTTAGCAACATTATTACAACTCCTTCGGTATACATAGGACACAGAAATCTCTCTAGAACTTCTGAATCACTCCTTGACTTCATCATATAGATGACCACCCAAAATTAAATCCTCTTCATCTTTTTGAAGCTGCTGAATGACTGTTTGTGCATCTCATTCCAATCAAATAGAAGAGAAGCCAGCTTTCAAAGACAAATTCATCTATGTGTTGGCAATACCTAACAATTGCACACAAAATTGGACATATATATATATATATATCTAAGTTTTATGTAAAACCTAAGAGTATTCTATAAAGAGTAATAATGCTAGGGAGACCAAACTTTTTAAACTAAATAATGTGTCACCAATAACAAATAAACATGTTAATCGACACTTAATTAATAATTCAATCATCTACAACTAAATCATTTAGTTTGTAAATTTAATTTAAAATATTTGGTTTACCTAACATTTCTCTTCCATAGAGGACAATAGAGGAGATAACGCGCCCGGAGCCGGAACCTTCCTCTTCATTCCGCCCTATATGTTTAATGAATAGTGATTGCCTAGGCAAATGGCACTAGAGCAATTACTGTTCATCCAATAATAGTGACTGCCTAGGCCTTCCACCTCCTCGCCTAGGAGGAACGGGTAGAGTTGCTGTAAGAGGAAGGGCAGTTGCCACCGTAACTTTCTTTTTGTCATTGCGAATGACCGCACCAATTCCACCCACTCCGTTTTTACGTGCCTTTTCCCTTGTGAGTTGTAAGTTTTAATTTTGTATTAAGCGAGTGCAGAAAGTAGGATTCATTCTCAATGGCACAACACTTCTTTTTGTCTTCCACACGTTGCTTCTCTATTTCAATAACTTTACAACTGAGGAAAGTATACAAACTTGAGAACATAAATTTATTTATTTCTATTATATGTTCATGAATTTAATTTCATAATGGAAATTGTACTACATGTGAGCATGAATTTAGTCAAATTAGTTAGAGCAGTGTGCTTCACTAATTTGGGTCTTACCTTCTATTAGGGCGAATGAGGGGCGTGTGCAATAGTTTTCTTTCTTTCTCTCGCTCGATCGCTTCAATGCCTATAATTTGAGAGATAAGAGGAAAGCCTTCTCTCGAATTCGAAGATGTGACACAAATAATGACTCTCTTCGCCGGGATGTCAGCAGGTTAGGCAGCTGTAAGGTTTTTTAATATTCGGTGGAAGGCAGGCTGAAACTCTGCCCCAACCAAGTGAAACTAAGGGTCTGAAAGAGTTCACGATCTGATCTATGGCCGCTAAGAATGTCCATTAAAAGGAGCGGGCCGATGGGGTCGTTTTTCAAGCACGAATAGAACGATCGTGAAGGGGGTGCGCAACCTAGAGAGATGGCCGTATCTCTTTGATGAATGTGGTATCGAGGTTCGGTTCATTTGGAAAAGAGGTCAGTCTTAGGGGAGACCATGCGAATGGTCAATTTATCTCCATATTTAGATGAATTTAGTATCCTAATCATATTGTTTGTGATATTAAAAGATTGTAAATTCGCTCCAAAGTGAAGTACTAGAACTTAATTTTACTCAATCTAAATGGGAAGTGGCAGAATCTTCATGAAACAAAAATAAGGAAGAAAATAAATGAAAAAGTAAATAATTAATGAAAGTTTCTATTAGGTGACTCATATTAGTATCCGCTTATATTTTAAGATAAAGAGAAAATGATATGTATTTTGTTGTGACATTTACGTGAGTTTTGATGCTATGTACTTAGCTCTGTGTGAGAATTAACAAGCATATTCAACAAAGTTAACTACATAATTATTTTTTGACAAAAAGAAAAAATAATTATTTAGGGAAGAAAACATAAACAAAACAATTTAGACAGATACCAATCTAATTCACAGAAGAAGAAAACATAATTAGATAACAACCAATAAAATTTAAACATATGGAATGCCATAAAAGAAAGGTGTATAAAGGATAATGCTAGGAAAACTAAATTTGTAGACAAAATCTTAGAAACTAAAGGACATGGAAGTTGATAATTAGTTTATTACTTAAATATTGATAAACTTGTTTATTCCAATTGGTGGCACATTATTTAGTTTGCAAATTTTGTCTCTATATTTTGTCCCTCTAGCATTACTCGTGTATATATTCTCAATACACACTTTTATTATTTTTTTATTAAAAAAGAGGAAAAACAAGTGTGTATTGATAATTTATATAAACATCATCGGAATATCAGCCCCCAATAACACGTATAACAACGCTTAGAGTACGCAGGGGGATTCATGAAAATATAATAATATCCTAATTATATAAGATTGAAGAGGTACAATGATCATTTGGAACATTGGAAAAGCCAGAAAAAACAAACTAACCAATCCTTTTTTAATAATCTAAACAATATTGTCTTTTCCCCCGGTGATCTTTTGCTATGTCACTTTGTAGCCTAATCTGTATATATTTATAAAAGCTTAATTAGCTACTTGTTTTTTTAGTTATGGATTCCAAAGCCAAAGGATTTCAAGGAAATAATGGAATGAGAACAAGAAGCTTTCGTGATGAAGACTATACCAACAGGAGAGTGTTTCTGCGGAGCTATCCTCTTGACTGGGAATTAGGTGGAGATGATAAAAATCATAAAGAAGCTGCCGCCGCTGGTGGTGGTGGTTCAACAGATAAGATGAGGTCCATGAGGACCGGTAAGGACGACTGCAGCAGCGGCAGATCGGAGAAGCCGATGATCCGAAAGATAATCCTTTCAGTGTTTCATTGGGGTGCAGGGAAGGTGCTGGTGTTGAGGAGGTTTAAAAACAAGCTTGCTATTTATGTCATCTCTTGTATCCCTATTGGCTTTAAGCCTCCCACAGCCCTAATTTCTGGTTGACATATATGCTGCATGTCTTACTCATCTACCATTCATGCGTCTTACCATCTATGTCATCATGTGTTCTTAACTGCATGCTTCTGCACACCATGTATATGTTGAAGTTTATATTTTAGTTATCAATTTCTAGTTTGTATTTTGGATTGAAGGAGAACAAAGAAAGCTTCAGTGTTTCTGTAAATAAGGAATGAGGAAAAAAAACTTAACCATCAACAGTATATATGTAAATTAATGTGCAATACGTATATGAATTAAACTAAAGTTCTTCAATTAGTTACATGGTTACAAGCGCACAGTTCATGAATTTTTCTTTATAAATTAGAGTTCATGCATGTATCCTGCTTGTGAGAAATTTTTCAGAAAAGCATGTTGTCTTACCGTTATGTTATAACGCGTGTATCAATTGTTTAATACTAATATACTTAAATGGCTGTTGTCAGTGTTCCTCTTAAGGCTCGTATAAACAACAAATATTTAAAGTTTGGTTTCGAAATAAGATCTATTGTGACACCCTGAATAGTTTAAATTGTTTTTAAAACTGTTGATGAACATACATTATGACACCCCAAAAAGCTATATATTACTAACCAAGAGTACTATCAGTATCAGGGAATTTCTTTTGTGCATAGCCTCAATGAGCATGCTACATTGCTACGTATGTGTCGTGCCTTCCTGATTTGTTTTTAGGACTAGGCCCCCAAAGCAAGGCTCTAAAAGATGTTAGGTGCCAGTTGGGCGGCGAGCTGGGGCCCCGCGCCTAGGTGGCTAGGCGGGCGCCTAGGCGGATTAGGTGGATTTAATTAAATCCATTATATTTTATGTAAATAAGTGTATATACTTAAAATATATATAATTTCATAATAAACTACAAAATAGAATGACACAAATATTATGAAGTATTGGAACATAATGAAAACATGGGGAACAAGCATATAATGTGTGCTCATTTAAGTATTTAACAAATCTCTACGATTTATTGAAAAAATAAAATGAAAATGAAAGTTATCTATTTTTTACCTAAGTGAGTCGCAACCTAGGCAGGTCTGGGCGGGTGCCTAGGTGGTCTAGGAGGTCTAGGCGGGCACCTCAACAGGTCTATGTGCCATTTCTTAATTTTCAAACGTCTAGGCATTAATCAGGGCGGTGGTCAGCCGCCTAACGCCTAGGCGGGGTCTAGACGGCGCTAGGTGGAGATTTTTAGAACAGTGCCCCAAAGCATCTCAAAAGGAAATATTGTTGATTTTCACACACCTTTTGATTTTTTAATATTTGTTTGATCTTCCATCCTTTTATCTTTATCTTAGGGTTTGAAGAAAAGAAAATAAATATTAAAAAATAAAAAATGTGTGTGGATGGTACAATGGAGTGCATGAAAATTCACCACCCAAAAGAAAATTGCGAGCGGTGTTTTGTTAAGTCAACAATTTTGATTAACAAAATAAAATGAT
Organism: Pyrus x bretschneideri; assembly: GCF_019419815.1. Taxonomy (NCBI): domain Eukaryota; kingdom Viridiplantae; phylum Streptophyta; class Magnoliopsida; order Rosales; family Rosaceae; genus Pyrus; species Pyrus x bretschneideri. The sequence goes on from NW_025999624.1 coordinate 3,642,645, forward strand.
ATAACCAAAGAATTAAGCTTGGGAGATGATATCTTCTTGTATTTGATATCGTGAGCCTTAGGAGATGAGATGATATCTCCCTATTATATGTGAAATTTCTTAAACGTTACGTATCACTAGATGATTCGAGCAATGGACAGCTGATAGGCTTTAAAATCTCATCCAACGGCTACATGTAAATTGGCAGTTATGATGGTGGAAAAACCGGAGTGACGTGACGTAGCCTTAGATCACGTTACTAGTAATTGGAGTAATTCCATAAGCTTTGAACATTAATTTTCCACATAAGGCAGAGGGAGAAGTGAAACACACACCATGTCGTTAGGGATGAAGATCTAGGACAAAGGAGATTTGAAAATAGGACGCCATTTCACTCTTCACAATTGGGAAATCCAAAAATTAAGCGACTTTGAACAAGATTTGGACAATTGCAGCATATCAAATCTGATATAGTGAAGAAAGATACGAGATTATGTTGCGAATTCAAAACACTTTGGAAATTTGTCATCAAATTTATTGAATCTGGCAAAGGTGGGTAGGTTGCGAAGGACATCGCAACTATTTAAAGTGGCATCAAGATGTGACAGCTTGTGTTTGAAGTACGCGAGGTTTGAACTACAATAACACAATAACAGACATGATCTTTTGAGGTGCATTCGCGGAGGAAAGATTTCACATTCACTTTGATAACTATGCAATTGGAAAGAACAAATGAACCAAGGAAGAAGAAGATGAAAGGTGGGAAGAAGAGAGAGAGATTTTAGAAATGTAAAGCTTGTATATTTTACATTGTAGTAAATGAATATTACACACATGGTTATATAGAGACTCTTCTTATACTAATAATTGCTACAATACCCCCTAACTAACTTTGCTCTTTTAACAAACTTAACTAACTGATGATTGACAAATGTCACAATCTTATGGCACTATAGTTATTACTCGCCCCCCCTGGCCCCCCGCACCAAAAAAAAAAAAACTTAAACTAGGAGATCCCAAGTTCAATTTGTGACAGTGTCAAAAAAAAAGGGACTATGTAAGCCTTTGGTAAAAACATCTATAATTGTTCATCTGTGGGAATGTATGAAACCACCAGATCACCTTTCTGAACCTTTTCTCTGACAAAATGATAGACAGTGTCTAAATGTTTTATTCGAGAGTGAAAAATAGGATTCGAGGTAAGTGCTAAGGTAGAGAGATTATCACAATGCAAGTAAGCAGGCGTAAGTATAACTTGATGAATATCATTTTGTAGAGTTCAAATCTAACAGACATCTGCAGCACAATATGCTAAGGCTTTATATTCAGCATTAGTTGAACTTCTAGAAACAATAGATTGCTTCTTTGATTGCCAAGAAACTGGATTTGACCCTAAGTACACCATATAGCCTGTAATAGACCTTCTAGTATTGATATCTGCTGCCCAGTCAGAATCTGAGTATGTAGAAATATGAAAATCAGAAGATCTTGTATATCTCAGTCCATTGGTAACAGTTCCTTGCAAATACTTTAAAATTCGCTTTACCAAATGAAAATGAGAGTTTATAAGATTTATCATAAACTGACAAACCATGTTAACATAATATGCAATATCAGGTCTTGTAAAGGCAAGGTATTGAAGAGCACCCACAATGCTTCTGTAATGTGCAGGGTTTGAAAATGGTGTTTCTTTAGTCATAAGCAATTGAGTGTGGTTTCGATGGTGTAGAGGTTGGTTTACATATCTCCATTCCAGCTTTATTTAGTAACTCATTAGTATATTTAGATTGATTAATGAACAATGAGCCATCCTCTAAGTACTGCATTTGTAACCCCAAAAAATATGTGAGTTTTCCCATGTCCTTGAGATCAAATACTTATACCAGGCTTGAAATAACTAATTGCACTTTAGTTGGATTAGAATAAGTAAGTATGACGTCATCAACATACAATAAAAGAAGGATAACATCTCTATCTTCAACCTTAACAAATAAACTTGTGTCGAACAATGAAGTTGTGAACCCAAGAGCTGGTAAAAAACTTGTAATCTTCAAATTCAAAGCTCTATGAGCTTGTTTCAGTCTATACAATGATTTCACAAGTTTGCAAATATAATCTGGATGCTCAGAATCTAAGAAACCTTGTGGCTACTTCATATATACCTCTTCTTCAAGATCACCATGCAAAAATGCATTTATCACATCAAATTGTTTAAAACACCAACCATATTGTGCTACCAAAGCAAGTATCTCACAGTAGTATGTCTCACTACTGGACTGAAGGTTTCTGAGAAATCCAATCCATGTTCTTGATTGAAACCTTGAGCTACAAATCTTGCTTTGTATCTGGATATAGTGCCATCAGGGTTCTTTTTCACTTTGTAAACCTACTTACTGCCAATGATAGCCCTATCAAATGGTGATGGAACCAAAAGCCAAGTTCCCTGAGCTTTAAGAGAGTCAAATTCCTCTTGCATTACCATTTGCTGTTGGATATTTGAAGAAGTTGCCTTAAAATGTTTAGGTTCCTCAATATCATGAGCATTAGCTAAAAGTGAAAAACCTTCATAGTTGGATATAACATTTGAATCATCAACATAATCTAATAATTGCAGTGAAGACAGTTCAGGCAAGGCATTAAGACTGAATTAATTTGTTTGTTAGGCTGTCACATTCAAAGATGGTGGTGAAGGTTGACCTTGATAAGCATAATTTCCCCTATGAACGTATTCCAAAGCTACATGGCCTCTCTTACCACAGATTTGACATTCAACCATAAACCCATAAGAATGAGCATTTTTATTCCTCTAAAAGCAATATGCAACAATGTGACACCTCTTGTTACAGATTTGACATTCTATAACAACATTTGTCCTGCTTTGAGTATTAGCAAACTAGCTACCATTATTGTTCTGTCTTGATGCTCCATAATTAAAGTTCTTGCCTTTGTAACCACCATTAGACGTGAAGTTGTTATTTCCCTTGTAACCAGACCTTGACCCATTATTTGCATTGCCTACAAAACCAAAGCCAAAAGGCAATGTAGGAAAATATGCAGGTAGAGGAATTAGTGGATATCCAGGAGGTGGAATATATGGATCAATAGGATAATAAATTAAGGGCAAGTTATATGGTCCATGAGTAATTACACCATCAATTGTGGCTAGAATATGACTATGGCCTTGAAGGTTTGGGGTAGAACCAGAACTTTGACTAAAACCATTGTTAGAACTAGAACCCTAACTATATAGTGCAGACATGTTCTGAGTTAACATTGTAATATCCCCTTCAATCTCTTTCTCAGCACCAAGTAATTGAGCTTGAAATTCTTTTAATGTAATTGAAGATTCTCTAGCTAGAATTACTGTTCTAATTATGGCATACTTTTTTGGCAATCCAGCAAGACCAACAATCATTACATCATTATTTGAAACAAATTCTCATGTAGCACTAAGTTGTTCCCTTATGTTCTTGAGCCTCAACAAATACTTATCAATATTATCATACCCTTTATGAATGGTGTGAACTTCTATCTTAAGGTGATTGACCCTAAACTTAGAGACAGAAGTATATCTCTCAACAAGATTAGACCAAACTTCACTAGCAGTTCTATAACTAATTACATACTCCATTGCTTCATCAGACAATGTTGCTAGTAGCAAACTTAGCAAAGCCATATCAGTAGATTCCCATTCTACATAAGCAACAGTAACTTCCTTAGTAACCCTAGTTTCAGTATGAATTACAAACTTTGGTGGACACAAATTTGTACCATCAAAGTGCTCAAACAATTTATATCCCTTCAAAACAGCTTTAAATTGAAATGCCCATTTGGCAACTAGAGTAGTCATGACTAATATAGAACTATCAAGAATTGCAATCAAGAAATATTAGCAACTTAGATGAAAGAATGACATTTTCTTCTGAATCAAGAAAGAATGAAACTTTCTTGACAAAAACTATTCCTAAATCAAGAACTCACAGATTTCATGACCGACACATAAAATCTGCTCAAAATATAAAAAAAAGAAAACTCCAAATTTCCAGATCCAATCACAAAGTAATCTCAATCACAGAATTCACCAATCAAAAAACTTATACTTCTTTAAGAATTGAAAACACTACGAGAAAAACGATATCACATGAAGATACGAAACCAACACTATCAATGAAGTCCTAGAAACACCAACAGCATTAAGAACTTCACATCACGAACTTCTGCAAGATCTCCAAACAATCACCAATCACAGCTTCAACTTAAAAGAGCAAACACAAACAATCGTTTACATTCATCTGAAGGCACAGGATCAGACATTGCCTCAAGGCATGGCTGGCGAGGATACCATGATAACTATGCAATTGAAAAGAGCAAATGAACTAAGGAAGAAAAAGATGAAAGGCGGGAAGAAGAGAGAGAAAGAGATTTTAGAAATGTAAAGCTTGTACATTTCACGTTGTAGTAAATGAATATTACACACATGGTTTTATCGAGACTCTTCTTACATCAACAATTACTACAATACCTTCTAACTAACTTTGCTCTTTTAACAAACTTAACTAACTGATGATGACAAGTGTCACCATCTTATGACACTATAGCTATTACACTTGAGGTAAACTAATTTTGGTAGACTAATAGTAAACCGAATAAAGTTTAAGATCTAAATTTGTTTCTGGAAATGTTAATTTTCAAGTGAGAATGACTTGTACAATGTAATGGACATTTGTTATTGAAAATGAGGGTTTCAAACAATTGTATTGTACTGCAAACGAATTGAATGTGTGTAGTTTAAATGCATTTTACTTCGTACTGTACATGATTGTATTATTCAAACATTATACATGAATGAATTACGTGGAAGGTGAATCAATAGATGAAACTATGATGAACATTGTTCAAACATATGCAGTGTTGCTTACTGAATCAATTACATCTGGAACTAATGGTTCCACACATAACAACAACGTGGAGTTTTATCACCCCCTACTTATTTAAGGGCAAAGGTTGTCCTGAGTTGAGGGAACAGGATGTAGAAAGAAAGGAGTGTGGTTTGATAGAAGATGTTAAGGAATTTTACAAGAAGTATGCCAAGAACATGGAGTTCAGTGGTAGAATAGACAAGGCATACATAGAAAAAAAGGGTAAAATGTCAACAAGATAATGGCTATGTTCGAAGCAGATAGTAAGGAAGAAAAAGTGGTTCGAACATGAAAACGGACAATATACACCCAAAAATGGACAAGAGAGAACTGCCTTGGGTGTTTTGTAGTAAGCTATTGCATAAAAAGGGTTGCTATATTGTGATGCAATTCAAATCATACCATAATCATGAGTCAGCTATTCCCTTTTATGTGGCATATCCAATATCACATTGAAAATTTCATATGCAAATCTAGCACAGGCAATGAAAATTCACAAAGCATGTTTTAGAAGATGCCATGTATCTGATTATATGATTGATAAAGTAGGGGGTTACCATCAAGTTTTAAAATGAAGGATTTTCATAATAGAATGGCCATAATCAAGCAAGCGCGTCACTGAATAATGATGCAGAATTCAATGTGGCCATATGTTTTGTGCAATGAGAACTGAGAATTTTGGCCATAATATGTGTGTTACGAGAAGGGAAACGTCTAAGAGAGCGAGCACAAAGGAATCCAGAAATCACACAAATAGAGGCATTGTTCACGTTGTTGATGATTTATATATATGTAGTATAGCGATATCATTAATAGTTAAATAGTTAGTTGTCAAAAAGAAGAAAATCGATAGGAACAAACCTGCGTCAGTGTGCATAAACATGATTTTCAGTTACTACATGAAATTTCATTTCATTTGCACATCCTTGATGTTGTTCTTCATCTTTTGTAGAGTAAGGATTTTGGGAAAATATAGACTTTTCACATTTGAAACCATTTGAGTAATTTTTAGGGATGTGTTAACGAGACTCACCCAAAAAGTGATTCCGTCAAAATTCGCTAGTCACATAGCATTTCAACCCCTCATTGAATTCTAGCCCTACATCTTAAACAAAACAAGAAAAACACAAATGTTCAGTAACCATTCATGCCTTGGAAATGCAAACAGTGGCAATTTTCATCTATTATGTCATCAAATTTAAATCTTATATTCGACCCCCATGTAAGCTTAGGAAGCAAAAATATAAGTAGCTAAGAAGAAAAACCAAGAGACCACGTAATCCAGTGAGCCACCTCACACTGTCGTCTGCAACCTTTATCTTCCCACCATTGGTAAAAATTACGGCTCTAAACCTTCTATATTTTTCTCTCTTTTCTTCACTACCTCGAGACCTAACTCCAACCAAAGCAAATAAAAAACAATTGATGATAGATAAGACCAATTATTCAAAGCCCACTTCCAAATTAACGCAAATTCTAAGACCAAATTTTAAGACGAGGGCATGGCTAATTACTATATATTATCCTTCCCATCTCGTCCCTAAGAGCTCATCCCTGTTTACTTAGGGTTCCCACCAGTTCCATCTGGTTCTCACTTTGTTCCTTGCCCTTTAATCCCAACAACACCATGTTTACTACCAACCACTAGTTGTAAAAGATATTTTAGCCTTCCCTTCAATATCTCACTCATCACATATATTAAAACCTCTCACCATTAATTCCTTCCACCCACTGCTTTTATTTCCATCTTGTCGTTGCACCCTCCTTATACCAGTTCAAATCTTCTAAGATCTACTATTTTACTTTCTTAATCTGTTCTCTATTTCACAGTTCTTGGTGGTATGATCAAGACAGATTCCCATGGGTGATTTATCTCATTTTGGGGGTTTGACCTTCTTGTTCCCAAAACCACAAATCTCATACACGTAGACCTTCTTTTGGAGAATTTAATCCCTCTCATGTCAATGCTCCCTACAATATCCAATTTGCAGCCCTAGTTGGCGGCTTGCTACCTATGTTAGGGAATATTCCTTTACTCCTTTCTCTTTTTCTGTCATTCCCACTATGTTCCCATCAAAACCTTTCCTTTTTAAACCCTACATCCCATACCTGCTTAATCTCTCAACCCCAAGTTGCAAACATGGAGGAAAATACTACCCACACCAACAACTTTCTAGTTAATCTAGATAGAAAACTTGAACACTTCATCACCAACACTGGTACCTGCTTAGCAGGTTTCCTGATTGCTGAGTGCCCACCCTTTTCAAGTATTACCATGGGTTTAATCCAAAGCTTTTGAGACCTCTACGGCGACTTCAAAGTTTCAGCTCGCACGGACACTCCATTATCACTGCACCAACGGAATCTGCAGCCGATCATGTTCTCGATGATGGTCCATGGAACATTGCGTGGGACTGTCTAGCTATTCATAAGTGGCCACTATATCTCACTTTTGAGGAAATCCTGGCTTACTGGATTTACTACTACGTTCAAATGCATGGGGTGCCTCTAGTAGACTTCTCTTCTCAAAATGCATGTACGTTTAGGAACCCTTTTGGTGAAGTCATAGATGTTGATGACCCTCTAGCTTGCCCAGAGGGTGTTTGTGACTTTATCTGTGTTCGTCTTACCGTTGATGCTAAGAAACCGTTATTTAATGGATTTTGGCTGCAGCACTTAGATGAGGAAGATCCAAGGTGATGTTCAAATATGAATGCCTCTCCAATTTCTGTTTTAGATGTGCAAGTCTCGGTCACTCTGACAAAAACTATAACCATGAAATGTCAAATATGTGCAATGATTATCCTTACTCTACTGCCATGATTGGGGAACAAGTCTATCTGCCCCGAATCACTCCGGCTTCCTGTTCTAACCATAGTTCTAGTTGATGAGGAAATAGGTGGAACTCTCCTTCCCTCAGATACTCAAGGTCTTCCCTGGGTTCTTGGAACCCCTCTACCAAAACCGCCAGTGAGAAATGCCTCGGCCACTGTCATCTTTACCAGAACGCACAAAGAGTTTTTTAGGGAGGACTATCTTTATCCCTTAGCCTGTCTCTTACGGAGCCACAAGTGTCCCCTACTCTACCAATGTTATGTATGGCTACTTATGTGGAAACCAACTCCAACCTATCTCTCAACTTGTCCACATTTGACCTTTTCCAGAAAAAATTTCCAACATCTACAGATGCTTCTACTGCCAGTTAGCTTACGGAATCCTCCCAAACAACTTTGACTTTCCTATCACCTTCGAAGTCAACTGTTTTTTTCCCTTATACCGTTAACGCCTCTAATCTAATCACGTGTTTTCAGGATGGAGATCATTTTCTCTTCCATCATACTCATTTGGGCCCTTTCCACCATTTCAAGCTTAATGAGACTCTCCGTCAGCAATACCCCTCAATCGCAGTCACTACCTGGGGCTACTAATCATGCTAACATCAGTCTCACCATGTCTAGTATCACTCAAAGCCTTCTGTTGGGAAACTTGAGGAAACCTCCCTTGGATTCTCTGCCCATTTAGAGTGCTTAGAAGTAGGAAGTTCCCAATTGTGAAACTGATGTGGGACCATGGCAACCTATACTCGCACTTATATCATGTCCTACTCCTATCACGACAAATCAGGTATCTCCTACATGGCGACAACTAAACCAATTATCTCTGTTGAAGATTCAAATGACATGGATAGCACCGCCTCTCCCCACTCACCAGATGAGGTCGATAGTGGTACTATCAAGGGTGTGGAGAACCCCATAATTCTCCAGGGCATGGCTACCCTAATCCAGCCACGGGGGATAAGTAATCTACCTTGCTTGGAGCTGTCAATGGATTGGGCAAGACTTGACAGTGAATGCTTTTCGTGAGCAAGTAAGATTAAATAAGCCTTTGTTTGTTTTTTTTATATGAACTAAATGTAAGACTGATGTAGTTCATAAGGTCAACCGTTCCCTGGGTCTTTGCAATGCATTTTCTATTCCTGCAATTGGCAGGTCTGGTGGGTTATGTCTGTGGTTGAAATATGGTACTTCTATCCAAATTTTATCTGCAAATAGTTTTGTTATTGACACTTGTGTCCAGGAGCAATCTGGGTCATCTTCCATACATATCTCTTGGTTTTATGGTCCTCCTCATTGTCACCAAAAAGGCTCATTTTAGGGGAATGTTGCCTCTTCCCTCTATGACCTCGGCCTCCCGTGGTTGTGTGTTAGTGACTTTAATGAGCTCTTGTGGCCACATGAAAAGAAAGGAGGAAGAGATTAGGATCATAACTGTACCGGATTCTTAAAGGACTTTATGCACCAAAGAGCTCTCATTGACCTTGGGTACTGCGGCCCAATCTATACCTGAGAACGTGACTGGGAGAATTAGGGAAAAATTGAGGAATGTCTGGACAGAGCTGTTGCTCACTTACATCGGATGAAATGCTGGCCTCATACGATGATCTCTCATAGTCCATTGATCGACTCTAACCATCACCCCTTAATTATTCACTCTTCTCCTCTTATTATTCTTGGCCCCAGGCCTTTTTCATTTGAAGTTTTTTGGCTCAGGGATCCTATGTTTCTTATTGTCATAAAAGCTTGGAATGATGATATAAATAATTCATATGGTATGCTTTGTCTAACAATTTACTTCACTATTCTAATTTGTTTTCATCTTGCGATAAGAAATTCTCTAACAATAGAAAGATAATCAATAATCTGCTCAAAATCATCAAAGAACATGAATCTCAACCTAATTCTACTACTAAGCGTGAAGTGCACTTGTCTAATTCTTAAAGGCTGGTTGAGGTTTGGAGAAATGAGGAACTTTATTGGCTTCAAAGATCTCATATTAATTGGCTTCAGGAGGGAAACAAAAATACGACCTTTTCCTATCAATCTACAATTCTTAGGAGACAAAGAAATCGTATTCTAAAGTTGAAAATTAAGAATGACGTATGGTTAGAAGATAAGGGTCTAATTCGAAGCAACATTGATGACTATTTCAGGTCTTTTTTTTTTTTTACTTCTCAAACAAGAGATCTTCGGGTTGCTTTGTCGAGTCTAAAGCAGGTGGTATCTGAACAATTAATGATGATCTCCTAAAACCCTTTACTCTAGAGGACATCAAGTGTGCAGTGCTCCAAATGAGGGGTCTAAAAGCTACGGGGCCTGATGGTTTTCATGGGAATTTCTACCACTCTTGTTGAGAGATTGTCAACAAAATTATTTATGGGGCTATCTCGGAGTTCTCCTCTCTTAGGTACCCTCATCCTGATATGAACCCTATGAACATCGTTCTCATTACAAAAATTTAGGGCGCCTGAGTCTATCTCCCAATTATGTTCTATCAGTTTATGCAACTTTGCATACAAGAACTTTTTGAAACTGATGGCTAGTAGATTGAAGACTCATCTCCTAGGTCTTATTTCCCACTATCAAAGTGCATTTGTTCCAGGGCATTAGATCCAAGATAATATTTTCACTGCACATGAAGCTTTTCATTACTTGAAGCACAAAAAATAAAAATGCGACTTTGAGTTGGGTCTTAAGGTTGATATAAACAAGGCTTATGATCATGTTGAGTGGGATTTTCTCGAACCTGTCCTCCTCTAGTTGGGTTTTTCTTACAACATAGGCCTCGATGGTTATGACGTGTGTCAAAATTCTCCTTTTCCATCACTTTCAAAGGTAAAAGTGGGGAAAAATTTATCCATTCCAAGGACCTTTGCCAGGAAGACTCGCTATCTCCCTTCCTGTTCCTTTTCATAATGGAGGCCCTCTCTTCTTTAATTAGTGACTATTGTGAGGTGGATGTTCTCTCTGGTATTCTTCTAGCTCCATCATGCCCAATGATTTCCCATCTGTTCTTTGTTGATGACTCTCTTTTCTTTATTTAGGTTGATAGGGATAATTGTATGGCCCTCATAAAGTTATTGGATATTTATTGTGTGGCATCTGGCCAAACTAACAATCTACATGAGTCTTCTATTTTGTTCTCAGCCAACTCTCCCCAAAATATCATCACAGAAAGCTTGCACTATTTTCAGTACCCCAGACCTCCGGGTCAGGTAAATACCTTGGTTTTCTTACGATATGGAGTCGTTCTAAAAGAGAAGCTCTATCTTTTGTGAAAGATCGGATTTCTCAAAAAATGCAAAGTTGGAAATCGCTTCTTTATCTATAGCAGGGTGTGAAATCTTAATAAAGGCAGTTGCGATAGCTATCCCTACTTACCCATTGTTTTATTTCCGACTACTTTCTGCCATGACATTGATGGCCTTCAGGCTTGATTTTGTTGGGGCCAAAAGGAGAACAAACGTAAGATTCACTGGCGAAATTGGCCGGCAGTTTATGCTTCTAAAAGTGTGGGCGGGCTTGGCTTCGCTTCAAGAGTCTTATTAACTATAATACTACCTTGTTAGCAAAGATATTCTGGCGCCTTATTTCTAAACTAATTGCTTCCTGGGCTAGAGTTCTTCGTGGCCGCTACTTCCCTTCGAGAGACTCTCTTAATGCTTCCAAGGGTGGGTGTGCATCCTGGGCTTGGAGTAGTCTCTTGTAGGGCCAGGCCCTCATTATGAATGGGGCTAAATGGCAAATTAGTGATGGAAAAATTGTTTGTATTTGGCAAGATAAATGGCTTATTCCACTTCCGATGGTCTTCTTCACTTGTTTATTCATGTACCAAATTTTGTGGCTAAAAAGGCTAAGGATATCATTTCGACTGCTGATTGCAGCCGGAATCTTCTCCTATAGAAGCTACCTTCCTTGGGGATCTTTCACATCTGGATCGCCTTAGTTGGCTTTGGTCTCTTAATGGAGACTACTCAGTTAAATCCTGTTATGCTTTTGCCATGCTTTCTCTTTGAACAACCATTTGTTTGCTACTCCAAGTGCTAGCCATTATATTTCTGTGGATCCGGTCTTTTGGAAGCTAATATGGGGTATGAAGATTATCCCAAAAATTAAAATTTTCTTCTGGATGACAGCCAATAATTGTCTTCCCACTATGGAGGGCCTCTACCGTCGTCGGGCTAGGACTGACCCTCTCTATAACATTTGCAAGTTTTCGCCAGAGACTACTAAACACATCCTTTTTCTCTGCCCCTGGACCTCTGCGGTTTGGTTTGCCTCGGACTTAAATTACCACGTGGACTACTAAGCTATTACTACCTTTGATAGATGGTTATTGGCTTTATCCAAGGTGGTGAAAGGTGGGGAAATGTCCCTATCTAATGTGTTATCATCGGTCTCCTTTCTCCGTTGGGAAATTTGGAAAGCTAAATGCTACGCAAGCTTCAACAATGTCCTCCCCTCACCTTTCAAAACCATGAAACTAGCCACTGATTCCATTAGGGAATTTCTCAAGGCCACCTCAATCTTTGCCATGCTACAAGTTTCCCCTCCACACCAACCCCAATGGATCTCTCCCCTGCCAAACTTTGTGAAAGTCAACTGTGATGCTTCGTGGTCTAAAGCTTCATTTTCCATGAGTCTAAGAGTGGTGGCTAGAAATGAGACAGGGGCTTTAATATCTGGTTCTGGAATTATAGGTATTGCAACCTCCTCTTTGGAAGCCAAGGTTAAGGGAGCCCTTCTGGCTATGGATCTGGGTGTTCAAAATCACATTTCTAGAGTTTTTTTTTTTCGAATCTAATTCGGCGGAACATGTTTAGAGTATTAATAGTTCGAAAAAACTCTCTCATTAGGCTATTTTTCCTATCATGAACCAGATTCAAAATTTAAGTCACAAGGTTCAATTCCTAAAATGGTCATGGATACCTCGCCAAGCAAACTCTGCAGTTGATTGGGTTGCATCGCACTGTAAAAAAGGGATGTTTCCAGATGTCTGGGTAACCAAACCTCAATCCACTCTAGTCCACATTCTATCTATCGACGACCTCCTATGTCCTCACTCGGCTCAGGGTTGGCATGGTCAAAGAGGGTGACTAAAGCTTCGCTTCAAGTCATGTTTTAGCTCTCCCTATCTATGGTATGCTCTATTTTTCTTTTGTCGTTGCTGGCCTCAGTCGTGTGTTGTTAGGGTCGTTTATTGTCCTTTTGGAGCTCCATCTCCTTTTTCAATGAATATCTTTGACCAAAAAAATAAATAAATAAATAAAAAGGGGAGCATGACTAATGAGAGATATGTAATGTGAGGATGAAATAGGAATTTAAATTTGATGAGACATTAAAGGGAAAATGTCTATTGCCATTTGAATTCTCATTGTAAAATTAATGAACAGTTTGTACTTTTTTGTTTTGTTTAAGACATGGACCCTAGCTTAAATTCAGTAAGGGGTTAAAAAGCTGCATGGCTAGCAACGAGTCTTGACATAATCACTTTTTTGGCGAGTCTCACTAGCAAATCTCTAATTTTCATTCAAACATGACTATTTTAACAACCATATTTTAGAACTTGGTTACCTTAGCTACGTTCTATGGAACTCGATTTCGATCCTATTTTGCCATTTGAAACTCAAAAGTCATCATTTTAGTCATTAGAACTCGATTTTGATCCCACATTGCTTCCTGAAGCTCAAAACTCGACACTTACTCACTGGAACTCGAGTTATCCAATTTTGCGCCTGAAGCTCAAAAGTCGCCACTTTATTCCCTGTAACTCGATTTTGATCCCACTTTGCTCCATGAAACTCAAAATTTGTCACTTTACTCTTTAAAACTCAAAATTCGTTTTACATTGCTTTTGTTTCTATTTCTTAGAATAGGTGCATCCATTCAAAGTTTATAATTGATAATATACCAAATTTCTCTCTGAAATAAATAAATGGTAAAAGAACTATCTTCTCCCTTCACTAGCCACCTCCATTACGTGCATAAGAAATAATGAAATCAATAGAACTAATGACAAGATGGCTGGCGATGGAGGGAGAAAGAATGAATGTATGGACAACTATTAGAGAGAGATAGGGGAGACACAAGAGTTGGTTAGATGAAGTCCATGAATTGTTTTTATTATTTTTTTTACTTCTCTTTTCTTTTTAATATGTTATATAAGGTCTAGAAATTAATTTTTTTTGTTTCAATCCACATGGTGTTATATGATTGGATATGTGAGGTAGATTTGAGTCACGTCAGTCATAAGTGGGTCCTAATTATAATACATTTGTATTGTCTGGAGTGAATACTGAGCTTCAAAATGTAAAATGATTTGAGCTTCAGGAGATATAGTGCGAACAAAATCGAGTTCTAAGAAGTAAAGCAGTGAGGTGACTTTTGAATTTTAGGATGCAAAATAGAATTAAAATCAAATTTTAGGGTGCAAAATGATAACTTAGACCATCTCCGGTGGATATGTCATATACTAAGTGAAATGTCACGTGATCAAATTTGAAGGTAGAAAGAAACTCTGACCGATAGATCAATTTTACGTGGTTTGACATATGAGATTTTGCTGTCAAATTTGACATATAAAAAAGGTGATGTTAATTAATTCTTTAATTATTTGTATGTGTTTCATTAATGCACCAATTAATCATGAAAAATTATTTTAATTGATTTCTTTTTAAGAATGAGTCCAACTAATGTTATTTATAACAAAAATATATATGAGTTAGAAGAAGGAAAAATCTGACATTGTCATGTGAGCTAACAAATTAATATTTTACATTTATCTTTCGACATGTCGTCTAACACTCTTATAAATTTTAAAGAATAAAGTAAAAATAGAAATCAAAGATACTGAGGACCCAATTCGCTGAGGATGCTGCTACAAAGCTTAATATGGCGGAAACTTCATACAGCGGAAGCTACTAGTGGAAAACTCACGAATATTATGATGAGAAGAGAACTGACGGCGGTGATCACCACGCGCCAAACCCTCCTCCTCCTCCTCAAACCTTTGTCTTCCCTCGCCACCGCAACACCGCCGCCCGATATCTCTTCCGAGCTCTTCGCCGTCCTCTCTCACCGGAATTGGCAGAAACACCCTTCCCTCAGAAACCTAATCCCCTCCATATCCCCTTCCCATGTCTCTTCCCTCTTCGCCCGCAACCTTCACCCCCAAATTGCCCTCTCCTTCTTCCGCTGGATCGCCGGAATCCCCCGATACAAGCACACCGTCCACTCCCATTCCTCTTTGCTCCTCAACATTCTGCTTCCCAATTGCTGGCTCGATGCCGCCGAGAAGATCCGGATTTCGATGCTCAAGGCCTGCGATTCGCCTGAGGACGCCCGCTTTGTGCTCGACCTGTTGCGCCGGATGAACAACGGCGGTTCTTGTTTCGTCGAGTTCAAGCTCACTCTCAGGTCCTACAACTGGCTCCTAATATCTGTGTCTAAGTTTTTACTAATTGATGATGTGAAAACTGTTTATTTGGAAATGTTGGCCGACAAGATTCCGCCGGATATAGTTACGTTGAATACCATGGTGGTTGCTTATTGTAAATTGGGAAATGTGGCCGGGGCCAATTTGTATGTCAGTAAGATAGTGCAGGCAGGTTTTAGCCCCACTAGTTTTACATACAGTTCATTGATAATGGGGCATTGTAGGAACAAGGATGTGGATAATGCTTTTAAGATTTTTGAGGTAATGCCGGATAAGGGCTGTCCAAGAGACGTGGTTTCGTATAATTATTTAATTCGGGGGTTTTGTGAGGCTCATCGCATTGATGAGGCACTCAAGTTGTTCTCTCACTTGGGGCAGGGGGGCGATAATTGTTTTCCTAATGTGAGAACATATACAGTTCTTATTCATGCGTTGTGCGGATCAAGAAGGAAACTAGAAGCAATTAATCTATTTAAAGAGATGATAGAGAAGGGTTGTGAACCTAATGTATATACTTATTGTGTGCTCATTGATAGCATGTGTAAGGAAAATAAGCTTGATTATGCTAGAAAGGTGCTAAATCGGATGCTGGAGAAAGGATTGAGTCCTAATGTCATCACATACAATGCATTAATAAATGGGTATTGCAAGGTGGGAACAGTTGAGGCTGCACTTGAGATTTTGGCTTTGATGGAATCAAACGTTTGTCGTCCAGATGTTCACACATTCAGTGTATTGATTGACGGGTTTTGTAAAAGGAATAATGTGCACCAGGCAATGGCACTGCTTAACAAAATGCTTGAACGGAAGCTCTCACCAAACTTGGTTACATATAACTCATTACTCCATGGCCAGTGTAAAGGAGGTCATTTCGATAGTGCTTATAGGTTGCTTAATTTGATGACTCATAGTGGTTTGGCTCCTGACCAGATTACTTACTGTATTTTCATCGACGGTCTCTGTAAGTGGAAGAGATTACAGGAAGCTCAAACCATGTTTGATACTCTCAAGAAGAATGGCATCAAGTCAAGTACAGAGATGTTTACTGCTTTAATTGATGGTTACTGCAAGATTGGGAAAATCGATGACGCCCTTTCTCTATTTGATACTATGCTTGTTGAGGATTGTTTGCCAAATTCATATGCTATCAATGCCTTGATACATGGGCTATTCAAAGAGAAAAAAATGATAGAAGCATCCTCAGTCATGGAAAAGATGTTAAGTATAGGTGTGAAGCCTACAGTCCCTCATTATAATATTTTAATTAATCATGTTCTGAAAGAAGGTGACTTTGATCGTGCTCATCAGCTTCTCAATAAAATGGTCTCTGTCGGTAACAAGCCTACTCTAATTACTTACAACACATTAATTCAGGCATATTGCGCGTTAGGGAATATAAATGAAGTGGAGAAGCTGATGAGTAAGATGAATGGAGAAGGAATTTCTGCAGATTCGTTGACTTACACATTTTTAATTGATGGATATGTCCGTATGGGATTAATTGATTGTGCGTTTGATGTTCTTAAGCGCATGTTTGATTCTGGTTGTGAGCCTTGTCATCGTACCTATTCCTTTCTAATCAAACATCTCTCAAATCAGAAGTTGGTCATGACAAACAGCAAAGCAGTGGGTCTCGATATAATGTTGAATGTCTCTGGAAATATCACGGATATATGGAAGACCATGGATTTTGAAATTGCTTTGGAGCTATTTGAGAAGATGGTTGGACATGGTTGTGCTCCCAATATGAACACCTATGGCGAGCTTATAGTAAGACTTTGCAAAGAGAGAAACTTAGAAGTGGCCCAGAGGTTATATGATCATATGAGAGATATGGGTATTTCTCCCAACGAAGATATTTATAATTCTCTTGTTAATTGTTGCTGTGAGATGCATGTGTATGGAGAGGCAGCAATTCTAGTGCACACTATGATTGAGCATGGTTATTTACCAGCATTGGAGTCGTGCAAGTTGCTTGTATGTGGCCTTTTTGATGAAGAGAATGATGAGAAGGCTAAGGAAGTTTTTTGTAGCATGCTTCGCTGTGGGTATAACTATGATGAAGTAGCTTGGAAACTTCTCCTTGATGGTTTGCTTAAGAGGGGCCATTTAAATAGAGGATCAGAGCTGCTAACAGTCATGGAGAAAATGGGTTGCCAGCTTCATCCTGAGACAAATAGAATGTTGACTGAGGGACTTAATGAGACATGATACTGATCCTCTATGTTGTTTTTAAAAAAGAATTGGATGTCGCAAGGGGCTTGTAGCTCAAGTGGGTTAGAGCGTTGACCCCCTGCACCTGAGATATTCTGATTGAATCCCCTCCCTCCACCAATATCACTTGTACCAGAATAATAATTGGTTGTTTTTGTCCACAACAAGCCTTAGAAACTAAGGTTATGATGTTGTGCTCTGTAGCTTCAGCACTGATCCTAATTAAGGATATTCCGTAAGCTGATTGTAGCTTCAGTGCTTCCACAAAGTTTACAAGCATTTGTGAAGATCATAAGGCAAGTTTGTATCTAAAATCTCAGATTCATTTTGTTAGATATCCTATCATTTATTGATGCGTTCCCTAACACAAATCCATGCATCATATGGCTAATTCATTCGAGGTGTAAAATTTATCTGTTTCTGAAATGGATATACCCATCTACACACTTTTCTTTTTCCCATTCATACATATATTAGCTGGCACATTTCCTTGTGAACAATCTTGAGTTTGGACTAGAGCCTGCTAGTACACATGTGCAGGCACACACATGCACATATATGTATGTATAATATATATACACCTGGGGCTAAACATTCTGATCCCTAGATTTGTTTTGCAGGGTATAGCTTGAATGTTACCACTTGGTTCACGAGAAAGTATTAAAGCAATATCCAAAAAGTTTAAATATCTTCCAAATTCTTTGAGGCTTCATCAGTATCTTGTGATAAGTATGTTAAAGGTAAAACCAAGTCTATTGTTTCATTAAATTCAGCTCCGTTGTCTTTGTTTGGTGTTCCGTTATTTTGTCTTTGGTTGCTAAGGAAATGGAGGCTAAAGAAATGACCTTGAATGGGTTTGTGATTTTAAATTTGTCTGTCTTACTCTTTTGATTGTGGGTTGCTTTTGTTATTTTATCAAGTAATTTACTGCCTAATTGGTGTATAAGAGACAAAATCTTTACCGTTGTTTTATAATTTACCAACACTTAATATCATTTTATTTTAGATGGGAAAATTTGAAATCAAATTAAAACATTTCTTATGCATATCCCTGACTAAGATTTAAAACTGGATAAACAAATTACTGGTCAAGGTAAACAAATTACTAGGTTATCTTGGGATAAACTCATATCTAGAAATCTAGCCAGCAAGTTTTTTGAGTAATTATACCTACTTTCCGGGCAATTTATTTTGTTTTATTGCATGAATGTTTGGTTCAAGTGATTTTTTGTGATTGGGATTTGTAGGTCAGGGGAGTTATTTGAGTAAAAATTCATTTGTTCAAAAAAACAAAAGGCATGGAAAAATCATGCATTTTGCATGGCCTTAATTATTATTTTTGGATTATACGTGCTTATGGTGTCGATAGATACTGGATCTTGTATAACTATGAATGCGTATAATATTAAATTTTGTCTTGTTGCAAGTCACCACATAAGGGAAAATAATAACTTGCAGCAAAAATGCAGTAGCCCAGAGGGGCAGTAACTCGAGGATAAAAAGTAAGCAGATGTGGGAGTCATCAACAAGTCAGCAAATCTGTAAGTGAGAAGCCCCGAGTCATAGCAAGATCAGGATTGGCACAAATGGCTGTCAGGGCAGTTGGTTGGCAGTGACATGTATTCGTTGTACAAAAGGTGAGAATCGTAAGGCCAAACTTGTACACTAGGTGATCCTGAATTACAAAAAGGACGTAACAGATTCATCTTAGGAGGCCCGTTGCAGTTCTTCATTTACTTATTTAGGACGAAGATTTATTATGCTCAAAGAAGGCCACGGAGCCTGGGAATTTGTTCAATTTTCCTCATACAAAGTGTTTCGTTTTGATCTCAGTTGCTTAATTAGACCGTCTTAGTTTAACTCTCCGTGGTAGCTTCAAATGATATAACCTGATGTTTGCATAACTCAATCTGTTATTTCCTTTACGAATCATGTTCTTTCTCCTCTTTGAAAACATTCAAAATAACAAGTTAATCATTTTAACAAATTTTGGTTTTGCTGTTGTAAATCACCGTTCTCCATCAAATTAACCAGCCTCGTTGGTAGTCCACGAAGCACAGGGCTAAACCTGAACATTCTTTCTCCAGTTGCTGGAAAACAATACATCACCAAGAGAAGAGGTCATTTCGATTGTAAATCTCCACCGACCCCTTTGATCGGTAATCTTTGCTTGACAATGTCTGCCGGTTTTCCCATGAAGAAGCTGGGATTTATTCTGTCTTCTCGCCAGCAGTTATTCAGCTTCCCAGCAGCGAGTTGAATGCTGAAGAGTTTAATGGAATGAAAATTAAAGGCAGTAGGAGACAACAAGATCTTGATACTATTTGGCAGAGTTTCATATCAGCCTTCACGTCACATCAACCATTTCGTCCATTCTCCTCACAAAGGCGCTCTTGGACCTGAGATCACGGTCTTGTATGGTAAACAGCCGAGGGTTTCGACCAAAAGTGATGGCCTTTCCTTTCCATGGTGCCCCGCCCAGGTCGAACACCAACACTGTCAAAGCCAAAGCCAAAGCCACATCATTGGCTTGGTCAGTCAAGATTGCCTGTCATACACAGCCAGGTAGTTTTTTAATTTCCCCTGCTTCAAATACATGTGCTCAACCACTGCCTGCCACTGAAGCTCAGCCACTTGACGCAAGTCATAATCTGTCACATAGTGCGTGATATCGTGTGAGCAGGGCACCAGCGGATATATCATCTTGGAGTTGAGGAGAGCTAAGCAGGAGCAGGGCTCTCGCTCAATTGGCCTCAATGTCAGTTCTATGAGCACATTTGAAGGCCGCTGTTGGATCTCGAGCCCTAGGTACAATTCTCGCGGGAAAATCTTCCTTGCAATGCTTTCACACATCAAAGTTGCGCAGTCCATCGAGCCGCCCATGGAATGGAAATAATCGGTAGCATCAGTTATCTCCAACTGAAAGTGTTCTTGTATGTTGGGATCATCATTGTTCAAGCTATTGAAGTGGTTCTCCAAGTTGTAAGCATCAGACTTGAGGCAGCGCGCAAAAATATCGGAAATCTGCTCGTGTAACAAGTGATAATACTCCACAACCGCGTTGTGGTTGTATTGGCAGCTTCCTCTCTTGAGTTCGAGAAGGCGAACGCCGCTGAGGGTCTCAAGAATATTGTCTAAATTGCCCAGGAGTTGTCAGTGGGAGGAGCTTGGAAGGGAGGGGGGTTGGGGTGGATCTGACGGAGTCAGTACGCTGCTGTGTAGAAGGCTGCTTCACCATACTTATCTTTGCAACAGGATTCGACTGTCTAGAAGGTTAAAGATGAGCTTGAGGTTTGAGGGTTGGTGATGGTGGTGGTGGAGTGGGGTCGTCCGAGCACCAGCTTTGGTGGTGGTGGAGGGCTTGATGGGTTTTGTCGCCATGCTTCCTTCACCGGAATCTTATTCTTCAACGGTTTCTCTGCAGCCGGTGTCATCATTACGTTTTATGGAATGGGGTTTTGGGGTTTGCATGTTCTCATATAGAAGGTGCAACAAGTCCAGACATTTTTGATTTATACTTCGTTGGATTTGTAGCGTTTTCGTATTAGCTTCGTAGTGTTTGAGTAATTCTTCGGTAATTTTCTTGTAGCGCTTTTTAACGACCCAGTTTAAAATTCTTAGAATTTTTCGAAAGTTGGTCATCCAAACAAATTTTTGCGTTGAATTTGTTCACAAACAAAAATACGCGACACTTGCATTAGTCCTGCCATTTCAAAGAATTACATTGATTTCCATTTCCATTGGCAGCATAAGCATACGCATTTACAAAAAAAATTTGCAGCAAAAATGCAGTAGCCTACAGCGGCAGTAACTCGAGGATAAAATGTAAGCAGATGTGGGAGTCATCAACAAGTCAGCAAATCTGTAAACTGAGAAGCCCCGAGTCATAGCAAGATCAGGATTGGCACAAATGGCTGTCGGGGCAGTTGGTTGGCAGTGACATGTATTCGTTGTACAAAAGGTGAGAATCGTAAGGCCAAACTTGTACACTAGGTGATCCTGAATTACAAAAAGGACGTAACAGATTCATCCTAGGAGGCCCGTTGCAGTTCTTCGTTTACTTATTTAGGACAAAGATTTATTATGCTCAAAGAAGGCCACGGAGCCTGGGAATTTGTTCAATTTTCCTCATACAAAGTGTTTCGTTTTGATCTCAGTTGCTTAATTGTCTTAGTTTAACTCTCCGTGGTAGCTTCAAATGATATAACCTGATGTTTGCATAACTCAATCTGTTATTTCCTTTACGAATCATGTTCTTTCTCCTCTTTGAAAACATTCAAAATAACAAGTTAATCATTTTAACAAGTTTTTGTTTTGCTGTTGTAAATCACCATTCTCCATCAAATTAACCAGCGTCGTTGGTAGTCCACGAAGCACAGGACTAATCTTGAACAATCTTTCTCCAGTTGCTGGAAAACAATACATCACCAAGAGAAGAGGTCGTTTTGATTGTAAAT
The DNA here is from genome assembly GCF_019419815.1 of Pyrus x bretschneideri. Lineage (NCBI taxonomy): Eukaryota > Viridiplantae > Streptophyta > Magnoliopsida > Rosales > Rosaceae > Pyrus > Pyrus x bretschneideri. The sequence continues at coordinate 3,664,486 of NW_025999624.1, forward strand.
CTCCACCGACCCCTTTGATCGGTAATCTTTGCTTGACAATGTCTGCCGGTTTTCCCATGAAGAAGCTGGGATATATTCTGTCTTCTCGCCAGCAGTTATTCAGCTTCCCAGCAGCGAGTTGAATGCTGAAGAGGTTTAATGGAAGGAAAATTAAAGGCAGTGGGAGACAACAAGATCTTGATACTATTTGGCAGAGATGGCTTTAGGGCGTACGAGACATAAACACCCTTTTGATCATCGCTCGAGCTTCAAATCAGCCTACACGTCACATCAACCATTTCGTCCATTCTCACAAAGGCGGTCTTGTATGGTAAACAGCCGAGGGTTTCGACCAAAAGTGAAGGCCTTTCCTTTCCATGGTGCCCCGCCCAGATCGAACACCGACACTGTCAAAGCCAAAGCCAAAGCCACATCATTGGCTTGGTCAGTCAAGATTGCCTGTCATACACGGCCAGGTAGTTTTTTAATTTCCCCTGCTTCAAATACATGTGCTCAACCACTGCCTGCCACTGAAGCTCAGCCACTTGACGCAAGTCATAATCTGTCACGTAGTGCGTGATATCGTGTGAGCAGGGCACCAGCGGATATATCATCTTGGAGTTGAGGAGTTGCCACCCGAGGCTTTCAAGTCCTTCAAATACTTCTCAGCTAAGCAGGAGCAGGGCTCTCGCTCAATTGGCCTCAATGTCAGTTCTATGAGCACATTTGAAGGCCGCTGTTGGATCTCGAGCCCTAGGTACAATTCTCGCGGGAAAATCTTCCTTGCAATGCTTTCACACACCAAAGTTGCGCGGTCCATCGAGCCGCCCATGGAATGGAAATAATCGGTAGTATCAGTTATCTCCAACTGAAAGTGTTCTTGTATGTTGGGATCATCATTGTTCAAGCTATTGAAGTGGTTCTCCAAGTTGTAAGCATCAGACTTGAGGCAGCGCGCAAAAATGTCGGAAATCTGCTCGTGTAACAAGTGATGATACTCCACAACCGCCTTGTGGTTGTATTGGCAGCTTCCTCTCTTGAGTTCGAGAAGGCAAATGCCGCTGAGGGTATCGGGAATATTGTCTAAATTGCCCAGGAGTTGTCAGTGGGAGGAGCTTGGAAGGGAGGGGCGTTGGGGTGGATCCGACGGAGTCAATACGCTGCTGTGTAGAAGGCTGCTTCACCATACTTATCTTTGCAACAGGATTCGACTGTCTAGAAGGTTAAAGATGAGCTTGAGCCTTGACGGTTGGTGATGGTGGTGGTGGAGTGGGGTCGTCCGAGCACCAGCTTTGGTGGTGGTGGAGGGCTTGACGGGTTTTGTCGCCATGCTTCCTTCATCGGAATCTTATTCTTCAACGGTTTCTCTGCAGCCGGTGTCATCATTACGTTTTATGGAATGGGGTTTTGGGGTTTGCATGCTCTCATATAGAAGGTGCAACAAGTCCAGACATTTTTGATTTATACTTCGTTGGATTTGTAGCGTTTTCGTATTAGCTTCGTAGTGTTTGAGTAATTCTTCGGTAATTTTCTTGTAGCGCTTTTTAACGACCCAGTTTAAAATTCATGGAATTTTCCGAAAGTCGGCCATCCAAACAAGTTTTTGCGTTGAATTTGTTCACAAACAAAAATACGCGACACTTGCATTAGTCCTGCCATTTCAAAGAATTACATTGATTTCCATTTCCATTGGCAGCATAAGCATACGCATTTACAAAAGAAATTAAAATAAGGAAAATATGGACAAACTTTCCTTTTACACAAACAGATATCACCTATGGAAAATGAAATCTACAATTGCAGGGGTGTATACGTATATATATAGATATATATAATCATAGCAACTGTACGTTATCCACTGGGTCGGATGAATGTGCAGCAGCCAGCAGAGCTGCTCCCATGGCCGATCCGTCCTCCGTGACCTTGAGTACGACATGTTTCGCAATATCTTCGCCTAATATTTCCGTCAACGCTTCATGTAAGTACTCTCTAAACATTGTATAGCGTGTATACAAACCCCCCTCCATTGCCACAACCGTTCTCCTCATTTTGTGATCGCTTCTACTTCTTCCGCCTGTGATTCCACCACTCCCATCCCGGCCAATCTTCTTTAAGATCCCCACAATACCAGCAGCTGCCAATCGAGCAGCCCTGCGGGTCACAACGTCACACACCTTGACTATGAGCCTTCGGCCCTTCAGAGGGACATCCGGAATCTGAAATGGCCAGATCACCAAACAATATTCTGTTAGAAACTAGAAATTCTTGACGGACAAAGAATCAATATGAATCGATTGTGTCTCGTCTACCTCCAGGCTCTCTCTTAAAATGCTTCCTACTTTTTCCAAGTCTGGAGAATCATCCTTGTGCATTGCAGCAATCAACGGTGTACTGGAAAATATACACCGAAGAATAGTATTTTTTAAAAGAAGACGATTGACTCCGGTTGTATAACAGAAATTTCCAACATTTTACTTAGGAGCAAATTGTGGGAAATGTCCTAATGCCACAGATGCTTACAATATGTAACGGGGCTTGGGAAACATTCAGAAGAGATCCACAGCAATTACCAATAGGGAGTTTGTCACATATAACAGGGGATAAACTATCTTGCAATACATCTCTAATTTCTCATCACTTCACTTCAGACTTCTAACGTTTACAAACAACATTACAAGCTTGATCGTCCTGAGCATAATATAAGTTCAATTTTAAATGCTTTTGTGAAGATGGAGAAATCACATCAATTGATATTGCATAGTATTTTCACATTTAGCCTTCAACACATGATAACATTACCGAAACTTGCCACAATCAAATTTTTCTAATATTGTCAGAAAAAGTTGTATATAAAATAAACACATAAAAATATGCCTACTTATACTAGAGAAAAATATAATTGTATTGGAATACATAAATTGCAAAACAGAATGACCTAAATTATAAAGTACCGGAACAAATTGAAAATATGGAGAACAAGCATATATAATGTGTTCATCCAAGTATCCAACAAGTCTCTTAGAATTTATTGAAAAAAAAATAAAATGTAAAATGGACGTTATCTATTTTTTGTCTAAGTGAGAGTCACGACCTAGGCGGTCTAGGTGGGTTTAGGCAGGCTGGCCGGCTGCCTAGAAGAAGTTATCTATTTTTTGTATAAGTGAGAGATGCGACCTAGGCGATCTAGGCGGGTTTAGGCAGGCTAGGCTGGCGTCTAGGCAGGTCTAGGCGCCCTTTCTTATTTTTCTTTAAACGCCTAGGGGTTAATTGTGGCGGTGACCAACCGCTAAGCGCCTAGGCGGGGATTTTAGAACAATGATCATATCAATATTAACTAATTATTCTAATGGCATTTTGCAATTCAGCCAATAAAACCAAACAGTATCAGCAAATGGAGCAGAGAGAGAATACCTCAAAATGAATGGCATAGATAACTTGGAAGATCTAGGCTCAAAAATATCTGACTCCTGTGACATTCTGACAATCACTCTCCTAACAACATCGCCCAGGTACATTCCCGATATCAATTTTTCAAAACCCTGTTGAAAAGTTCTTTGACTAAATGAGATTCTAAAACATCATATTTGATTCAACAACTGCAAAATCAATAATAAAACGAGTAATAAAATGAATCTTACCTGATCATTTGGATTAGGGCTATCAGCATCTAATTCAGTATCATACACAGTTCTTGGTAAATGAGAAGACCAAAAATTTCCCCATTCCATATTGACAACCTAATATAGAACAATTAAATATTATTTCAAAACAACGATTTCAAGTGAACAGATGGTTAAAAAAAGCACCATCTCATCAAGGTAAACGAATAAATTATATAAACATATGCATATATATAAGAAGGGATACAAGATAATAGATACCATGCCTCCAGATGCTGTAAGTAGTCCTTGAGACTTAATTATAGCATCTGTCCTTTCCAAATAACAGGCATTAGTGCCGGTTCCAATTATTACTGCAGCAACAGTGTCTGTGTCGTGATAATGTCCAAGTGATAATGTTCCCACAGAGTCATTGACCTGGTTAAAGGAAAAGAAGAACTATGTTTACAGATTTTACATCCAAAGCAGTAATCAGAATCACACAAATAATTGTACAGGGGCACTGCCCGCAAAAGTTACATAACTGATAAAATACAAGGATATTTTTATGTTCACAAGTTACAATGCAAAATACTGAATTTAGGGTTCCACATCAGAAGCCGCTACCCTTTCCCTTTATAAAAACCACTTAATAGTTTTCGTTCAATGAATTGCTTTTCCAAAGAAGAGTCGTCTATACAAAAGAAATTCAAGAGTCCAGGCATAATTTTCAATTCGATAAAAGACATATAGGCAATACAATAATACCACCAAACATATAGTGAATTTATTACAGTGATCAACTTGCCTCTGATGTGATTTAGGGACTGCAGTATATGTAGCGGAGACAATATTAAGAATTTTCCCCTTAAAACAATATTTTCTATTTAAAAGATAAAATTTCTAGAACATTTTTTCCACTTAAAACAAACCCCATGTTAGCACAAATTTAATCTAGTAGGAATTTACAAAAAGTAAAATTACTTAAAGATGAGAAACAGCAATCTTACAAGTGCTGCCACCCTCATATTTAGACCCTTCTTGGTCATTGCTTTCTCCAAGCATCCTGCAACCTCTTTTCCAATCTAACAAAACATTTTAAAGCACGCATATATCAGGTGAGAAGGGGGGAAGCTCCTGCACACGTACTTTACTAAAAAACAACTTATTAAGAAAATTGCAAAATCATCAAATCCTTTTTACGACATGTCTTAGTTGATACAATTAAACAAAATCAGGATGATTATTTGGTTTTTTTTTCTTTTTTGGTATTTGGTTTGGACCACGTGGAATCAGCTTTCTGGATCATGCACAAATCAAAACTCAACCTTAAAAATGAACCTCAAACTGATTAAAATAGTGATCCATGTAAGACTCGTTATGCATCAGCAATAAGATATTTTTTCAAGCAACTATGCTCTTGCCTTCGCAAAGTTCTCTATAATAGTTGAGTTTTGTTGAAGTACAATATACTGGACACCATGCAACTAACCATGTCTTCAATCGCAAACCCTTTTGTCCATTTTAATAAAGTGCCTGATGAAACAGAGGTTTGTTTCACTGGAAAAGAGAACGTAAATCCAAGCTCCCTTCTTCTGTCCAGCGAAAGCTTAGAATCGTCTGTTTCTCTTTCAACAAACTCCTTTACTGATGAAGCAATAAAATCAAATAGAACCTGCAGGCAATTGAGATATATCAGCTTAATGACACTGACAGTAGAACGTTGAGAGTTTTCAAGTATTTGCTAAGCAGTTATAGATATCTGAATGTACAAATTCAGTTACCTCGCCTGTCCCAGTCATCAAATTTTGAGTAATAGCTGGTCGATATACATCATGTTCCAAGGTAGAGGACCTTGTACCTCCAAGCTTAACCCGCATGACCCTAAAGTTAGTACCACCAAGATCTAGTGCATAATAAGTTCCTTTTTCGCTCCTGACCCAAATGATAAAAAATAAAACTAATCAATCTCATTTTCTTTTTTAACAAGAAACAATACTTATAAAGAACTAAAAGACTATGCACATGCAGAATCAACAAACTGTCCAGCAATAGAGAAACTTTAAGCACTGTCAATAAGATAACAGGAAACCTATCACCAAAGCTAATCTAAACATAATATTAAATGACAACATCCTGCCAATTTGCATCATCAAGAAGAATAGCACCTCTTGAAACTCAACAGAAACCAAAGCCTATATAAAGAAGTCCAAAATCAAACTGTATCCAACAAAAGCTCCATCCCCACCCCACCATATTTATATAAAAAAAAAAAAAAATCTTCTATTTGGTTATCCACACCACCCAAAATACAGCCATCACAAGAGTCACGCAAGACTTTCACGCTATTATTGTACACAAAATCATCACCATTACAAACATCATATACTGAAACACATTTTCAAATTATAGATTCAGTGGCAATGGGTCCTTTTATTGACAACAAGACATTGCATCAATCATTGGCAAGCTGGACGGATAATTGATATGGACGTAAAATCGGATAGTACATATTTCTAAGTAAATAATGACTTATCAACTATATTTATGTCTAAGCTGATGGCCAACAGTATCACCAATAAATGGCACAATCATGTCCTAGTTGAAAACTATGATAGTGTGTTTAAATGAGGGACTTTAGAGTTCCATGTAACTTAGGCTAAAATTGTTAGGAATGCAGTACAAAAGTTAGCGGGAAGGACCTGGAAATGACTAGATGCAATACAATAGAGGGAACTTTGAAATGACAATTGTAAGTCCTTTATTTAGTGTCTTTGTACTGCATTTGTAGTGTTTTGTAGCGCTTGAGTAGTTCGTTGGTAGTGTTCTTGTAGTGCGTATTTAACAATCGAGTCCAAAGTTAGATGAAATTTTCAACCAAACATAACATAACTGAATGTGAAAGTACTGTGGAATAGATTTTAGGATAATACAAAATGAAAAGTCAAATACTTCTAGATGAGCAATACATTGAATCTTAAAACCACACTCATAAAGACTTTTACTATATCAGCGTGAGAACAGAAGGAAATGGAAGAAAGAACCCTTTCAATTCTCGAAGTCATATTGGTAAATTTTCAAGAAACAAACTTATGCCCAGCACAATACCGATTGGATTGATCAATTAGTGTCGAACGTCAAAACATCAAGGACGACTATAAAATTAAAAAAATAAGAAAACCAAGATCCCAATTGAAAAAGTTGAATGTCAGTTCAATCATACCAATCTAAGAGCTTGAATATCAGTTCAACTGAGACGAAAGGCAGAAAGAAGACCAATATCCAACAATTCCAAAATAGCACCTTCGCTAAGAAATATAAACGAGAGAACTATTCGACGACACACATCAGATAGCAATAGAAATGCATACAAAAGTGGGGGGAACGAAACTACAGTAACAAGATAAATTGAAAAAGAACCATGACAGTAAGAGAATTGTAACAAAATAATAAATCATCAAACCATGTCATCTCCAATCAAATACGTCCCTAAATACCAAAACTTTAAAATAAAGTTACTTTCTTGCCCCAAATAATCAAAGAAACGCAACAAAACATAAACGATAAACCCATTAAAATCCAATTAGGGAAAATAAAAATAAAAAAAAAAAAAAAAATACTCGATTAACAGAACCACCCAAATTTTCATCAAACACAACATTACCATCTAAAACCAACAAAAAACCAAAACCCAATTGATTAAACAGATAAAAGAAAATCCCCATGGAAGAAGAAAATCAAGTGGAGCATTCAAAACTATTACCCATCGGGTAGTTTATCCACAAAAGTGAGCAGCATTTTGAGCTTGGAGCCACCGTCAGAGGCCAAGCCGGCGTGCATCTCCACCGCCATGGCGTCCACCACCTGCCTCAACCTCCCCACTGTGGTTTCACAGCTTAGCTCCAGGTCCTTCAAGACCCCAAACACTCTTCCCCACTTCCTTCTGCTCCTTATCCTCCGACCCACCACCATCGTCGCCACCGCACACGCCGCCACCGCCACCCCAACCGCCAATCCCACCGCTACCTTCCCCATACCCCTGACTTATCCACGCCCCCTGTTCCCAATTCAAAATCTCACCGCCAAACGGTGTCGTCTCGTCGGCCTACTAGTGAAACGACACCGTGTCACCATGAACGCGGTCCGGCTTCTGTGGTTTGTGGCGTTTGATTGTGATTTTGTTAGAGCTCTCTCTGTCACTCTCACACCCTCCAACGGTCGAAAGAGGCGTTCAGATGGTTCCAACAGTTTGAGTCTATCGACGGAGATTGGTCGGAGTTTGATCTCCGGTACTATTTCCGGCGATAGTGGCCGGAAAGTGGTGCGGGTGACCCGCTCGAGAAAAGGCGCCAGAGAGAGAGGCGTTGTGAAGCCAGTGTTGTAGGAATGCGAATTGGTGGGTACTTAAATAGTGGTCAAAATGACAAAATTGCCCTGGAATTCGTCCAAATGGCGGATTTGTCCCAGTATCTGCGGCGATTTTTTCACCCTTGTGGGGGAAGATTTTGTGGAGGTTAAAGAGAAATCCAAGATTTTATACTCGTGTGTGGTAAATTTGTCATGATTTGTGATTGTGGGATAATAATTAGTTTTATTTTGTCTGGAAGATTATGAGACTTCCAATTGGGGGTTAACTAAAGACTAAGTGATGCTTTCGTAGTCTTCGTATTTGGAATAAGTATGCAACTCATTTTCCATAAGTGGAAATTGTGGTAGCAATAATCCATTGTATTCCGTGTTGACGAATATATATTTACAAAACAATCAACACATTAAAGACTAAAGCCTCACACGCCATCAAGTGGGGGATTCGCCCAATAGATTTCTGATGCTTAAGTTAGTTCTTTTGAAAAGAGTGATTGTTTAGGGCTTGTATGCGTAGCAAAAAACTTACTGAAATTTAGTGGAGATTGAGGTATTTATAGGAGAATGTTGCCAACCATGGGGTTCGGGTTTTGCACTACACATGACGGCATCCTATTGGCCAAGGTATGTCATCTATAAGATGCGCGAGAAAATAATATTCCCAAGATATCAATTAGGAGATAATATCTTAGAATGGTGATGGGAATATCTCCAATTGATAGTGATAGGAATTCCTTACTTAATAAAGGTGATCTTCAATTAGAATGTATTAGCAAATAGGATTTAGTAATTAACCCTATTGTTAATACCTTTGACTTTTCCATGCCACGAGCAAAGGAGCTTTGAGCCAGTCGTTGTCAGCTGCTTAGACCTTTAGGGATGCTGAGCTGCGCGAGGAATAAAGGTGGGTTCAAAAAATCGAACAAAACTAGATTGAACATCGAACCGAAACAGAAAAACCGAAAATAAAAAAAAAATCGAACCGAAAAAGAAAAACTAAACAGAACTGAACCTTATTGGTTTGGTTTCGATTTTGGAGGTTCGGAAACCGAACTGAACCGAATCAAACCGAATCCCTTTACACTTTATGAATGTATGCCCATGGTGTTTCTTTTGTGAAACTTTGTTACCAAGTTTGAAACTAACCTAGGGCTTTTTCAAGAAGCATACTTGGTTCAATTAGGGAGTATATTTTATTGGTTATAGAGGAAAGTTTTGGAAGGCTTTGGAACTTAGAAGAGTTTCTTTGTGTTGTTTGCTTTTTGAATGGATATGGTGATCATTTTTCTTTGCAATTGAGGTTGTTAATATAATAGGATTGGTTTATATGATCTTGTATATATACAACTACCTTCCACTTTCCACTTGTTCATAGTCTACCAATGCAAGCCTTTTCTAAGTTCCATATTAAAAAAGTATCAAGTTTTATAAAATAAAATAAAAACCAAAACCGTACTGAAACTGAACCGAAGAAAACCAAATTGAAAAAAAACCGAACCAAAAAAAATCAAAAGAAAATTGAACCGAACCGAATGAAAACGAACCCACCCCTAGCGAGGAATATTATAAGCGTGCCCATTTAATAAAAGCAATCTTGTCTTTCTTAAGAAAAGGTCTACGCATCGCCTTTTGAATTTTTGCGATTATTTTTTGGCTCCACATGAATTCCTTTTGTATTATTATGGGCCAATTTGGGATTGATGTGCTTTTTTGAAAATCTGCTTATGTTGTATTTTAAGAAGAATCAGTTGCAAGATAAAGCAGTTGAGCGTTTAATAAACTATATTTTAAAAGTGTTAGCTTGAAAAGCAGTGTAAAAGCGTTTGGTAAATTTTAATGTAAAAATGATAGCAATGTATATAATTGTAAAAATGGACGTAATAGTGTTGGTGACGGCGACAACAATGATGGTGAAGGCAATGTTGTGATGGTGCCAATAAAGGGGTGTGGTGGTTGGGCTGCAAGAGATAACAATGGTGGTAAGGGCAGCGACAACAGTGATGGTGACCGTTGTGGTTGTGATGGCAATGGTGGTGGTTGTATTCATGGTGGTGGCGGTGCCAACAACGATGGTAGTGGCAATTCTGGTGGTAGTGGTGACGGGTATGGTTGTAATGTTGGTGGTGGCAACAATAGTGGTAGTAATGGCAGTGGTGGTGTAAGAGGTTAGAGTTTGTAAGGGTAGGTGGTGGTTGTCACTTTGTACTCAGGGAAAAAATGTGTTTAGAAGGATAAATAATGTCATTTTTTAATTAATTAACGTATTGCATCAATTAAAAATATTCATTAAAGACTCAACTCATCTTTTTATTAAAGCAGCTTTAAAAAACAACATACAAGCCACTTTTAAAATATGCTCTCTAGATGTTGTTGCTATTAAAATAAATGGGATATTTTATTTTTAGCAAACATTTTTTACTGTTTAACTTTAAAATGAAGATTAGAGACGGCTATAGAATACTTTAATTGTATGTTTCAACAACATGATAAATGAAGATTTTTCTAAATGAGAAAAAGACCTTAGTGTGCCATTAGAGGCCGCTATAGAATACTTTGAGTCGTATCAAAATAATAGTATCCTAACGAATCATTGGACAAAAAAAAAAAAAATAGTTTGGGGGTTTCATGATTTTCAGCACTGACTACACTGCACAATTGAGGTGCGAGATGGATCCATCCATGTACCAAAAAGGGCAAAACCGGAACAAAAAGCTGTGTAAGGAGGGGTTTTGGGCTTTTGGCCTCTCTCTCCCCAATCAAATAATTTTAAATTTTAAAATAAAAAAGCTGGGGTTTTTTTTGTTGTGTGGGGCGTGGGGTGCTTTTTTTTTTTTTTCGTCAAAAAGTGTGGGGCGTGGGTGTTGGCAATGCCATATTCGATGACAGCTGCGCTCCGAAAAGAGGGAAACGGCGACGGTAGCTGCGTATGCGCCGCCGTACACTCGCCAGCTGGCTCCCGCTAAGACCCAGCTAGCCTCGCTGTAAAGCTGCCACATACAACAAGTACTTCCTCACCCTTTTCCCCATAATCCTGTGCTGTATTGTATTATATATCTATATATTTTTGTTTCTCTGCCCAAAACCTTTTATTTATTTATTATTTTTATTAACTTATAAATAAAATTCGATCAACCAAATTAAATACAATATGTGAACAAGTATTAGTATCACGTTTTGATAAAAAATAGAAATGAATAATATAATAAGCAAACATTTTTTTTTTCTCTCTCTCTAGTAGGATATTACAGTTGTCAATTATAGAAATCACATTGTAGCAAACAGAAGATATGTAATCGATGGATTTTTTTATTTTTTTTTTTTAAGTTTTTTGTCAAAGAGATGGACTTTTTTTTTTATTATTATTATTGAAAATGCGAAGAATTCCCAAGTTAGAAGGTTAAGAAATCTGACTAGAGTTTATAAGAAGTTGAGACATTGTCCCCGATCAAATTTAAATCTCAACCTTTTCCATAATGTCATAGTCAAATTTGGCAGCATCTAACAGTCGAAAACCATACTTACATGTTATTCATTTAAACATAAATGGAACCATCTTTAACATAAACTAATAAGAATAAGAAAAAGATCAAGAAAAAATGTTATACATGTAGGGCCACCCTGAGAATTTGGGGCCCTAGTCAAGCTTTTGAAGTCAGGACCTAGAGTTCTCTGACTCTCAACCTTTTGCACATTGATATGTACAAAAACAAATTCGCTCAATACATGAAAAAGTCTATTTCTACATCAAATATCATTATTTATTAATAATAATAAAAAAAAAAGATATGCAAACATTACTTAAATATCATACGTCTCGCATTTTCCGTGTTTCTAGATGCAAATGTACTAATTAAGTTAACAAAATCTAATTTTTCTACCAATTCTTTTTCAATTGATGAAATAACACTCATTCAATCTTTCTTGTGACATGGTTGATCAAAGATAAGATTTGATCAACTTTAATTTTGAAAAACTTATTTCTACAGATGCAGTTGTAACGGGTATGGTACAAAATTTATAAGTAAAGCAAACCATGCATTGAGAAAACACCCATTCATATGTCTCATATAGTTTCAACACTTCTATTGCCCAATTTTTTTTTTCCTTCGTTAAAGTCTCTCTCAAAATTCTTAGCATACATGCATGTATGCTATAAAAAACAATGAGAAGATTTTAGTTATACGTTAGTCATGGCAAAAAGAAAATTAAACAAGTTGATAATGTAAATGAGGTCATCACTAATACAATAAAACCTTTATAAAGTCATAAAGTTGGGACCAATTACTTAATAGAGGCGTGGTTAAAAAATATTACTTATTTATCCTTAATGAATCTTGTATTTTCTATATACGATTCCTTGGGGTGCCAAGCATTTTATTTCTTGCACATATATACGAGCAACCTTGAAGATGTGACATTAACTTTGGAAACTACAACATTGTCTCAAACAACTTTAGAGAAATATTTTAACTCATCTTAAACTTTTACTTGTACTGTTACATTTTTTGTACTAATTGACCGTTACTACTATATGAATGTGTGTTTCCTTAATATGAGACCAAAAAGAATTATAACTTGTTACAATGTGAAATTTATTCCTATAAATAAATTGACTCAAGTTGGGGTCAAAAATTTTTATGACTTAAAAGATTATTCCTTTATAGAGTACTACTTTTGAGGTTTTACTATATAAGCTTTATTTTATATTTCGGTCAAACTAGTTTGCTCACCTAAATAAAGACCTATGAGCTCTCTCATAAGAGATATCAAATTAATCTTGGATATGAGAAGGAATGGATATTTAAAGGAACACCTATTTTTTCATTCATTTCGTTGTCAGTAAACATATGAATACAAATAATACCCATACAATAGTAGCTTAATTTATGTGCTTAAACTCTCCTTGTTATATTTAGAGATCTTTTAGTTTAAATACCAATTTATTTTTCTTCTAAAAAAAATGTTTTAGCTAAAGTATCATATTTGAAGTTTAGGTACCAATGAAAAATCAAGGAGAAGCTAGATGTTTAGCTAGTAGACATTCCATTCCTGAGGACACACCAACAACTCACAGATGTTTTAACACATGTGGTGTCTGCAAAATTGTTTCATGACTCACTTGGCAAGTTGGGCTTAGGAGACATTTACACACCAAATTTAAGGGTAGTGTTGGCGTGGGTGCCAACGTATCATAAGATATTCAATGGATGTTGACGTGAGTCAATGTACCATATAAATTCAACGTGTTTTGGCTTGAGTTAATGTAAAAAACTCTCATATAAAAATAAATACAATACAACAATTCAAACCGTAATAACCCTATAGCTTTACGCTTTTATCTACATCTTCACCCCCAGATACTAGTATAACTAAGATATCAATTAGAAGGGTGAGATGAATCCAAGGTGATGACTCATGATTTAGATGTCACAATCATGATGGCAAATATGAAAGTGAGATGTAATAATGCACTAACAAAAGGCACGAATTTAGATTTTCATTGGGATATTTACTGAGATTTGGGTAGTTTATGTCAAAATCTTATGGATTTTGGAGCATCTCTGACCTGTGCATGTCCAATCAGATACGAGTCATATTGTCAGCAGTGACATATAATCGATGACGAACCTACGTGACATGCCTTGATTTAGACATATACCCATTTAATTATCTTTCCCTTTTTCCTTTACCTTTTTTTGCCTTTTATGCGACGCACAAATTAACAAGGCCAAATAAACTCATCTTGTACAAAAAATAATATATTAAATACTACGATAGTGGTACTATTTGGTCGACACAAAGTGAGTTTTTATTCTTCGGCATATATTTTTGTAAATTTTAATGAAAAACTCGAGTTATTATTTATTTTAATGAAAAATTATATTTTTATATTAAAAAATTAAATTTAGTATTATTCACTTTACCTTTTATTATGTCATTATCGTTAAAACTCAAAATTTTCAAACTATTTTCATTAATTTTCTTTATATTTTTATTAAGAACATACCAGCCCCACGCATAAATATTAAAGTTATCTCCATTAAATCAAATAAAAACGTCGAATAATATTAAACAAGAATTCGTAATTATCATTTTTCGAAAGTTATTCTTTGTGCAAACAATAATCTTATCATTTAACGGTGTGTCCTCCTATTTACCCTTTTATAAACTATAGCATGGCTATGGAAGAGTTGGGTAAATATTCCTCTCAAAACTTTTCCCAAATAGTAAATAATGACACACCAAGTTTAACCAAGAAAAATGAAACCCAACTCATGTCTAACTCATCATTCGCAGAGGCGGCTTTGAAGGGAAGCGAGATGTGCTATCGCATAGGACCCAAATTTGAATGGGTTCTCAAAAAATGTTGCCATCTAATGTTTATAGGTACTAATGCTATATATTAAAAAATTGCGTTTATTAACATTTTAAAATCTTATTGTGTATTCCTTACAAGTTACAAGTGTAAATTTTTTCCTTTCTAAATATAAAAAATTGGAGTGCATAATGAGATATTTGAAGTGCCAATAACAACACCTTAAAAACGTTTTTTTTTTTTCAATTTTATTATATAAAATGTTATATATTCAAGTGAAACTTTAAAGTTAGAGTTTTTGAAGTTTTTTTGTTTGTTTGATTGTTTGATTGTTTAAGATTGAATTGCTTTTGATTATTTAGTTAAGGTTATGTTTGTAGCTCTTTTTATTTATTATTTAATAATATTTATACACTTACAATCAGTGAATCCTAAAATTTTTTTTGATTCAAGTTATTACTGTCTAACATCAATACATTTTCCAACTATTTTTTGAAAAATTATCTGAAGGAGATAAATTTTGCATAAAACCTTCAAAATCTCAGAGACCGCCATGATCATTTGAATACCTAATTAAGAATCTATGTATATGGCAAAACGTGCCATTCAAGTTGAAGCACAAACATAAAATATGCTTTGAAATTGTAATTTTACATGCCAGTATTATAGAGTGGGGTTTGAGTTATACCAGAGTCTTGAAAGTTTTCACTAAAATATCATATATTTGTTTTTCAAAAAAAAAAAAAAAAAAATCATATATTTTGATTTTAGATATTAATGAAAAAAATCAACTCACTCATTCATGTAAACGTAGTTTAATTTTATTATATATTTGCAACTCGAACAATATATAAACAACAAGTCTGACGAGATTCTCCTTCAACGACCACCATTCCCGGCCAACTCCAATCGACCATTAACGCTGGCCAACTCCGGCCGAGCAACTGGTAGAAACAAAACTTTTTTCCAAAATTCAATTTCTGAACATATTGCAATCAGCTACATTTTGTTAAGAGTACATTATTTCAGCTGCTACAAAGAAGGAAAAAAAAAAAAAAAAAAAAAGGAAAACCGATTTAAAAGTTAAGAATTTAATCTGACCACGAACTCTTGCGTACAATCTTACAAGAGGTTTTTTAGTGTGCTTGGAACACAACATATACGCTATATGTCATTATACAAGTAGAAGAACATTGGTAAAAAAAGAAGTTTTCCTCTACTTTTATAATAACACATGATGTATCCGCAGTGTTTTGGGCATATTAAAAATATATCTCCAATCCTACCACCAATTTTAATATTATTAGATTTGTTTTGGTTGAATTACAGATATTGAAGGAAACGTATAGAAAAAACAGATATAAAAAGTTGATGAACAGCCAACCGACAGCAAGTGCACATTACTATCTGGGCATCTATGGAGATATTAATATCTCAAATGGCTTTTCGAAATTCCAGGTGTTTCCATCATTTTCTTTTATCATTTCGTTTTTCACTTGGTCAAGCTTCTCCTCCCGTTCATACTCATATATACAAATGGTTGGTTGTACGATGCAAGATTAACCATTGTAAAAATTCATTAAACTCTATTTTCACATAAAACTTAACCGTTAATTTGTGTAAAACTTAACCGTTAATTTTATTTATATATAAAACTTAATCATTTATTTTTCGAATCATTCAATGTTTGGTGACGGTGTGATAGCCAGAAAGTATTTTGGCATGCAATGCAACGTCACTTTCAGCTCCACCTATGAGAATCGAATACTGTGACCAAACTATTGGTCCCATCTGAAAAACTGAAACAACTTGAGAGGTGAATCCACCTGATTTCATTCCGCTCGTGACTTTATATGGATTGTGACCGCTGAATTTTCTACCGGCCTAACCCAAGGTCTTTCATCACATTAGCCATTAGGGTTTTCAATACAAAATTCGGTATCCTACTTTTTAGATCCTTGTCATTTTTGCTAGACATTTATAATTATGTTTTTGACGTCGACATGGCATGAGAAAAAGATAATTATGCGGCATAGGCTCAAACTGGATGAGGATCCTTTTGTGAGGATCTTCGGGATCAATTCATTTTAGCTGTTTATCGTACATCATGCAACTATTTTTTGTTGGGCATTGTTTATGTTCAATTTTAAATAAAAAAATTCAAAATAATTTCTAACCGCAGAATGACTTATAAACGGATATGATGAAGTTGAATTGATCCTTAGGATCCTCACAATGAGGATCCGGATAAGAATTCCTATTCCGCTCAAACTAGTGCAGGCTGCTTAGAAGATGCAAAACAGATCATAGTCCTAAAAACATGTTAATTGGCCAAGTTGTTATGCGCATTCACTGCTCGGTAACACTGAATTTAATGGGGCGGTATTCTGAGTTATATTTCATGGTGTGTGTAGAGACTTTAGTCTTGTATTTAGCTTAACTCTAATGAGTCTTCCTATCATAATGTCCTTAGGGTTAAGATTAATCCACTAATGTCTAGTCACGAATAAGATAGTATTAGAAGCCCTTAATTCTTAAGCAGCCAGATATTAGTTTTTCTTAGTGACAAAGCAATAGTTCTTAATTGAATTCTAACCTTACTTGTATTGAAGACCTATTAGACGTTGGATATAGAACTAGTACTCTAACAATTTTGTATATCTTCATTTTGTTTGTGAGCACCTACGCATAAGGACTTATATACATGAGTACAATGTCATTGTAGCATTTTGTGTCAATCATGTAACGTCATGTGTAAGCTTTTATTCATATGAAATTCTATAACTGGCACATAACGTTACAGTTGACACACCCCGACTAAAATCAAGGCTTACTGGCCGTCATGTGAGGGTGACGTAGCCATGTGTGCAGTGCGGAAAGGATATTGATAAAAAGAAATGCGAGTAACTAAGAACCAAGCTAGCTAATTTACACAAAGCAAAAATAAGTGCAAATCCCAATATTTAAGTGTGATACGCCATAATCAGAGCATAGGTAGCCTAAGTGCAGTCCAACAGGACAAGTACTAATTATACAATACCATAGGTGGTCCTACATTAGTGATACTCTGTCAGAACCGCCGTCAATTCCTCGTAAGCCACCAGTAAGCACTCCTACCTAAAACCTGGAGGGGAGCAAAACAGAAAGTGTGAGTGGGCAAAAACAAAGCTTTCAAAACCATTTCACTTATCAAAGGTAATAACCCCTTACTATAAAACCTGTATGATTTCCTAGAAAATAGAATACATACGTATATCAAAACCATGCTCAGAATAGCAAAATCCACATATCTCAGCATGAAATATGTAAGCCAGGTAATATAAATCAATGCAAATGATATGTCAGCTGGAGTCACTTAATATGACATGTACAACTGAACCAATAGCTCAACAAGTATGCCTGCACATGAGTCGGAACCACCTAAAGTGGTCTGTACGACATGATTGGGTGTAAATAAATACGCTCAAGTGCTATGATCACGGGTCACCTACAAGTCGGAACCGCCTATAGTGGTCTGTACGACATGACTGTGCACTTAACTTGGATCAAAGGTGAACGTATGGTGCGGGAGGTGAACATTACGTGAAGGACTGTGCCCTGACCACGGGCGGGAGCACTAACACCAAGGTGCAGGTTTATGAGCTATAATACATCTCAACATAATCATGCAACTCACATCTGCAATCTATAAACTTACTTGGCACTTACCTGAGCTTCTGCAGCGTCAAACATAAATATGTGCAACTACTAAATGCATATTCTAAGTATAAATATTTGGTATAGCATTTCAAAACATAAGTCCATTTAAATGAGTTTCTGGAAAAAATACCAAGCATATATATACTGAAAACCAAAAGCCCACTCACTGATATAGTGGCAGGGTCGTAACCTTCGAGCCTCGCCTAACTGCGCTCGTCCTCTGGAAACGTCTCACCTGACGCCGTTAGTAATATTCCGTCAAAGTTGACGGAATATTCCCTTTCTCCTTCCTTGGTTTGCTGGAGTCCGGCACCGACCACCTCTGCACTCGCCGGTTTCACTTTGGAGTCCTAAAACAAACGGAATTTGGCCGGAAAAATCTCAATAGCTTGGCTAACCTTGTAACTCGACAAACTCGAGTGTCCCAACGTCCAAAATCCTTCCAAAACTTCTCTATAAGCTTCGTGAAGTTGCTTTAAGACTCCCTGAAACTTTAAAACTTCGTGAAACACCCTCAATTACGATGGAGTAACAGGACACCTCGTCGGAACTCCCTGGTTCTTAAGTTCCCGAGGTCTATCCTCCAAACTAAGGGTATAGCTCTGCTCCTGATCTTGCAAGGAACTTGGAAATGGTCTCCACTATCTCGATTCGTGCAAGATGAAGCTAGTTGGGTGCGTGTGCATACGGACGGAAAGAGGGTTCGAGAAAGAGAGTGACAGATGAAGGTTGCACGTGTGTGAGTGTGTGTGTCTTGATCCGGATTAGGTATACACATAAAAATCTTTAAGCTCTAATTGGGCCACCAATTATAAGCTAAGAAAATCATCCAAAACAACCCCAAATTTCAATTGGGTCCCAAAAAAGAAGGAAATGAGATAATTGATCCATTTTTCTTTGCTTATGCATACCTTCACAACCCAACGCTCAAGGGTAAAATCGTCTTTTCCACGATTTCTGGAATAATACATATTATAATTCGAGACGGGTCGTCATAACCTACCCCTCTTAAGAAAAATTTTGTCCTCGAAATTTCATACAATAACATAACAATCCACAAATAATCATAAAACAAGCGTGGATACAAATCCCTCATACGATCTTCCATCTCCCAGTTAGCTTCCTCCACCGAGTGATTTCTCCACAAAGCTTTCACTAAGTGCACGGTTTTATTCCTCAAAACCTTGTCTTTCCAATCTAAAATCGTCACTGACTCCTCATCATAAGTTAAATCTGGATTAATTTCCAA
The DNA here is from genome assembly GCF_019419815.1 of Pyrus x bretschneideri. NCBI lineage: Eukaryota > Viridiplantae > Streptophyta > Magnoliopsida > Rosales > Rosaceae > Pyrus > Pyrus x bretschneideri. The sequence goes on from NW_025999624.1 coordinate 3,683,693, forward strand.
TGGTTGAGGAGGTATCACATGTGATGGATCTGAGACATAATGACGAAGCATGGAAACATGAAAAACATCGTGCACTTTAGATAACTATGGAGGCAACCCAAGCCTGTAAGTAACTTCACCGACTCGCTTGGTGATCTGATACGGTCCGATGTACCTAGGTCTTAACTTATCATTTTTCCTGAACCGCACTACACCTTCCACGTTGATAACTTTAAAAATACCCAATCACCAACTTTATACACTTGATCAGTGGCATGCTTGTCTGCTAGACTCTTTTGTTGATCCTGGGCCGCTTTCAAGTTAAACTTAATTACTTGAATATTCTGAGTAGTCTCATCTATAATCTCAGGGCCCACCAATGACAAGACTTACCATAAAGTGCCTCAAAAAGTGACATACCAATGCTCGAATGGTAGTTGTTATTGTAGGCGAATTCCATCAAATCTAAACGTTTATGCCAAGCATCACTAAACTGCAATACCGAAGATCTCAGCATATCCTCTAATGTCTGAATAGTCCTCTTAGATTGCCTGTCTGTTTGAGGATGATATGCCGTACTATAGAGTAACCTCGAACCAAGAGCCTCTTGAAATGCCACCCAAAACTTAGAAGTGAACCTAGGATCCCAATCCGAAATGATACTAACCAGAACCCCATGGTATTTAACAATCTTCGATATAAACAATTCAGCTAATCAGCTTAAAGAATATTTCTCCCTTACTGGAATAAAGTACGCTGATTTAGTAAGCCGATCCACTATCACCCAAATACCATCATAACCATTTCGTGTACGAGGAAGTTTATACACGAAATCCATGGTGATATCTTCCCATTTCCACTGTGGTATGGGAAGTGGCTGCATCAATCCAAATGGCTTTTTCCTTTCTGCTTTAACCTACTGACAAATGGCACACCTACTCACATATTCAACAATTTCTCTTTTCATACCAGGCCAATAATAAAATGGTTGAATGGTATGATACATTTTAGTAACTCTAGGATGCATTGCATAAACGTTTACATGCACTTCATCAAGAATTTCTTTCTTTAATTCAGCATTATTCGGCACGTACATTCGTCTCTCTTGCATAAGCATACCATCAGACTCCTGAACTCTAAGATCTTTCTTTTTCCCCCGTGAAATAGCCTGAATTAACTCTTGGGTTTCTTCATCATTCATCTGAGCCTCGAGCATACGATCAATTAAAATTTATCTGACTTAGAAACTAGCAAGTAAAGCTTCCTCTTGATCTTTACTCCTAACTTCATTCCAGTGGATCTCAAATCTGCAAGAAGAGGGATACAACAAGCATATAAAGCATTAAATCAGTCTTGAGACTTCCTACTAAGTGCGTCTACCATCACATTTGCATGACCAGGGTGATAATCAATCGTGCAATCATAATCACTGTACAATTCAATCCATCTTCGTTGTCGAAGATTAAGATCCCTCTGAGTGAAACGATACTGAAGACTTTTATGATCCGTAAAAATCTTACATTTTTCACCATAAAGATAATGTCTCTGAATCTTCAAGGCAAAAATAATGGCTGCTAATTTAAGATCATGAGTAGGATAATTCATCTCATGAGGGTTCAATTGTCGCGAAGCATAAGTGATCACCCTACCATGCTGCATCAACACATAACCTAGACCATTCAAGGAAGCATCACTATAAATCTCAATATTACTATTATCATCTGAAAACTCTGCTCACAATTATCGTCCCACTCAAATTTAACATCATTTCTAGTCAATCTCGTCAGTGGTAATGCAATGACTGAAAAATCTTTAACAAACCGTCTATAATAATCTGCTAGACCAAGGAAACTCCATACCTTCGTGATGGTTCGTGGCCTGTTCCCAATTCTCAACGGTTGCTACCTTTTGAGGGTCCACCTGAATACCTTGGGCAGATATAACATGTCCCAAAAATGCCACTTGATCTAACCAAAATTGGCATTTGCTAAACTTAGCATACAATTGATGTTCCCTCAATTTCTTCAACACCAAAGTGAGATGTTGAACATGCTCCGCTTTAGACTTAGAGTACACCAGAATATCGTCAATAAAGATAATGACAAATTATCTAGATATGGTTGGAATACTCAATTCATCAAATCCATAAGTGCATTAGTTAATCCGAATGGCATCACAAGAAACTCATAATGACCATATCGAGTCCTAAAAGCTGTTTTAGGAACATCCTCATTTTTAATCTTCAATTGATAGTAACCAGACCTCAAATCAATCTTAGAAAACACATAGGTGCCCCGAAGTTGATCAAATAAATCATCTATACGCGGCAACGGATAATGGTTTTTAATTGTTACCTGATTCAACTGCCGATAATCAATACATAGTCTCAAAGTCCCATCTTTCTTCCGTACAAATAAAACTGGAGCTCCCTAGGGCGAAATACTAGGTTGAATAAAACCCTTATCAACTAGTTCATTTAATTGAATTTTCAATTCTCTCAATTCAGCAGGAGCCATTCGATAAGGAGTTAAAGATATAGGATCTGTACCTGGAAGTAAATCGATAGTGAACTCCACGTCTTGATCTAGCAAGCAATCCAGGTAAATCATTAGGGAATACATCAGGAAAATGCCTGACTGCTCGTACATCCTCCACACTATTCGGAACATTATCATTCAACACCATATGAGCCAAATATCCTTGATAACCTTTCTTTAATAATCTTTTAGCCCTTATGGCAGAAATAACACCATGCCTCACCCCACCACGATCGCCCACGAATGTAACCTCAGGTAACCCAAGATGATGAAACGTGACTGTCTTCCCATATGGCACAATTGTAATGTAACCAATCTGTGCCCAAAATAACATTAAAATAACAATATCTAACGGGATGAGGTCAGCTAGCATAACAACATCCTCTACGAACACGGGACATCTTGGATATACACAACTAACATAATATGTCTCCCTTCTAGGCATTGAAAACTCCAAATCATACCCAAGAGGTGTAGCATGAGGTTGTGTCGTCTGAGTAAACATATGAGAAATAATAGAATACGTAGCACCACAATCAATTAATACTCTAGCAAAATGACTAAGAATATTCAACGTACCCATGATCAAATCAGGATTATTCTGAGCATCCTGTAGTGTAATGTGGTGAATACGTCCCTAAGCCTGCTGTCGTCCTCCTCGACCTCTGTTAGCTTGATTACCACGTCCTTGCACACTACGCCCCTGACTTGGCTGATTAGGTTGCCTTGATGGTCCTGTACTACTAGAAGCAACCCCCATGTGCTAGGATTGTCCTCCAGGATACCATTGAGACCCACCAGTTGAATAAGGAGGATACGACGTACAACCTCCAAGATACTGAGGGTAACCACTCTGATAATATGGATCATGCGAATACTGATACTGCCTGCAGAACAAGGAGCTACATCACCCTGATACTGATAAGCGCCCCCACGACCAGTCTGGGCACAACTACTAGGTTCTGGAACCTGCTGGATCGGAACTGGTGGTGGTAATGAAGGCGGATGGGGCTTCTGCTGGTACTGTGGACAATGAATAGCCCTATGCCCCATTTTCCCACAAGTCTAGCATCCGCTGCTGCCTCGCTTACACTCCCCAAAATGTCTATTATTACAAATGCGACATAAGGGAGCACCAGTGCTACCAGAATCCATCTGTCTCAGAAAACGAAGACCTCCAGAAAATCTCCCACCCCTTCTCTGCCTTGTGAAACTCAAACCCCCACTAGAAGAATTGGAACTAGCACCACTTCTCTTAAAACTTTGAGTCTTACGATGTCCTTGAGATGATTGGCCCTTATCTTTATCATTTTTCTTCTGGTTCTTTAATTCAAAGCAAAATCTCATAAAACTCCTGGTAATTAGCACATGGAGTTGTGGTTGCCATAAAACGCCACTTCTTTCTAGTACCCAACCTAAAACGACAGAGCATCTCTACTGGATTAGCAGCAACCTCTGGGGTGATAGCAAGACAAATTAGTAAACCTCCTGTAGTACTTATTAGCTGTCATCTTTCCTTGTTTCAGGTGCGTAAATTCTTGCTTCTTGCGATTTATATGCTTTGGAGGAATAAATCTCTTCTAAAATAACTGTTTAAAAACTTCCTAATCAGCAGCTTCCTCTGGTGATAACTGATAAGACTCTTGTCTCCACCAAGATGCATGCTCTTGACCTAAAAACCTGGTAGTCATCTTAACCCACTTATCCTTAGGGAGATTTCCCTGTCTTTGCATCAAATGGAATGTCTTCTCAAGATGATTAAGCCACCGCTCAACTCCCTTATGTCCTTCATTACCCATAAACTTATCCAACTTCAGATTATACATAGTCTTCATGGGAGTCCTTTTGGAAGGGCGAAGCGAAGACTAAATAGCATTGGCTATAACTTCCCTTAACTTAGCAATATCAAGGAAACTAGACTCAGCCGAGGAATGTGGCTCTCTATGAGGCGACATAGTTCTGACAGAAGACACCAAAATAATTAGAATACAAGATATGCAGGACTGCCAAACCTAGGCTCTGATACCAAACTGACACACCCCGACCAAAATCAAGACATGCTAGCCGTCATGTGAGGGTGACGTAGCCATGTGCGCAGTGCGGAAAGGATATTGATAAAAGGAAATGCGAGTAACTAAGAACCAAGCTAGCTAATTTACATAAAGCAAAAATAAGTGCAAATCCCGATATTTAAGTGTGATACGCCATAATCAGAGCATAGGTAGCCTAAGTGCAGTCCAATAGGACAAGTACTAATTATACAATACCAGAGGTGGTCCTACATTAGTGATAATCTGTTAGAACCGCCGTCAATTGCTTGTAAGCCACCAACAAGCATTCCTACCTAAAATCTGGAGGGGCGCAAAACAGAAAGTATGAGTGGGCAAAAACAAAGCTTTTCAAAACCATTTCACTTGTCGAAGGTAATAACCCCTCGCTATAAACTTGTATGATTTCCTAGAAAATTGAATACATACGCATATCAAAACCATGCATAGAATAACAAAATCCACATATATGCCATATCAAATAGCTTAGCATAAAATATGTAAGCCAGGTAATGTAAATCAATGCAAATGATATGTCAGCCGAAGTCACTTAATATGACCTGTATGGCTGAACCAATAGCTCAACAAGTATGCTTGCACATGAGTCGAACCACCTAAAGTGGTCTATACGACAGGACTGGGCGTAAATAAATACGCTCAAGTGCTACGATCACGTGAAGACTGTGCGAATGATCGCGGGTCACCTACAAGTCGGAACCACCTATAATGGTCTGTACGACAGGACTGTGCACCTAACTTGGATCCAAGGTGAGCGTATAGTGCGAGAGGTGAACATCATGTGAAGGACTGTGCCCTGACTACGGGCAGGATCATTAACACCAGGGTGCATGTTTATGAGCTATAACACATCTCAACATAATCATGCAACTCACATCTGCAATCTCTAAACTCACCTGGCATTTACCTGAGCTTTTGCAGCATCAAACATAAATATGTGCAACTACTAAATGCATATTCTAAGTATAAAATATTTGGCATGGCATTTCAAAACATAAGTCCATTTAAATAAGTTTATGGGAAAAATACCAAGAATATATATACTGAAAACCAAAAGCCCACTCATTAATATGTGGCAGGGTCATAACCCCTGAGCCTCACCTGACTGCGCTCGTCCTCTGTAAATGTCTCACCTGACACCGTTAGTAATATTCCGTCAAAGTTGACGGAATATTCCCTTTCTCCTTCATTGGTTTGCCGGAGTCCGGCGCCGGTCACCTCTGCACTCGCCGATTTCACTTTGGAGTCCTAAAACCAACAGAATTTGGCCGGAAAAATCTCAATAGCTCGGCCAACCCTGCAACTCGACAAACTTGGGTGTCTCGATGTCCAAAATCCTTCCAAAACTTCTCTATAAGCTTCATGAAGTTACTTTAGGACTCCCTAGAACTTTAAAACTCCGTGAAACGATGGAGTAACAGGACACCTCGTCGGAACTCCTTGGTTCTCGAGTTCTCGAGGTCCATCCTCCAAACTAAAGGTATAGCTCTACTCCTGAGCTTGCAAGGAACTTGGAAATGGTCTCCACTATCTCGATCCGTGCACAATGAAGCTAGTTGGGTGCGTGTGCGTACGAACTGTACAGACGGAAAAAGTGTTCAAGAAAGAGAGTGACAGGTAAAGATTGCACATGTGTGAGTGTGTGTGTCTTGATCCGGATTGGGTATACACATATAAAAATCCTTAAGCTCTAATTGGGCCACCAATTATAGGCTAAGAAAATCATCCAAAACAACCCCAAATTTCAATTGGGTCAAAAAAAAAAAAAAAGGAAATGAAATAATTGGTCTATTTTTCTTAGCCCATGCATACCTTCACAACCCAACACTCAAGGGTAAAATCGTCTTTTCCATGCTTTCTAGAATAATACATATTATAATTCGGGACGGGTCGTCATAGCAGTAAAAATTATTTTTTTGACAATTTATATAAACTTTTTTGACAATTTATAAATCTTTACTAAAAATTATTTGTCCGACGAAATATCGTGGGGCAAAGAAACTTTACTCGACAGACAAAAAAATTTGATCGGACAAAAGTGGTCAATGTTTTTTATTTTTTTTCGGAGAATTTAGGTGACGAAACATTTCGACGGGCAAACTATTCTTCATCGGGCAAAGTTTTCTTGCCAAGTGAAAAATTGGTGAGTATTATGCGACCTTTTGACTGACAAAAGAACAAATTCGTAGGATAAAATGACTTCGCCCGACAAACCATCCTTTTTTTTTTGTGACCATTTTTTGTTTGTGTACCAGATGACGATTCTTTGCTCGACGACATAGGTGAGGTTACCAGACGAACCATTTCGTCGAGCAAACCCAATTCGTTAAAACAGGCCGCGTGGCCTTCCTTTTCATTCTGCTTCTCCCTTCTTCTTTCTTTCCCCAACAACTCTCTTCTTCTCTGCCATATTTCTACTCTCTCTCTCTCTCTCTCTCTCAACCATTCTCATACCCAACTCATCACCCATATCTCGTCATCCCTCTCCCAATTAATTTAAGGTTTTTTTATTTGTTAAATTTTTTGTTTGATTGTGTAATTAAGTAATTTTGTTTGTTGTAGGTTTGTGACCGAATTGGAAGAAAATTAAAGGTACGAATTTGTCTCTCAATTTGTTTTTTAATAAATTTTATTCCAAATTTTTTCACCACAAATTTTTTAATGATAGCAAATGAACGAACCAAACCAACAGATGGTGAGAGACTTTTTCTTTTCAGTTGTAACAGATCCTTATTCAAAAGAAACTAAACACAACAGAGACATATAATGCAAGTGTATGAATAGTCAGACAACTATAGCTCTACACGAAAACACTTTAGATATAACGGTAAAAAATAAAACCAAAACGGTACACCAGGCATTGATAAGACCACCGATTGAAGTCCGATGAATGCTACAAAAATTGAGCGATGCATGCCAATAATCTCAAGCACCTAAAGTGGCTGAACAATGCAAAAGAACTACAGTTAGAGATCCAAATGTGCTTATGCAAATCAAACATACAATGTTCTGCAACATAGCATAAAACAGAAGAAGAATTCAGGTCCACAAGAAAGTTTTATAAATTTATTCGAGGAAAGTTATTCCAAAAGAAGTTAGTACCTTTAGCAGAAGGCTCATCCTGTGGTTTCATAGCCGGGAAGAGTAGAACTTCCTGTCCAACCACAAACAATAGACAGTGAGAAACAGCTCACACGAAACAAATACAAGAGAGAGAGAGAGAGAGAGAGAGAGAGAGAGAAACCTTAATATTTTGTGAATCAGTTAGCAACATACAGAGCCGATCAACGCCCAAACCCCAACCACCAGTTGGAGATAACCCGTACTCAAGAGCTCTACAAAATGCTTCGTCCAAAGCCATTGCTTCATCATCACCTGATTGTCGGTCCTGAACCCAAAACCATATATCATTAGATTTCTGCAAACATTGTTTAATAAGGTACCATAACTGAACAATTAAGTGATACCTTGAGTTGATCAGCAAATCGTTGGCGTTGTACCACAGGATCATTCAATTCTGTGTATGCATTTGGCAAGCTGGAAAGCAAATGAAAATCGTAAACAGGCTTAATGACAGAGAAAAAGGTAGCCAATAAAGAAATCATTCAAATCCTCAAGTTGGTAGACGTACTTCATGCTTGTTGACAAACAATTCATAACGTTCATTCAGGCCAGGTTTCGATCGATGCCACTTTGCTAAAGGACTCATTATCTCAGGATGGTTAATGACAAACGCAGGATTTACACACGTCACTTCCAAAAAGTGCCCCACAAGCTGCAAAAATAGAAAATGAACCAAAAAGTAAAAACTGATGCACGATTCATTTTTCATATCCATCACACATTAAGATTCCAAGCGACTAGGTTTTTCTTAACTGACAAAGGGAAAGAAAACGTAAATTTGAGAAAAGCATAACATTGCATTGAGTGTAACGTCATTCCCCGCCACCACATAAAACCAGAGATAGTATCCTGATTCATGTACTTGATTTTAAAGAATATATGGGAGGAAGAAGACAATGAGTTACCTTGTCTAACAGACGAGTTGTTGTTTCAGGAGGGGAACATTTGATATCAAACTTCTTGCACACATCCTTTAGATATTGGTTAGCTTCCGCACTGGAGAGATCCTCTGGATTTATCTTGAGACCTGCAATCTTATTTAATTCCTCAACCATGTCGATCCTTCTGCAGCAGTTACAGTTAAAACCACCAAATAAGTTTCTTAACATATGTTTAAGCTGTAATATGCATGACCAAAATATAGTTTACGGACCTGAAAGGAGGAGTAAAGTCAATCTCAATTGGATCCTTGTCGAGCCCATTCGAATGATACTTGATTTTATATCCACCAGTTAGTTCCTTGACCATCCCTATTTTAGAGTTAATATATTAACAAACAAATCAAGTACTCTCAACGGGAAAGGAACAAGGAAATATACACGGCTGGGGCCATACTCCGATAATCAACATGAACAACCTTCTAGGTGAAGTGTTCTTTTGCAACTGGGCCTGCAAGGAGCATCTTCCACCTCACATCGGAGTAGACAGCATGATGGATGGAGAGAAGTAGTCACTCAATCCGGCTCAAGTTCAACCGGCAGCCTGCGAGTAATTCGCTCGCCTGCTAGGAACGTAGCTCATGCACCTGCGACTGCAACATAGACGAGCTGAACATATGGAAGAGCAGCCTAGACCAACAGGTCCACTACCGAGGGCAACCGGAAACTTTGCTACCCTAACAAAGGCAAATTCAAGAAGAAGTAGAGAGGCTCTTGACCAAGCGATTGTTCGATTTCAAGGTTCTAAAAAACGCTAAGCGCTAGCGGGGTGGCGGGCTGGCGCATAGCGCCTAGGCGGCCTGGGCGGATTTAGGTAAATTTCTTGTATATCTTGTAAATAAGTGCATATTGACACTTACAAAAAATTATACTTATATGATAAAATGCAAAAGAGTGTCCAACAAGTCCAAAATTTAAAAACATATTAAGCATATATGCCATATAACCATATTAAGGAGTATTGTAGGATGACATGTACAACAAGTTCACAATTTAAAACAACATAAGATGGAAAATAGGAGGAAAATGAGGAATTGAAGAATTTGAGAAATGGGTAGAAAGAAGAAGTGATGACGGCTTGGTTTTGTATTTGTTTGTGAAATTAGAGTAAGAGAGAGCTGCAGAGCACAGGTTAGAAAATAGACTATAAAAAAATTTCAAAAAAAAAAAAAAAACCACCGAGCCGCCTAGCCCGCCTAGGCCACGCCTAGAGCCACCTCGATTTTACCAGCCGTTTTGCACGAAATCACCTCGGTTCCAACCCGCCCAGGGCCTAGGCAGTTTTTTTAGAACATTGCTCGATTTCCAACACAATGAGGTCACTGACAAGGCATTACGACGGGACATGACCAGCATAAGTAGGTCACCCTTCATGGACGAGATCGAGCAGGCAGAGCCTTCACGTAAGTTCAACATGCCATATTCCATATCCCTCAAAGGAGATGGAGACCTGGAGAGGCACCTAAAGCACTACCAAAGTGCAATGATCCTTTATTGGAACAACGACGCTCTTATGTGCAAGATATTCGCCACCACTTTATAAGGTGAGGTGCAAGATTGGCTCCACACCCTGCCGCCACAATCCATCTAGATTTTCAATGAGTTTTTTTTGGTTTTCACCAAGGAGTATTCATCCTATCACTCGATCAAGAAGAAGTTTGACCACTTGTTCAACGTCAAGAAGAACCCTGAGGAGTCGCTTCCCGACTATGTAAAGAGGTTCAAAGCAAAGAAGGCAAAGATAGTCTGATGCAACGACTTAATAACTAGTGCAGCTTTCCAAAAAGGACTTCTAGCAGACCACCCGCTATTCGGAAAATTGATCATGAAAAAAGATCTAACTCTGGCAGACTTATTCGCTCTGGCAGAGAAGCATGAACTTTGGGACGAGGCTCGACGAGCAGACAAGGCACCTGAGCGCCCTAAAAAAAAATCAGCAGTAGCTCAAAAGAAAGAGGATGAGAAGCAGTACAACAACAAAAGCAGGCAGGAGGCCAAGCGCAAGGATCGATCCCCAACTAAAGGAGGCCCAACGCCCAAGAACTGCTCTAAGTTCTTAATCCCAATCCACCAAATCCTCCACGACATCAAGAAAGAACCATGGTTCAAACTGTCGAAGCAATCAAAGGGAGATACCTCCAAGTTGGACACACCAAGTATTGCGCATTCCATTGAGGTCCAGGTCACACAATTGAGGACTGCTACACTTGGAAGAATTACCTAAAGAAGTTGGTGAAAGAAGACAAGGTTGATATATACTTGGACAAGCCAATTGCAGCCTAGAAGGAATGCAATTGCAGACGAAGAGCCACCAACCAAGATAATTTGGATCAATGGCATCTTCGCCAAATTCGAGCAGTTGGGGGCCACCAATAACTCCAATAAAAGAAAGATTCAGGAGCTCTATTAGTCTTAAGGTCCAGGCAGTCAACACCCAACATGGACCCATCATTGGCTTCACCGAGCAAGATGTTAAAGGCATCAACTTCCCACATGATAACACACTAGTGGTATTTGTCCAACTAGCCCATTCTATAGTCGACATAATAATGGTGGACAATGAAAGTGCAGTTAACCTACTTCACCTTTCAGTAATTCAGAAGATGAGCCTAGGAAACATGATCATACGCTGAGTGGAGGTACTTACTGGATTCAACGAACACACCTCGATTGCCATCAGCAACATTACACTTGACGTGAGAACATCGCCAATCCTCTCAAAGCAGATGTTCACGATAGTAAGCAACCCATCTCCCTATAATGGGATTCTAGGGTGACCTTGGCCGATAAAGCTGGACGTTGAAACCTCCGTCAAGTATCAAAAAATTTGATTTTGCATCCCGGGATTAGGAGTCGAAGAAATCAAGTCTGACCAGGCCACATCTCGACGATGCACTATCCAAGTACTGAAGGAGTCAAAGAAGAAGACCTTTATCCTCGTAGAGGCTACCGAGGTCCAAAAAGACTACGAAGTTACCAAATAGCAATCACAACAGACAGATTAAGAATATGGTGCCCAAATCAATGCGCCAACAGATGAAACAAGATGGAAACCTGAAGAGGACGCCGAGTACATCATTCTTGATCCCCAATAGCCAGAGAAGACTACTAGAATCGACTTACTTCTAAGCCCGAAGGAAAATAAGGAAGTCAAGGCTTTTCTTAGGGAAAATTGTGACATCTTCATATGCTCACCTTTTGATATGCCCGGCATCAACCCCAAGATAGCTTACCACAAGCTACACGTCGACCCCGCTACCAAACCGGTGATCCAAAGATAAGATATTTCGCACCCAAACGAGTGACGATCACTGAAGTGGAAATCGGCAAGCTACTGGAGGCCAGATTCATAGAAGAGGTAGCACACTCAACTTGGCTAGCCATGTCGTGCTAGTAATAAAGAAATAGAAGGGTAAATAGAGGGTTTACATAGACTACACCGACCTCAACAAAGCATGCTCGAAGGATCCTTATCCAATTCCTTGAATCGATCTACTAGTATATTCAACTTCCGAGAACCAGCTGTTCAATTTCTTGGATGCATACTTTGGCTACAACCAAATAGCCATGCATAAGCCTGGCAAGGAGTAAACCATGTTCATAATTGAACGAGGCACCTACTGCTACAAAGTCATGCCTTTTGGCCTCTAGAATGCAGGACCTACTTACTAACGACTGGTAAACATGATGTTCAAGAACCAAATTGGAGTAACCATGGAGGTCTACGTCGCCGACATCATGGTGAAGTGCAAGCAGCTATCAGACCACATTGGTAACTTGGTGAAAACTTTCGACATCCATAAAAAGTACAAGATGAAGTTTAATCCAGCCAAATGCACATTCGGAGTATCTTCAGGCAGATTCTTAGGATACCTAGTAACCCAACAAGGAACCGAAGCACATCCCAAGCAGATCCAAGCAATCCTAGAGATGAAGTCTCCAACTACCTTGAAGGAGATCCAAAGCTTGACCAGAGGAGCAACTGCGCTCAACCGCTTCCTTTCGCGGTCCATCGATCGATGCATACCTTTTTTCAAAGCAATCAAGAGGGAACAATGAGACAAATAGGCTGATGAGTACGAAAGAGTTTTCCAAGACTTGCAGAACTATCACAAATCAATCCTATATGGTCCAGATGCTTCTCAACGAGTAATGAAATGGGCGTTGGAAATTGGTTAATACAGTTTAGTTTTCTGACCTTACACGACGATAAAATCCCAAGCCTTGGCGGACTTTATAGAAAAATTCACTCCTAACTTAGGTGACGCAACAGAGCGACCCAACAATGCCCTAGAGGCAACGGAGCATGCCTTAGCCATGTCTGCCTCACCGATGGTGACTTCTGTCACGTCAATGGTGCATCCAATTATAAGGGCTCGGAAGCAGGTGTGGTCCTTGTCACTTCAGACAGTTCAATACTTGAACATGCAATCACTCTAGGCTTCAAAGCATCTAACAACGAAGCAGAGTACAAATTTTTACTAGCAAGCCTTTGAATGGCAAAAGACTTGGCAGTGAAAAAGCTTGAAATTCATTCTGATTCCTAGCTAATCACTAACCAAACTATTAGGGAGTACACAACAAAACATCCGAATATGGCGCAATACCTAGAGAAGGCTCCAAAAAGATGGATCCCATCTGGAAAGGTCCATACAAGATCAACATACAATCTAAGGAAGTACCATGCGTGACTTCCTGTTACATTATCGTCGTTTTTTGCATCATGGCAAGCAGAGCATTCCTCCTATATTGAGTTGTAAGCTTTGCAAAGGAACTTGGGCAAACAACCCCTCTAACGCCATCAATAAGCTTGTCACATAAGTCCATGTCTTTAAGCAGATCTAGCTTCAAAAGTGCAAAGATTTAAGCAGCCTATCCATTAATAGGCTTGGTGGATTTCTCACAACTGCCCACGATGCCACTTTAGCAGGTGAACTAGTCTTAGCAGCAAGAAGAGTTGGCCATGGTGCCACTTTAGCAACACGGTCCACCTTATCACTCTTCATAGTAGCAAGCCTCTCCAAAGGTGAACCAGACTTAGATCCTAACGGACGTCTTGGCACAGACTTCGGCACTAGGGGCACGATGGAACCTCTATGCTAAGCAATTCTATGAGCAATCATACTAACTATCTTTAGTATGGCATGAGTCACCGAGTAAGATCTAGCAACCTCATCTTTCTTCCCCTTAGAAGAAATCAAGTCAATCACAAGCCTCTCGGCAGTGGATGGACCCTCACAAGCAGCTGATGAAGCTTTTGGTTTTTACTCAACTGGCATCTCTTGAGTAAGCGGGGAAGATCTCTTCTTTCCACCTTCATTCATAGCAGGTTCCACGACAGCAATCGGACGATTAAATGTATCCGCTTGGATTCGCTTTACCTCTTCTTTTGGGGGTAGCCCACCTTTCTTCTAGTGAAGAGGACTAAACAGCCAATGCCATTCATGGTACTCAAAGGGATACCTAAAGCAACGTGCACCTTCTTCATATCTGGAAAAGTGTTGGGAATTGAGCCAAATTTCAAATCTACATAGACAAAGGATTATAATAAAAAAATCAGAGGGTAGCTCACCAAAAGCACAAAGCAGCCTAAAGACCAAGCAGTCTACTTACCGGTGATGAAAATTGTCAAAACACGCAGCTCAGAGGAAGAATCAGACTCCTACTATCCACTTATCTCCAAAGTCTCATTGGCTCAGTCATGATTTCCCTTGCTTAAATGATCAAATAGCCTATGGCATGATCGCAACTACCCAACTCCATCAATATGGCTTATTTCAAAGAATTACCAGAATTCGTTGACAGCTAGATCCAAGTCAAAGAATTGGCTTAGATTGAGCAACTTACCATCACACGAACCACATTTGGAGAATACTGAGTGGGGGCACACTTCATGGAGCAAAGCATTTCTTGGAAGAAACGCAGCATGGGAAAAGTAAACCCCAACACGAAGTAGTAGGGGTGAAACTTGATAGCTCTTTAAGTCCCACTACATGGCTAATGATTGTTCCCCTCATTGACATGCTTCACACACACCCTAGATGGAATAACGTGCCTATATGCTTCAAGGAAATCTTTGAATGAATCATTGGAATTAATTTTGAAGTGAGTAGCCTTGAAGTAGCCCACTTTACTTAAAGACCTGCCTTGACGATACAATGGCAGCACACCATTATCACTTTGTGACTTGAAGAAGGCATGCTCGAAGAAATTCTACAAGGACGCAAGGAAAGAATCGTTAAACAAGTGCACGCAAAAAAAAAAAAAAAACAGCAGCGTACTAAGCCCCACGACTTAATGACTAACAAGCCATAGGCCTAACACCGCATGAGCCTAGCAGCCATGCCAGGCCCCATGACCTGGTCCCTTTCTCTTTCAGCCCAATCCAATTGAAAGGGGTTGGCACCCCTGCACTCCCTCTCTATCTCTTTCATCTCTCATATGGGCCAAGCCAGTGGCCCATGGTCCAATCCAAAGAATGAGGCCCGAGCTTTTCCTTCCTTTCACCCTCATGGGCCCGAGCTTCAGCCCTGGCCTAAGCCATCCATGCGTTGAGCCCAGCTCGCATCACCAACCCTCGGCCTAAGCCAAGACGCCGCCACACCAACCAACAGCAGCCATCCACAACAGTAACTTTGTCGTGGCTTTTCAACCATCTTTTCACACATCTGGACCCCCATCGAGCCTAATTTGAAGCCCTGAGGCTCCAAAAAATTACGAAGACAGGGAAAAATTAATTTTTTCTTACCTTGGTGCGGTGTGAAGATGAAGAAAGCAACGAAAGATGGTCCTTTGCACGGGCAAGTGTAGAAGATTGCTAAGGGAGGGAGAACAAATATCCTCTAGCTTTCTCTCTTTTGTAGGGGTAGATTAAATTGCTCTTTGAAGTTGATTTAATCATCTACTTAAGGTAGACTTAAATAGACTTTGGAAGTGATTTATTTCCTTTTCCTATAAGATTCTAATTTCCAAATTAATGTGGGAAATCTACACCAAAATAGGAAACAATCTTATGTTTCATGCAAGCAAGAGAAGATCAAGAAAATAATCAAGAAAATTATGGAGGAGACACATGGACTTTTGGATGAAAAGAACAAAATTACCCTCAAGGCACACCGAGATTGACACACCCCGACCGAGATCAGGGCGTGCTGGCCATCATGTAGAGGTGACGTAACCATGTGCACAGCGCGGAAGCTAATAAAATAATAATAGAAGAAGTATGAATAATTAAAAACTAGCATACATAGGGTAATTGAAATAAGTGCTAGCGTAAGTGAGACACGAGTTCAGAGCATAGAGCCTAAAGCAGTCCAAACTAAAATGACGCGACAACAGTACACCCGAAGGTGGCCCTACGCTGGTGATCGTCTGTCAGAAATGCTGGGAAAGCTCTCTAGGAAACCACCAAACCTGCTAGATAGCTAGAACCTGGAGGGGCGCAAAACAAAAGCGTGAGTGGGCAAAAACAAAGCTTTTTGAAAACCATTTAACAAATAAGTTCTAACCCCTCACCGTAAAACCTGTATACTTCCCAGAAAATAAACATATGTACATATATATATATATATAAATATATCAATCATGCTTAAGAATATGCCATGCCAAAACTCACAATGAAATGCAAATACTCAGGTGAAAATCATATCAATATCATATATTTTGGCAGCCGGAGTCACCTAACGTGACCTGTACGGCTGCATCTAGAGCTCAAATCTCAATCTCAATAACTAAACCTGCCCACGAGTCAGAACCACCTAAAGTGGTCTGTACGACAGGACTGGGTGTAATACATATAAACGCTCTAGTGCTACGATCACGTGAAGGCTGTGCGAATAATCGCGGGTCACCTACGAGTCGGAACCACCTAAAGTGGTCTGTACGACAGGACTATGCACCTAACTTGGATCCAAGCTGAGCGTGTGGTGCGGGAGGTGAACAACACGTGAAGGACTGTGCCCTACTCTGGGCGGGAGCACTAACACTGGGGGTGCAGGTTATGAGCTCTCTAAGCATCTCAAATTGCTACTGAATGTATACATTAATAACACTTACCTGGCACTTACCTGTGCGTCCGCAACACCCAATATGCATATGTATATATATACAACTAATAATGCAACTAACAAGGCATAAATAACGATAATCTAATGCATGGCATATGGCAAATGACAATTCAAATCAATTTTTGGGAAAATATAAGTATATAGGTATATACGGAAAACCAAAAGCCCACTCACTGGTAAGTGGAAAGGTCGTAACCCCCCTGCCTCGAGTGACCACGCTCGTCCTCGGGATACGTCTCACCTATATGCGAAAAAACTATAAAAACGTTAATTTTAAAGCACATAACCAAACTTTATAAATAACTTCTCATACAATGCTCAAATGGGGTGTATGAATACACCAATGTGATCTACTCAACCTCAGGAACATTCCCATATTTTTAAAATAATTTTTCACCGCCGCACGCGCCGGCCACTCGCAGGCACGTGCTTGGCACGCTGACGGCGTCAACTGACGTCGTAGGGAATATTCCGTCAGATTTAACAGATTCTGTCAACGGCGTCAGGAATATTCCGTCATACTTGACGGAATATTCCGTCGTCTTCTCCGGCGAGCCTCCAGCGCCGTCGCCGGCGCCGGAAAATTGGAATTTTTCAAACTTCGATATCTTCTTCGTTTTTCATCCAAATTTCACAAAATTGGTACCAAAATGAAGCTTAGAACTAGATGAACACAATCATACCACTTTCAAGAGCTAAAATCCACAAAATCTGACCTGAAAAATCAACCCAACTCCGGCCAACTTCGAAACTAGTGATCCCGACGTCCAAAACCATCAAACGAACCACCCCGAGCCTCCTAGGGACCTCACCAAGCTACCTACAAGCTTGAAATTCCTTAAAATGTGAGAAATCGCGTGTGCATGAACAGTGCTTCAAATCAGACATCGTGTATTCGACGTGAAAACGAAGGTGTTCTTACCTGAAATGGGTATGGTTGGACTTCTACAAGCCTCACGAGTTTGAATATGTGCTTGGTTTCCTCGATCTGTGGAGGTTTGATAGGTTTATGGGTGTGTCCGTACGTTTCAATGGAAATGGGAAAGGAATAGGGCTCGGGACAGGGGAGTACAGGGCAAGGGAATGGGTGTGGGTGCAGGTTATGGTGTGTGGCTCAAAACATGCCAACAAGGAACCCAAAAACAACCACAAAACATAAAGAAAACGCACTAGGGGCAAATCTGTCTTTTCACGCGTACGTTTTTAAAATTTCCGTGACGGGCTGTCACAGAGATTCCTATGCGCATGCAACGAACAATAATGGCTCAATCAAGAAAGAGTCAAAGGTGATCAAAATGGTATTTATTCAAATCCCTTTCATCACTCCTCATCAAATCCATATTCAAAACGTAACTCCCAAATTTCCTATTTAATTTAGGATTAATTGCCATGTTAATTGCAAGATATTATTTCACATAATATCTTAAAATTATTCACCCAATTACACCATATATGGCCGGCCACTATTCTCTAAATAGGGCCGGCCACTCCCTATAAATAACTCTATTATCCCACCAAAAAGCTAAGCCAATTGCTACCCACAAACTCCTAAACACATTCTTTTCAGAATTCTAATTTCAGCATCGGAGATTCTTTTGCCAACCCCCCCACCAAAAAAAAAAAAAAAAAAAAAATCATCGTGGGTACGTGAGGTTTTTGGCCTTAATCTTAGGTGTTATTATTTTGCAGGTGCATTTTCATCAAAGGAGAAGACAGCGAAAATTTGTATCCACAACTGATATTCAAATTTATGGACTAATATTTATATAGGGTATCATCTATCACTTTCTTTTTTTTTTTTTCTTTCTAATTTGAATAATTTACTCTTATGCAAGAGTGAGTCATGAGTAAAAGATCTTTAAGCTCAAGGCTTTTCTTTTATGACTTACATGGTGTTGGACCTGATGGTGTAAAGGTCCAAGTTATGGCTTATTTGAGGTATAAAATTGTTCTAGCACCCGCTTTTTTGTGTATTTCTAACAGTTGTTTCTTCTCTTTTTGTTGAAGTGTATAGTTTAATTCCCTACTGGGAAATATGCTCTCTTAGTTGGAGGCCAACGGTTTTTTTAATTCTCTTTTGTCAGAACTCAGAAGAACTAAAAACTAAAACTATGTGATTTTGTCCAATAACTAATTGATTAAGTAGCAGAAGGATAAATATCATTTTTAAGACAATTTAATGCTTGTTATTGTCCAGTTAAATTCTTTTAGGTACAACGACTACATTGAATATTTACTTCTTATTCTTCTCTCTCTCTCTCTCTCTCTCTCTCTCTCTCTCTCTCTCTCTCTCTCTCTCTCTCTAACTCTTTTCCGCAATATCTTGTTTCTTAATCATGTAAGAAATGAAATAAATGGTAAACTTATTTTAGCTTTGTCATTAGTACAAGAAAATTTGACTTGGCTACAAAAAAGTGATTTTTTATTTATTTTTAATTATGTGCAGATAGATTCTTAGAGAAGATTGAGACTATATGTCAGCTATGATTCTCCTTCTATCATTCAATACTTTGATCCATTGACAAGCGATCTCTTTACCGTTCATTTCATGAATTGTTACTTTCAAGGGAGAGGAGAACGTCAACGTTCTTGAAGAACAATAACATGAATTATCAAGGATGAATCCCACGACGTCTCATTTTGATCCCTGCACTGCACAATCTGAAAATGAAGTGTGACATATTTTAAATCTACAGAGCGTTGCTCAAAGCATGCCTAATGCTTTTACTGATCTAGAGAAAGTGACAAGATGACATATACCAACTGCAAATGTGCCTACGAAGATAGATGTGCCTAATGGATGTCAAACCATTGTCCTAGAAGGGCGGAACGCCACTAACGTGTACCAGACAACACTTGAAGGTAGGTTTGCCACACATAATGACCAACGTAGTACAATGACAGCTAGCCAATCATCTGCTCCTACCTAGAAGCGTGGCAGACCAATTGGCTCAAGGGATTCACTTTCTCGGAAGAGGAAAGTTGCAGAACTAACTAGTGAACATAGTTCAAATCCTACCATCGCCAACTCCTCCTTTCCAACACTTGAGGTTATTCTAGATTATGGTAGCGTCCTTGAAGAGACAAATCCTCATTTCGAGAATTGTGAGATTTAGGTCCATTATGCTAACTTAGATGTACTTTTGAATGGAAAGGAGATGATAGTTGACGATGCATTCGGATACTCAGTAACTACTGGTATTATGTTGAGTGATGACTGATGAGGTGATATTTTATTATATATTTTACCCTAATCTTAGTTATAACTTATTGGTTATTTTGGTAGAATTTTGATACTTGTGTATTTTCAATGTAGGACATTCGACTTCTTCTGGAGCAAAAAATTACCAAACGAATTAATTTTAGAGTGATTGCAATTAGAGGATGTTCGTGAGTCTTTCAAGATGATTGTATAAAAATTCCAGATTTTTCTACTAAATCGTTTGACCGTGGTGATGAAATAAAGACCCAGCGCGCAGCTTTCCCATATTGATGTTTTTGACCGTTTTGGGTATTTTGGAGGTCAAGATGGCATATTTTGAGGAAGATTCCTTCTGAGGATTTGTAAGGGACGTCTTCAGCTTTCAAAAGAGACCTTTTGGGACCAAATCGGAGTTGATTTGGTTGGTCAAAAGACTAAATTTCTGATAAGTCTGAATTTTAGTTCAAATAGGAAACTTTTTATTTCCTAGTTATCTTATTCTATTGTGTTTCCTAGTTTTTAGAAGACCTTTTCTAGGTAGGATTTTATTTTATAGTAGTATAAATAAGTCTTTTTAGCCATTAGGGTTCTCTATGCAACATTGAGGAGGCATCAATTTGGAGAACTTAGCTAGGCTTTGACATTTTGTATTTCAAGGTGTTTTCTATCCTTTTTCTATTTCAATAAAATTCCTTTTGTTTTATGGTTGTTCGTAACTAACTTCCTTTTTCTAGGGCGATACCTTGAGCCTTAGCATGAATATATAGTTTTTATTTAATTGCTTATGATGTTATGCATGCATACTTTGAATTATTAATCACTGTGCTTTAAACCGTCTCTATATCTTAATGCTTAGCTACCATTAGGATGTTTAGATAAGTAATCAGATGCAATTCGGTCGGAATGCCACCGGTGAATTGAGTATTGCTTCTCGTGATTGATAGTTATAATTTCACCTAGGACGAATGCCACATCTTAGGGGTTGTATGGTTTTTCAAAGGGTTTTCACAGAGTGTAATGAGTAATGCATGTTTGTATTTGATCTGAATGCCACAGACGGAATGCATGTTTGATATACATTCTAACGTGAATGCCACAAGTAGAATATGCATTAGGAAAACCTAACCTTCAAAGTTGCATGGGTAATTCATAAGTAATTGGTAGATCTACATATGATTGTTAAGGGGACAGCAGAACCCTAGACCTTTTACAATTTGGTTTTCAAAACGTTTTCCTTTATTTTCTTTATTTTGCTAATTTCTTTAATCATTTTATTTAAATTCGTTTTTATTACATTTAATTTCAAAATCAACTTTTTCCAATCTTTGTTTTCAAATAATTAGCTAAGAATTAGTTTAAATACATATTATTCATTCAATCCTTGTGGAGAACGACCCTACTTGAGCCATTTATACTACAACTACCTTGTTCTCTTGCAAGTATTTTGTGTGTTTTTATCCCTACTTTTGCATGTGGTAAAATCCCTATCAATGACATTCAACCATGTTCTGTTGATGAAACAAGCAATCTAGATCGAACTTGATTTTCTTGTGAAATGTAAAGTGTTTGGGCATGTAGTTCTTACACCTCCACATTTAAAGCCTGTTGGCTTCAAGTGGGGTTTCGTAAGTAAGTATAGTGAGGATGAAATAGTACGATATAAGGCACGCCTCATAACACAAGGCTTCTCTCAATACCGTGTGATTTATTATGAGAAGACGTATTTCTCAGTAATTGATGTCTTAACATTCCACTATCTCTAAGAGGATCTTGATACGATATATGCAGCTTATAGACGTGGTAACTGATCTCTATGGGTATCTAGATACGAAAATCTATATGAAAGTTCATGAAGGACTTTCACTGACGAAATCAAAGTTCTAGATCACGGTACCTCCTCAATTTGATTGAGGTGTTCACTCTACGGATTGAAGCAATCCGGGCAAATGTGGTATAACCTCTGAATGAGTACTTGATTAAGGAATTTGTGAATAACGAACTCTGCCTATGCATGTTTATTAAGAAGTCATATTCCGAACATGTGATAGTTGCAGTTTATATGGATGACATGAATCTCATCGGGACTCCTGAAGAGATTGAGAAAATTGTCTCGCACTTGAACTAGACAATCATATGTGTTTGTGTGAACCTTTTGATTAAAACCTTTTGTGAGCTATATGTGTGGTGGCCTTATGTTTAGTTGAGGATCAAACTCTTCCACTGGTGGATTGTTTCCTAATGGGATTATTACGTTCACTACAAGAAAACATGGATTAGGTGACGACATTTTATGTGACACCTATAAATTCATCACATTTTAGTATAATAGGTGAGGAATTTAAAAAAAGCATCACATACATACTACTATGGGCTACAAAACAATTTTGGAATGTTGTTCATCACATAGCAAGCCTAAATTCTGCACAATTTTTTTGATGCCAAATTTTGCCGCCCAATTGTTTTCACTGGGTGATGAAAAGATTGGGTTCTTCACATAACCTAAGATTAGGTGACCTAGGTATGTGAGAAAAGTGAATTCATCACCATCTGTTTTACTAAAGGCAAAAGGAAAAAAAAAGAAAAAAAGAAAAAAACAAAGCCCCAATTAGAATTCATCTATTATATTTCCACCTTACTTCGTCTCTTAGTTTCTCAACTTTGCCGATGACGGATTGTTGGTGGCCATGACTGCATCGCGCTTTCGTCTTCCTCAAACCTCAGCTACTTGCTCTCGTACTCTATTCTCTTTGATATAAGAAGACCTAGTTTCTCAGCTATCATTTCTCCCAATTTCTTCTCAAAGGGCACTCAAATCTCTCTCTGTCTTTTGAAATTACTGCACTTTTCTTGATTTCTCTCTTGTAAATTTGTCTCAACTGTGAAAATTTGAAATTTTGCTTAAATGGGTTTATGTTATTCACTGTTTTCCCAAATGGGTCTCTCTTGTTTTCTCCTACATTTGATAATTTAGCTCTTGTTTTTGTGTTTATGTGTCTGTGTTTGTGGAATTACTTTCATGCTTGGGATGGCCTTTGCCAGATAGTATTTAAGGATAAATCAATCAAAGCGGGTTCCGTGATACAGGGTCATATATTTAGTAGTTCTTGAATTGATTTGCCTTTTAGTTAAGTTGGTAATGATACTCTATCTATGTTTACAAGTTACGATCAACACATTTTTGAAATATTAGCACAACGCAAGTTTAAGTTTTAAGAAGTACTATATATATAGGTCCTTACTTGATATTAGGTGCATTGTCTTAGAGGTTTTTTTTTCATTGTTATGGAGTAGGTTTTTCGCTTAGTGTGGGATAGACCATAATCTTCTTATTCAAGTGCTATTTAAGTAAGAGGGATTGACTAGTTGATGAACTTTGTTGGGGAAGAGTTTGATGGTATGTTCGTGAAACATAAAATGATATTTATGAGAGCATTTAGCACATGGAGCATGATTTCTATCGGCTAATTAGTACTATTAGACGATATGGGGTGACTAATGCTGCATATTGATGCTGCATATGGATATTGGACGATATGGGGTGACTGATGCTGCCAGATTTTATGTTTCCTTTTTCCATGGGATTCTCTATTAAGACTAATCCCTTAATTTGAGGAAGATTGTCATCTAGATGACTTGTTGATAGTTGTGTGCTAGCTACTTGCTACACTCCCTTAATTTAAGGAGTGACAACTTTAGGATTTACCGGGTTAGTAGGATTTACCGAGGTAGGGTTGCTTGTAACCTTCTACCTCATTATATATCCCCCCTTGTACATTCAATCAATCTATGACAAATACATTCAAATAAACTTAAAATTTCCACAAGTACACATTTGTCTTTTAAAGTTAATATGGGCATGGGAGTGGAGTATTTTTCAAGTAGAACTTATAGAATCTATAAGAGCATTATGTGAAAACACAAATATCATCAATTTATGGAAATGTAGGGGAACACCTGTTTAGTTTCTTTTGTGTATTGCAAAAATTTGAAGTATCTCGTTTCATTGTTCGAAGAATGGTTACTTTCTTCTTTAGCTCTTGTTCTTGTGTTTATGTGTCTGTGTTTGTGGAATTGTTTTCATGCTTGGGATGACCTCTGTATTTGTTTATTTCATCTGTCAATGTTTATTGAATTGTTGCTACGGGATTTGAAAAGACTTTCATTGTGCTTGTTATTTGTTTAATCTTCAAGAAGTGTCGGATTTGTTGCTTAATAATGGGGTCATTGTGGCACCAAACGGATATGGTTCCTTGTGAGCAACTTACATTGAGTAGGTTCACTATTGCATGGTGTTCAATAATACAATTCCATGTGTAAGTGGCAATGAACCCTTTCCATTTAAGTCTTTCTCCATGTTTAGGGAAAAGGTTTGGTAGTTGCATTTTCCTTATCTCATGATTTGGAGGATCACATATTTTCGAGAGGATATTAAACTACTTGTTCATAGTGTATATTTTTCTTAGTTTAAATGATTTTTCTGTTGTAAATGTACCAAACACTTTCTGAAAAAGTTGTTAAGCATAACACCTTGTGCAGAGTCCCCAATTTTAGGCTACATATATGAGAGAATATAACGTAGAAGTTTTGGCATTTCTCAACATTTTGTTTTATATTAAATGATCAAATGCATGCCTGCAAGACGTTGCTATCAAATATGTTGTTAATTAGTTTCCCATGATAATAGACTAACTTATTTGTCTTCGTGTATAGAGTGAAGATGAAGAGTTAAAGATCAACTGGAGAAGAATGGGTACAACCAGCTTGTTCGGATTTGGGTTTGTCGGCCCTGTTGGCCACCTCTGGTAAGGAATTTTTTTTGGTGGAATAGATCTGAGTATGTGCAGAGAAACCCAGCAATAGAAATCTCACTCGTGTTATTGGGGTAGAAGATTTTTCTATTTTTGTTGTTTAATTAAATTTTAGGATGATGCCATCTACATAGCCCATAAGATCACGACTAAAATCTGGGCTAACCACAACAGATAGCTGGTCCTATCTAGTTTGATGTTCACAATAATAGTCATGTAGGAAGACATATTTGCAGTAGGGACTGCAGGTGGGGGGTTAATCTAGGACATGATAGGTAGAAAAAAAAATTATCTTCTATTGTTGGACTTATAGGGCTCTGAGCACCATAAAGAACTAGAGAATCACAGAAGATTATAAAAGTTGAAACTCGTAGGAAACTAAAAATAATGAACAAGGTTTTCTTCAATGGTTTTGCATACCCTTAATAATATAGGGTGCCATGTATTTATAATTCAACACAGATTACATCAGGGTTTTGAAAATCCTATTTACAAGCTACAATTCAAAATTCAAAATCACCACCAGATTAAACGGTGGAAGCTAACAATAATCTTTGAAAAACAAATATTCAAAAATATAAAACCTATCCAACATAAAACTGTTGACCGAGTAACAACTTAAAAGTTTCTTTTGGATGAGGAGTCAGGACTTAGTCTTACAGTTGGTATATATTTCTAAATTAGGGTTTACAATGTGGGTGTGAAAACTTAAATGGCATGGTTTTTTTTTTCTTTTTTTTAAAAAAAATTGTAGTTAGATAGGTGCGAATGCTATCTTCCTGATCTTGAATTTCCAGTTATATGAAATTCATCTTTGCTATATTGTATGCCTATTTTTGCTTTCTTTGTTTTATTGAAATTCATCTTTCCTATATTATATGCCTATCTTAACAAATTTTTTTAAATTTTTATGGCAACCTATTAGAATATATCAAAGTTTGCGCCTAATACTAGTATTGAAGTGATCTGACGTTATGGATAGACAATGGATTCATTGTTGGAATCACCTTAGTAGAGAGTATAGAGAAGGGGTCCAATCATTCATTGACGCTGCTTGTCACCATGTGAACCAGAATAATAAGATACTGTGTCCTTGTAGAGTTTGTCATAATAGAATTTTTCACCCAGTTAAAGATGTTCATCTCTATTTATTGAATTCTGGTATGGATATGAACTATGATATATGGATAAATCATGGTGAGCATATTAATCAAGTGCAAGGAGAGTCTTCAATGTCTACGAACAACAAGCTGATCAATAATTCTAATGTCAACATGTTTAATATGATGGATGATGCATTTGGAAGAATGCATGATGATGATGATCAAGATACAATAGGGGTCCAAGATACCACGTGGGGTGGAGATATGACCAATGCTTTTAGGGTAGATATTGATACTTATGATATGTTGCTTCGTGAAGCTCAAAAGGAACTATACCCTGGATGCAATCAATATACAATTTTGTCTTATGTTGTGGAGTTAATTCACAACAAAGTTGATAATCACATGACAAACAAGGCCATTGATAAGATGCTAGCAATGATGAAGAAGATGTGTCCCAAACCAAACAGTGTTCCCAAATCGTTCCGTGAGTGCAAGAAGATATTGAAAAGTCTTGGATTGGGGTGTGAGAATGTACATGCTTACTATTATGATTGTGTATTGTTCTATGAAGAACATGAAAAGAAAGATAGATGTCCAGTTTGTAATGAGCCAAGGTATAAAGATAGTCATTATGAGCAAAGAAAAAAGGTTCCAAGAAAAGTGTTACGATATTTTTTCCACTTAAACCTAGGATACAAAGGTTGTTCATGTCGAGACATACGAGTGAAGACATGAGGTGGCACAAGGAAAAAAGAATTAATGATCTAAACATAATGAGACATCCAGCGGACTCTATCACTTGGAAAGAATTTGGGAAATGTAGCCTGATTTTGCTTAAGACCCACAAAATGTCAGATTGGGCCTTGCAAGTGATGGGTTTACTCCATTTTCAGATGTAAGTAAGCCATACAGTATGTGGCCAGTTGTTATATTTTCATATAATTTGCCCCCTTGGAAATGTATGAAAAAACTGTTCTCTTTTTTAACCTTGTTAATTCCTGGGCCAAAAGCACATGGAAATGAGATTGATGTGTATTTGCACCCATTAATTGATGAGCTTAAGGAATTGTGGGAAAATGGCTTTCAAACTCATGATAAGATGATTGGGAGTACATTTAATTTGTGTGGAGCTATTATGTGGACCATTAATGATTTTCCCGCTTATGAAAATTTATCAGGTTAGAGCACTCACGGTAAGTTGGCATGTCCGGTGTGCAATGAGGATGGATCG
The DNA here is from genome assembly GCF_019419815.1 of Pyrus x bretschneideri. Taxonomy (NCBI): domain Eukaryota; kingdom Viridiplantae; phylum Streptophyta; class Magnoliopsida; order Rosales; family Rosaceae; genus Pyrus; species Pyrus x bretschneideri. Next base: position 3,710,749 of record NW_025999624.1, read on the forward strand.
TACACCAAGTTGAGAAGTAAGTATTGTCATATTGGACATCGTCGCTATTTACCTATGAATCATTCATGGCGCAAAAATACTCAACTGTTTAATGGTCGTCGAGAAATGAGACATCGTCCACGAGAATTCTCAGGCGATGAAATACTTGAACAATTTAATTACCTTCTACCTTGTAAGTTTAATAAACATGATAGCAATAAAGATAGGAAGAGGAAGTGGAATGCTGAAGAATTAAATTGGACAAGGAAAAGTAGTAGTCATATTATTTATAACAAATTATTGTTTATTATTATATGGTTATAATGATTTATCTATGATGTTAGTCTGTTACGTACATATTATTATTTTTTAAAAATTTATTAGATGACAACTCATACTCAACGAGAAAAGAGGGTGAAACGAGTGAGGGATGCCCCACCTCCACCTTCGCCATCACCACCTCCTCCGCCACCTCCGCCACTACCACCTCTACCACCACCACCTCCTCCACCACCTGCTTCTTCACCGGAAGAGCCAGCAGACATGAACTTAGGTATTTGAGAAAGGCTACTTGCAATTCTTTCAACATTTTTATTTAGGAGTTGATCTTTTAATGCTGTTTTAAACAAGTTATAAAATTAATCAAACGCTTATATTCTTTTTTTTAATTTTTAGAGACATATTTTAACTTTAATGCCAAAAAGATGACATGTGGAAAGTCTTGTGGGAAAGGCCTCCACAATATTTTGGAGGCAAATAATGGGAAGAAGATGCCAGTCATATTTGATTTCAAACTTCAAGTTCCAAGTGATTTGGTAGTATCAGGTCTTTTCACTACCGAGATAAGGAATATTGTTCGGACTCACTCGCCAGTTTGCTATAAGAAATGGATGAAGGTCCCATCTTCAAAAAAGAGGACACTGCGGAATAAGTTGCTTGTGAGTTTGATTTTAATTTAGTTTATTCATAATAATTTCAAGCACTCACTTTTATATATTTATGCTTGATAATATAGGTATTATTTGTGGTGGACTTATCTCATCCAAAGATAATTGAACATGTTGATAAGAAGATAGCGAAGTTGTACTTTGTGTTTAGGCACCGATTGTATAAGTACTACTTGTCATGTGGAACACCCGCAAGAGGACGAGCTAATCTGCCAAATGATTGGATATGGAATGGGAGACTTAAGAGCCACTAGGACTGGCTATTCGATAATGTTTACACTACTAACCACTTTTTGGTATGCATTCTATACACCATTTTCTAATATATGTCCAACTAAGATGCCAACTTTTTCTGATATTGTTGAACAATAATTTTTTTATCACAAGTTGATTTTGTAATAAATGGAATGAGCATAGACCAATGCTTTTTATTTTTATTTTTATTTTTTATTTTATATTTTATATTTTTATATTAAAATTTAATATATAAGCATATGTTAACTTTTACATGTATTTGTTGGTATTAATATATATATATATATATATATATATAAAAGCTTGTGATAAATAATCGAATGCAGGGCTTGTGATAAGTAAGCTATGCTTCTTCACTGGTGAGCTTATATAATATATAGTGTTCTAAAAAATGGCGTAGGCACTGGGCGGTGGTGACCCGAGGCGTTTTCTTGCAAATCGGTTGGAAAAATTGGCTAGGCTCTAGGTGGGGTAGGCGGCTAGGTGGTTTTTTTTTTATTTTTTTTATTTTTTTGAAATTTTAAAAAATAAAATCCTATCTAAGGCTAAGTTGTGAACTTGTAGTACTGTTGGAAATAAGAAATTAATGAGCAGAGAAGAGATCGATGAGCTTTACCTTTGTGCGTCGGCAAACCGTGATGGCTGAAATAGATGAGCTGGGCTCAGGTCTGAGGTTTGGGTTTCGGTTTGAAATAGATGTGAGATAGGGTGGAGATAAATGAGAGACTTATTTCGGTTTCTAGAGAGAGAGTTCTGATTTTCTTGGGAGACATTTCTCATCTTTTAGAGAAATGAGAGAGAGACATAGGGTTTCTCAATTTAATCAGAAATGAGGGAAAGACATTCAGAAATAACTAATAAGAATGGCCTTTCAATTGGAATTCTAGGGAGCTCATTTTCCTAATACACGACACGTGGGGGCATCCTAAGCCTCTGTGCTACCCAAGGAGCAACTGTCTAAATGAGAGATAAGGGGAACTCTGGGCTCGAGGTCATCAAAAGCTGAAATGAGAGTGGATGTAGCTGCTAGGGTTTTTCAAATGTTAAATGAAGCTACTACACTAGCTTATATTATAGCTGTTGCAAAGGATTAAAGCAGGTTTGGCCTTGTACGTGTTGGTTCTTCTTCATCAGTTTCCAGGTCACGAGTTCGATTCTTCACGGTGGCTGTTTTGTGTTTCTTTTTCATTCTTTTTCCCGAGTATATTTTTCTCGCGTGTCATTCTACTATGGTTATATAACATATATGCTTAATGTATTTTTAAATTTTGGACTTGTTGGATACTCTTTTTACATTTTATCATTCTTTTATTATCTTATTCATGGATTTCATACAAGTATAATTTTTTTTGTAAGTGTCAATATGCACTTATTTACAAGATATACAAGAAATTTACCTAAATCCGCCTAGACCTTTCCTAGCCACCTAGGAGTTAGGCGTCAGCTCGCCGCCTAACTAGCACCTAGTGTTTTTTAGAACCTTGATAATATATATATATAATGAAGAGCTTGTACATGTATGTTATTGATAAATAAGCTCTGCTTCTTCACTGATAAATAAGCTTTGCTTCTTGGAATAAAGTGGCGTGGTTTTTGATGTATTTGCTATCTAAATTCTATTGATAGTTCAGTTTGGTCCAAATTGGTTATTAATTTATTGGTAATTGATTTTCTATTATTATTTTGAATGGACCAAACTGGTTATTAATTTATTGGTAATTGATTTTTTATTATTATTTTGAATTGCCATTCAAAATTCAGCCAAATCTGATTTCCCAATAATTTCTACGATCATATTTACATACTTAACCCAAAAAAGGATTTAAAAATAATAATAATAAAAGAGAAAAAATTTAGCATTCAGATCTCGACTTTCTTCCGCCTTCTGCTGCGGCGCCGAGTGCCTTAGCATTCAGATCCTTATTCTTTGCCCACCTCCTTCTGATGCGACGCCTCCACCTACTCCTCCCGCTAAAGAGTGTTTTCCAATCTTGCTGAATATATTTCGACCTCGGCAGCATCCTCGACGGCCGCATAAGCGACATTAAGATCTGCAACCGCAGCCCTCGCATCAGACACCGCCTTTGCGGCCCTCCTTGCTGCTTCATCGGCATTTTTTGTGCCAGCTTTAATTCTCTTCAAATATTCTTCTTTGCTTACCTTGGGGGCTTGTTCGGTGCTGGCCGTACTGTGCTCGGGGGCTTTTTCGGCGCTGGCCATGCTGAGCTTGGAGAATGAAAGGTGGGGAATAAGGATAAAGAATAGAGAAGAAAAAGAGGCGGCTATGTGAAAAAGTTGGAGAATAAGGGTTTTTGTGGGTGTTTTGGGTTAGTCACACAGCCAAAAAAAGGCCCGGCATTCAGGAAGTCTTTCCAGCCCACGGGATTGACTAGCATCCAATCTAAGCTAGTCTCCAGGCCAGCCCAAAATTGATAGATATTGAGACCAGCCCATATGACACCATGTTGACGTTAGGGATGGAAGGAGTCAGAGAGGGAGAAGGCAAATGGCCTGAAAGTGATGGCCCGAGTTCGTCAGAAAATATGAAAAAAAATGCACCAATAGCATGTTTACATCAACACAAAAGTTTCCAACACAATTTATATGTTAGAAACCATAAGAATAGGATTGAGAACTTACCCAGGTGAAATGCAAGAGATTTTACTGAGATTGGACCTTGAACTCGTCAGAGTTGTCCGTTTTCCTTTGTCGGAATCACATGCAGGGAATTAAGCTCTCGAATTAACCACAAAAATTGCAACACAACAAGATTTAAAGCTTAAGAACACAATACAGTGATAGAAACATCACCTGGGTTAGAGATTGAGTGCTCAAGCTCTCAGCTTCAATGGTAGGACCTCGCACCATGCACCGATGCCACATGCCAGGCCATGGTTGGGTTCCTTGAGCTCCAGGGATTACAAAAATAATATTTTGTGTTTGATTTGTTGAAGGTTTTGAAGAGGAAGGAGAAGGAGAGCTCACGGGAGTGAGCTGGAAAAGAGAGAGAGGGAGAGAAAATAGATAGAGAGAGAGAGAGGAAAAGAGAGAGAGAGGGAGAACCAGTTGGGGATGTAAAGGGAGAGTATAGAGGGTTCTAGTGGAACTGTGGAGGTTCCTAACTTATCTTTTTTATTAATAAAATTATTATTTTTATTATTTTATAATAAAGAATAATAATATTTTAATAAAATTGACTAGGTTATTTTTTGTTAAGGGTGGAGATGCATTTGGTCTATTACTATTCATTAGGGTCTATCACTATTCACCGAGTAGATAAATGCGCTGGGTGCTGGCACATTTGTGTTAGGGGTGGAAGTTAGAGGAAATTACATTTTACACTCTTTAAGTTTGAGAGTAATTGTAATTTCATACAATATTTTTGAATCATTTTAATATTATCTATTTTTTTTTTATTTTTTTATATTTTATGCATCTGTCCCAATTTCTATTTCTACTAATTTCTCTCTTATCTTCTTACGTGGACATCGCATATCTCATAATATTGTGCTACGTAAATTAAAAAAAAAAAAATTATAACAGAAAATCTCGTTACTGACAAAAACAATTTCTTGAGAAAAAAAGAAGAAACTTTCGATCCTGCAACTCTCTTACTCTCTTCCCATCGTACTCCATTTCCTTCTTCTCAGAGGCCAAATTAGCATTATTGGAAGCTCTGGCGGGGATTTCATCAATAATGGTAAAAAATTAACCCTTACTTTCAAAAATATCATTTTTTTATAATTTGTTTTAAATATATCCAAAATCTCACTTAAATAGACACAAATATCCTTAATTTATACAAATAGCTAGTTGTTGATTAAAAGATTTTTGTGCTATAATCAAGTATTGCTCTCACTAATATAGTAATATTTATCATTTTTTTTTATTTATTTGTCAAGCGTAGAACATAGGTTTCTCTCAATTTTATTTTTTAATATATATATATATATATATATATATCTATATATATAAAGTGAGAAGGATTAAAAGGTGAAACATTCAAAATACCAAAAATTGCCCTTCAAGAATTCTTAAAATTACAATTGAACCATAAGAATTTAAAGTAATTCACCACATTTTAATTTTGAATGAATTTTAAATTTAAAACTTTAACTAAAAAAATACTCCCATGTTAGTGGGCGGTTTCATGGTTTTGCTTCATTTTTTTTTGTGAATAATTTTTTAATATAATATAAAATAGTTATTTAAAAAAAAATTAAAAGACATAATCTAATATAAAAAGGCCAATTGCCACACGTTTATGCGTGTGGCAAGAGGCTAGTATATATATATATATATATATATATATATAAAGTGAGAGTCCCAGTTTGGTGAAGCATTCTAATCCCCTAAAATGCCCTCACTTCAAAACAAAAAAAAAAAAAAATATCAAATTATCCTAATAGAATACGGTATAATTGTAATATACGCAAATATGATAGGGTTAAATCGTAATACACAATTTGTAGATATTTGGCTGCGGACAATGTATGTGTGCATGCTTATGATGAATGATAGTTTACAACCGTAAGATAAATGGGACTTACACTTTCTAAACAATTGTGACCTTTCGATTATTTGTCCTACAAGTACTGTATACATTCTTTCTTTCAACAAAAAAACAAAAAAATAAAATATAGAAAGATTAAACCCTGTGAACTCAAGCAGTTCCAGAGTTTGCACGATGGAAACCACCCATCCAACACTAGCGGTTGCAGCGTTGCACGATGGAAACTGTACCTACTACTAGACGTTCATAAGGCTTCAACTGGTTACTCAGTCCAACTGTTCATACAAAAGGGAGAAACGAACTCAACTGCACAGACCCCTCTATCAAATCGTGGTTTTTTTTTTTTTTGGCCTTCTTCTTCATCCACCTTTCAATTTGGTGCTTTTGGGGAAAGGATGAATTAGGATCAACAAAGTACTACAATTTGCAGGTACCCCTCTATCAAATGGCTTCTTTTTTTTTTTTTTTTTTTTTTTTTGGGCCTTCTTCTTCATCCATCTTTCAATTTGGTGCTTCTGGGGAAATGATGATTTAGGATCAACAACAAAATACTACAATGTGTTGGTCCGGCCACCAAATCCCCTATTTTATGTGATTTAAGATATTGGAGGGTATCATCTTCTCCCAATACCCAACTTCCCAATTTAAAAAACAGGGGTTTATTTTTGGGTTTTTTCCTGTCATTAATTTGGGAATGGTGACTATCTTACGCAGTGGCTGATGAAAGAGCTAGGGAAAATTCCCAAGTCCAGTTTTCACTCTTTTCATTTTCTTTGTTCCTTGCAGATTCGTGAAAAGGATTTGGGACTACAAAATGGAAGCTCTGAAAAATTTCGTTCTGAAATTGGAGCTTTCTCGCCAATGATTCGAGCGGGTATTGATGTCTTCATTTTCCATTTTTACCATCACCAATTCAATCAAAACCTATGCCATGCTTAATTATCAATAGAAAAATGGCAGGAGATCATACTTTTAGGGAAAAAAAATGTCGTACATGTGTGCTTTTGCGCCAAAACTTGATCTTTTGTTTAAATTTACAAACTTTGAGTAGATTTTGGAAAAGGGTTTTCTAAATAACACATTTTTATCTAATGTGATCGTGTGTTGTAGATTTTGGAGTTCGTACGAAATGGTGATAAATCTCTGACGGAAGTGATGGACATTACGAAACAATTGCTGGGAAAGTAGTGGTGTGAACTGTGAAGGATTTTGGTAATGGGTTTTGAAAAGGAAACGTTTATGTCTAATTTATTTTCCATTTCTTTATACTTGAGGATTCCTTTATTAATTTTTGAATGTTAGTGGCAATTCCTCTTAAAGTTGATGAAAGTAAACTTGGTGGCACATAATAACCAGGTAAACTAAACTTGGTGGCATCTGTTACTCTGTGTTTCATTCAACTTGGACTTGAGTTTCTTCATTGAAAGGCAAACCCAGCTTACATGCTTCCATATTAGTTGTGCTACTACTTTGCCTTTTCTGTGCTTATTTCTTTAGGCAATTTGGTTTTTACAATGTGCAGGCGCTCCAAATTTTATATAGCTCTTATGAATTTGGGATATTTTAGGGAATTCACAAGCTGACCAACATTATTACTTTTTTACGGCAAACGTTTCTTATCATCTATTATTTTTTATGGTTTTCTTTTCCAGTCCTAGATTTATGAACTTAATGACTTTTAATTTGTCTTTAAACCATAGAAATATGCATAACTAGGATGACCATAACTGAAGTTCCCCGTGAAACAACACTATCTTCTCAAATCTTTCATCACCGTGTCCCCATAAGTCTGGCTTCCTTTTCTGTAGATTGAATGCAATTTTGGCTTAAAGTAAGGCAACATAACCTAATACATATTGGTTCACAAATCATCAGCTAAGAGAGAAAAGAAACCCTCATAGCACTATGTTGAAAAAATTTGGATGATTTTGGATAAGTGAAGCTTGAAATGGTTTAGGATATTGGGGTAGGGAAAATCCCCAAGTCCAGTTCTGATTGTTCACTCTTTTCATTTTCTTTGTTCCTTGCAAATTCGTGAACAGGATTGGGACTACAAAGTGGAAGCCCTGAAAAATTCCGTTCTAAAATTGGAGCTCTCTCGCCAGTGATTTGATCAGGTATTGATCATATCCCTTTTCCATTTTTACCATCACCAAATTGGATGTGTGTTCTCTTGATTTCAGTTCTTGGTTCTATCCATTTTGCACTCCTATTTCCAAATCATTTACACAGACTGACATAAAAAACATACAGAGAGACAATTCTGGAGTGCATGCTGATGCTTATTTAACTGAATTTTTTGTTTTTATTTTCATATAAAAGTGTGTTTTTACCAATTGGTTTGCATCCTTGTTATATTTGTAGAACAATGCCTCATGTTTATTATGATCATCTAAATTAGTTAGACTTTCAATTTAATGTCATATATGTATTCTTACTCTTCAGCCTAATACTATGATGTGCTATGACTTGGAGAAATACTATTATGTTTGACGCTATTTGACCAATTAGTTAGACTTTCAAAAATCTTGGTTTTACAGAACATGATTATCATTTCAGTTAAATTATATGGACAATTGTGACATAGCCATATCTTATTTAACAGAAAACATAGTCATTTCTTATTTAACAGAAAAAGATGTACTGAATGAAGCTTAACTGTTTTATGATGTAATATTTATAGCGTTGTCAAGAATAACCTCAATTATTTTAGTTGGCATTGGTTGCAGACCTATTTGTTATACACACTTATTGGTTGCTGATAGGATTTTTATCATCTACAAAAGTAGGGATAAAAACACATGAAATACTTGCAAGAATACAAGGATGTTGTAGTATAGATGCTCCTGCAAGGTCGTTCTCCTCAAAGACTATTTGGATAATTTATGTAGAAAAAATTCCTAATTAAATTCTTAGAGTTAAAAATTGAGAAAAAAGATTCTGAAATTGGGTAATATTAAAAACGAATTTTAATTAAAAACTAATATGACAAAAGAAAAGAGTTTTAAATACCAATTTATAAAAGCACTAGGGTTCCACCATCATCTAGCAATCCTATGTACTTTTACCAATTACTTATGATCTACACATGCCACTTTGAAGGTTAGGTTTTCCTAATTCATATTCTACTTGGAACCTCCAACATAGAACGTATATTTAACAAGCAACCTGTCCAGACATTCGAATCAAATCTGAACGTGGTCAATAATTCAAAGTATGCATGCAATCAATCATAAGCAATTAAATAAAAATCACATATTCATGCTAAGGCTCAAGGCGTCGCCCTAGCAAAACAAATTAGTTACACATATTCATAATTGAAATCATAGAAAATATTATTAAGAATAAAAGGAATGGAAACACCTTGAAGTAGAAAATCTCCAAGAACCCTAGCAAAGTTCTTCGTCTCCAAAGTTTTATAACAGAAAGCGTCCACAAAACTAAGAACGGCAAGGCAATATATTTGCTAAGCCATCACACAAACCCTAAAACATAGGTCCTTTATTCCAACTAGGAAACTAAATAATAATAAAATAGGAGAAACTGCACAGAAACTGTCCAGCCATGTTTTAGCCTCAAATCTCCTCCAAATCCGGCCCATAATAACTTGTTTTGAAGATCAGAACATTTTGAACACATCTCCAGAAGGCCATGAACCCAACCAAGGTCATCTTAGGCTCCAAAAACGCAAGTCAATCCCAAAGCGTCACTATTCCAGCACCATGCATTGCTCCTTTATTTTATTGCCAAAAAATCATTGCTCAGTAGAAAAATCTGATATTTTGATACGATCAAGCTAAGTGACTCATGATCATCCTCCAACTGGAATTACTCCAAAATTCGTCCATTTGACCATGTTTTGCTCTAGAAGAAGTCGAAAGTCCTATATTATATTGAAAATACAATTCAAAGTATCAAAATTCTTCCAAAATATTAACTAAAATATATTAAGAATAGGATAACATATATAATATGAAATTGACTCATCAATTGTAGACCCATTTGTCGAGGCTTGAAGAAAAAGGAAAAAAAAGGGGGGGCGGGGGAAGTGTATTCTTGCCATAGATTTTCTTTTGGCAGTGAGCCTTGAAGAAAAGGGAAGGTGATAACAGCGGAAGAGGTGGCATTTTGCTTTTGGCCTTTTGTTTTCTTCATTTTGCTGAATGTTGAGACTTGAGAAAAGAACTTCTAATGTTGAACCCCAATTCGATGTAAAAGCATAACCTAATCATGTTAGCATACAAACTTGATTGTTATTTTGTTCAATTTACACGTTTACATTTCTAAATGAATATAAATTTCCATTTTGTATTCGCATTCAAAAACTAACACAATACATCTTTAGGGGTGCGTAGCGCCAGTGATGCAAAAATGCCTTCGCACGCAAGTTTGTGCGTGTGGAGAGGTTAGTAATCAAAGAAAGTCCCAAGACATCCGGAGCAAAGAAAACTGCACCAGCTGATTAAAATTGCACCAGCATCAAGGAAAACCACTAGCTGAATAAGAACAAGCAGAGAAACACAACCAAACGACCAGGAAAACATTTGGCTAGGAGGAATTAACATAAGAAAGTTAATCTGTTTTCTTTTTGGATTATAATAATTGAGTTTTCTTTTTGTTTGAAATTCTTCATCTAATAAGGTTTTGGTTTTTTGTTAGCTGTTTTTTTTCTTTTTTTGTTGGATGAAAAAAAACTTTCATTAAAACGAGAAACTATGGGTACAATCTCAGAACGAGCCAAGTCAAAGTTTAGGGCAGGGTCGACAAAATTTGGTAAAACACTATCCCATATATGATTAGTCTGAATCTTGAACCCATGCTTAGCAAAAGCATCTGCAGCAAAGTTAGTTTCTATAAAAATGTGGTTCAACGAGATAGCTTAGAACTTTGGAGCCAGTCTTCTAATTTCCGCTATCATAGCACTCATATTCTAGGGGACGGACCAACCATCGAGGACAGACTGGATTACTAATCTTGAGTCACCTTCCACCTAAATTTTAGTAACTCCTTTTTTAAGGGCAAAAGAGAGCCCCTCCTTCAGTGCCAAAGCCTCTGCCTCTGAAATCGTAGCTCCATCCAAATTAAAGAACCATCTCCCAAAAACCTCCCCTGCTCATTTCTCAAAACAAATCATGCAGCTGCTTTCTGAAGGCTGATTGACCCATCAAAATTTAGTTTTATGAAATTTGGGATCTGAAGGGTGCCATTTAATGTTTGATAGGTTATCATTGAGACTTCTTGTCTGAGTTATTTTATTTACTTGAAGAAAGGAGTTCCCCAGAGAGAGAGAGAGAGCAATGGCCCTAGTTCTCTCATGATAAGGTTTAATACCTCTGAAGTGTTTATTATTTCTGTCATTCCATATTTGCCAGCATATAATCAGAACACGACTTAAATCACAAAGCCCATTATTATCCACATGGCCAAGATCAGAAAGGCAATCAATGGCCCCATAGAACTCAGAGTTCAAGTTACTCGGCACGTTAATATTTCACACATTCCAAACTAATTTTGCAAAATCACATTTAAAAAAAAAAAAAAAAAAAGAGATGGGTCTGAGATTCATCTGCCCTGTTACATAAGGGGCATTTAGTATCAACGTCTTTGATGAACTTACTTAGCCGTACTTTGGTTTGAAGTCAATCATGCAAGAACATCCTCGCAAACATTTTTACCTTAGGAGGAAGTTTCAACTGCCACATGCGCTTAATCAACACACTTTTGGCATCAGGATTATGCCAATTATTTTGGAATCCACGTAGCTGACTTAACTGAAAACATACCTGTTTTAGAGCAGCCCCAAACAATTCTATCATTCGAATCATCTTGTGCTATAACAATATTGCAAATTCTCTTAACAACAAGGTGATCAGGGTTGTCTCTATCCCAACACGTATTGACGGTGCAATCACTTACACGAATATTCCAATTGATATTAGTCTGCTGATCATCAGGGACGAGAAGGGCTAAAGGGTAATGAAAAACCCAATTATGGGACCAAAACAAGATGTCCTAACCATTACCTACTGTCCATCTCATACCCCTAGCCAGAATATCGCGACAATTAAGAATGCCCTTCCAAGCTAGTGAGTAGTGTTGTCTGATCTTATTATACAAAAACTCTTCTTGAGAAAGGTATTTCCTCTCAACTAACTAAACCCACCAGTTATCTTCTTCCGTCAGAACTTTCCAACCTAACTTCGCAAGGCAAGTATTATTAAAAGATCAAGCCTTCTAATTCCAAGTCCCGAATCCTGTTTGTTCATACACACATTGTCCCATGAAAGTGGAAAAAAATCTCTCCCTCTACCCCAGAGGAAATCTCTACATTCATTGTTTAATTTACAAGTTACCTGGAAGGACATTTAAAACAAGACATTACATGATTAGGCATCCTTGAAAGGTTAGATTTGATAAGCGTTATTCTCCCTGCCTTTGATAATGTATTTGCCTTCCAGCCCGAAAGCTTTTGTTTTACCCTTTTTATAAGCTCATTTTCATTTATAGGGTTCTTCAAAAAAACAATGCTATGTATCCCAAGGTACTTCCCGTTTTATGCTGAATTTGTAGCACCTGAACTATATCATTCCTTAGTTGTGAAGAAGTATTTTGGGAGAAATATAAAGACGATTTATGAAAGTTTACCTGCTGTCCCGCAGCCTTAGTAAAAGCATTAAGGATGTTGAGAATAGTTTTGGCGCCCCTTATAATGGCTTTAGCAAACAACAAGGAGTCATCAACAAATACTAGATTAGAAATTTTCAAACCCTTTGGTGAGGAGAGGATACCCACATTCGTTTTTGGACTGGAAGTAGTCAAGTTGAGATGTCTAACTAGGGGCTCCATGCACAAGATAAAAATATATGGAGAGAGAGGGTCACCTTGTCTAACACCCATTTGAGGGTAAAATTAGCCATGAGGTGCACCATTTATAGGAATCGAAAAAGACGTAGAGGTAATACATTCCATAATAAGATTAACCCATTTATCATTTAAACCAAATTTTTTGTAGCACATACCTAATGTAGTCCCAATTGAGAAAGTCGTAAGATTTTTCCAAATCAAGCGTGATTCCCATCACCCCAATCTTGCCCTTCTTCCTCTTGAAACTTGCAAACATTTCATGGGCAATGAGTATATTATCCTGAATTGAACGACCCGGCGCAAATGTACCTTGGTTTTTAGAGATACATTTATCCAATAAAGGCTTTAGCCGTTGAATAATTATTTTGTTATAATTTTACAGCTAACATTACATAAACTAATTGGCCGATAATTACTGACCGATTTTGGATTCTCCACCTTTGAATTAGGGCAATATTAGTACGATTAATCAATCTTAAACTTGATCCTTTAGTAAAGAAATCTCTTACCAAATAGATAACAGACATCCCAATAGTGTCCCCGCATTCACGGAAGAAACTGGCACTAAGACCATCTGGTCCCGAAGCCTTCAAGGTTCCAATGCTTTTAGCCGCATTCCAAATTTCCAAATCTAAAACTGGCTCATTTAGTCTCAAATTGTCTTCTAGAGAAATGCAAGGTTGAATAATGCAGGAAGGTCATTGTTAGAGGGGCACATTCACAAGAGAAATGCCGTTTGAAATCCTGCACAAAAACCTGTTCAAGTCCAACCCCCGCCGCAAAAAATAGCAAACCACCAAAAACCACGACCATCTTTGTTTCTTGTAATTTCATGTCTCTTCTTCCTAATGATAGCCCTAGTCTTATTTGGTTTTAAAATTATAGGGTATTTGTGTCTATTTAAGTAAGAATTTGAATATATTTAAAAGTTTTTATAAAAACAGACATTTAGAGTTAATATTTGATCATATTTGATAAATACTTCTATAGCAGGACCGAGCAGCGCTTTGAGTTCAGCCCCAGAGCAAACCAAATCAACAACCCAGCAAACCTTTAGCCAACTCGCTTGCTCGCGGGTCACTCATTTATAACTCACGCCCTTAGGTATTCGTTGGTTCATTTCTTTGATGTGTTTGGCCATGGCGGACGAGAGTATGGCGGGGTCCGATCAAAACCGAAAATCTGCTGTGTATGCTTACAATTAACTTAATGATTAGAATTTCATCAAGTGGAATTTTCAAGTTTATTATGTACTTCGTGGCATCTTCATGTAATAATTCCCGGCTGGTTTTCTGAGATTAGCTGACGTGGCCCGGGAAGCACGCTCCTTAAGACAGAGAAGATTTCGTTTCAAGGAAAATCCGACTATCAGAATGTGATGGTCTTCCAATCAACGACATATGAAAAGGTTCTTGTATTGGATGCGGTAATGCAGTTACAGAAGGGATGAATGTGCCTATCAACAAATGATTACTCATCTGCTCAATTCCAAATCCAAAGAAGATTTTGGTTATTGAAGTGTCTAAACAGTTTTGGGTGATTTTGGATAAAATCAATAAAAAGTTATAATATTAACAATATATCAACAATATTTATGCTAATTATAAATATGTCAATCATACATATGATACTTAAATGCATTTAAAATAAATTAAAAATTACAAAATCTGCCACTACAGCTGGCACCTACTTCAATTGACATTCATTTTCTCATAGTTTTTATATTTTAGAATAAGTCAATACGGATCAAACATTGCTATGCAATGTCTTTCCTAATTCTATTTTTTACATTTGGATTCAGACACTGCTTTGTAGTGTCCATTTACTGATTTCGTTTTTTCCATCACTCACATGCCTCCTCATGTTCCTTTTTTACATTTGGATTAAACACTGCAATGCAGTGTTTCGTTTCCTAGTTCAGTTTTTTATTTTTAGACTTAGACACTGTATTGGGGTGTCCTTTTCCTGGTTCTGTTTTTTCCATCACTCACACGTCTCCTACAATTCACACCTCGCGTGACTCCTGATTTTTACATTTGGATTCAAGCATTGTAATGCAGTGTCCGTTTATTGGCTTTGTTTTTTATTTTTAGATTCTGATATTGTAATGTAGTGTTAGTTTCCTGGTTTTGTTTTTTACATTTGGATTTAGACAATGCATTGTCCGTTTTCTAGTTATTTTTTATTTATTTTTTTAATTGAGCATTCTCCTCCATGTAAACGAAGGGAGAAAGAGAGAGTGATAGAGTATTCATGTTCTAACTATTTATATGATTCAAATTCTCTCCTGATAAATTCCATGGGGATAGAAATCCAATGGACAAAAACCTCTTCACTTTCCTCTCTTCCCTCTCAACTCCTCTTTCTCCTTCGCACCGCCACACCCCACTGCTGTTAGCAAACCCTAAATTCAACTGTAGGTCATCTGTGTTCTAAGTCTGATTTTTTTTTTTTTTTTTTTTTTTTTTGCTCTCTCTTACTATTTTAGCTTTTTATTTGTCATCTCTTTCTTCCTCTTCATCTTTGAGATTTCTCTCTCTAGTGTTACTTTGTTTCTCTCTATAATTCTTCCCTAGTCATGAAAAAGATCTTTGCAACCAAAAGACACTGGTTTGCACGACCCCTTTCTTTGTTTTTTCGTCAATATGGGTTGAAATTTTAGGGTTGATGGACCTACAATTGAGGGATGTGGTGGTGGTGATACTAATTTTGGGGAGGATAAGGTGAAGGACCTGCAATTGGGTTGTGGGTTACGTGGGTTATTGCTGTTGGGGCTAATTTTGAAGTATAGTTGAATTTGATCTGCAATTAGGGTTGTGGGTTATGATAGAAGAGTCAAATTCTAACTATTTATAATATTTAAAACCTAATTGGCATTCATTATTGACTTTTGCCTAATTAACACAAATATGATTAAGTCCAAAACAAAAATATGTCATTGATATAGGACTTAAGGGTAATGTTAGGGAGGCTAAATTTGTGATGCAGGGCGTAGTGGATAGAAATGAAAAAAAAATGATAGATAGGATTAATAGGTAGGGTCCACTATCTTATAGTGCGAAGAGAGACCTGAAAACCCTATAAACTTTGGTTTTAGTACCAGCCTACAATGTAGACAACTAGAAAAATAAAGCAGCAGACTCTTACAAAGAGAGAGGCACAAATATGAGACAGAAATCTCTCTGAACATTTCATTCATCAACTAAAATGTTAAACCTCTCCACCTTCCAGCAAAAAGTGGGTTTTATCACTAGTTTGTAACTTACATTCGAAATTTGAAAGGGTCTTAAACTTAATAACACTGAAAATTGAAAATTACATAAAGAAAGGCTATTACCAGCCTTAAAAAACATTTGGGCTGTTATGAGCAGCCAAAAAAATGCCCCCAAGCTATTATTGAGTTTATTTAATCCTACTTAATAATGTTAAGCATTCAATTTATCCCAACGATCCATAAATGAACTAGCCATCATATATGCATCATCCTCTCCAAGTTGGAGAAAATTCGTCCCCAGATTTGCAGTTATAGTATCTTCATTGTCCCCTTTGAAGGGAATGAGATGTTTCACATTGAACACATTAGAAGTACGAATATGGCTAAGTAACTTTAGGCGATGAGCATTAGGGTTAATCTTTTTAGGAATTTCATACGGCCCAATCTTCCTTGCAGACAGTTTATTGTATTCTCTAGCTGAAAAACAATCCTTGTGTCAAAATTGCCCAAACAAAATCTCCCACATCAAACTCCACCATTCGCCTTTTGGAATCTGCATGATCTTTATATTTCTGTCTTGTTTCTTGAAGGTGTTTGTGCGTTATGCTATGGACCTGCTTGACATTGTCAATGAAACTTTCAGCTTTGCCACTAATTCTTTTCACGTTGGGAATAGGAGCAAGATTAACTCGTGCTCGAGGAATTAAGCCAAACACAATATAAAAAGACACATTCTGGTGCTGCGCTTGATGGAACAATTGTAGGCGAACTTTGCAATACATAACTTTTGGTCCTATGACTTTAGATGCTCACCAATTAAGCATCACAAAAAATCCCCCCCCCCCCAATGAGTGGTTCATAACTTCCGTTTACCCATTAGTTTGATGAAGATAGGCGCTGCTGAAATTCAATTGTGTATTAGCTAATTTCCACACGCTTCTCCAAAAATGGCTCAGAAATTTGGTGTCCCGATCATAAACAATTGAACTTGGTAACCCATGAATTCAGTATACATCAAGAAAGAATAGCTCAGCAACTTTCGAAGCATCTGTTGTCTTCTTGCAACCAATAAAGTGAGCCATTTTAGAAAATCAATCTACCATAACAAAAATGGAGTCTCTACATCACGCTGAGTATGAGTCAAACCCCAAAAAAATCCATGCTTACATCCACCCATGGAAACTTGACAGATTGGGCGTTGGTCGCCTTGCCCTTGGAAACTTGACATATTTGGCATCGTTCCACAAAACGATATACTTCTTTGTGCATGGTAGGCTAGAAATGAGAAAACGAAACAAGCTCAAAGGTCTTGTCCCTTCCAACATGGCCTTCATTATGTAACTCTTGTATGATCCTCAATCTCAAACTAGACTCTGGGATGCAAAGTTGATTTCCTTTAAAGAGAAACCCTTCATGCAAAACATTATCTGTTCTAGTTCCATCCTCAACATTTTCTACAATTGTAGAGAAGAAAGGATCCGTTTTCAACAAGTCCTTCAAAGAGTCAAACCCTAATACTTGAATTCTCATCAAACGAAGTAAATATCTCTTCCGACTCAGGGCATCTGCAACCTGATTTTGCATACCGGCTTTGTGCTTTAAGGCGAATGTAAATTCTTGCAAGTATGTTGCCCATTTAGCATGCCTCGCTGATAATTTTTCCTGATTGTTTATATGCTTTAGAGAGTCATAATATGAGAACATAACAAACTCTTTGTAGATCAGATAGTGCCTCCAAATATTTAGTGCTTAAACATTGGCATAGAATTCCAAGTCGTATGCGGAATAATTCAATCTTGAACTACTCAGTTTTTCACTGAAATAAGCAATAGGCTTCCCTTCTTAACCTAGAACAGCTCCAATCCCAATCTTGGATGCATCACAAGATAGCTCAAAACTTTTGAGAAGTCAGGTAACACGAGCAACGGAGCTGAACTCAACTTTTTCTTGATTTTGATTGAAGGCAACTGCTACTTCTCCATTCCAAGAGAACTTTCCACCTTTCATACAATTGGTGATCGGAGCCATAATGGTGCTAAAGTGTGGAATAAACCTCCTGTAAAATGAGGCAAATCCATGAAAACTTTGTACATCATGTATGGATTGTGGCGTAAGCCATATGGTGACTGCTTCAACCTTTTTATTATCCACAGAAATTCCATCTTTAGATACAACATATCCAAGGAATAGCACGTGATCAGTCATAAATGTACACTTCTTTAAATTTGCATAAAATTTCTCCCTTCGCAATGCAAACAACATCTCTTGCAAGTGCTGAACATGTAAGGCATGACATGTGCTGCAAACAAGAATGTCATCAAAATATACCACCACACAAGTTCCAATAAAAGGCCAAAGTACCTGATTCATAATGCACATGAAAGTACTCGAAGCATTAGTCAACCCAAATGGCATAACCAACCATTCATATAAGCCTTCTCGGGTCTTAAAAGTTGTATTCCATTCATTGCCCTCTCTAATGCGTATATGATGATTCCCACTTTTCAAATCAATTTCACTAAATACGATGGCACCACACAGTTGGTCAAGAAGATCATCAAATCTTGGCATCGGAAATCGATACTTAATTGTGATTTTGTTGATCGCTCGACTATCAGTGCACATCTTCCATGTCTTATCAGTCTTTGGCACCAACAAGGCAAGAACCGCAAAAGGGCTTAAGCTTTCCCAAATAAAACCCTTCATGAGCAACTCCCCCACTTGTCGTCTCAACTCCTTATGTTAAGTAGGGCTCGTCCGGTAGTGTACTTTGTTTGGAAGGCTCGATCCGGGTACCAAGTCAATTTGGTGCTGAATGGTTCGCAATGGAGGCAAACCATTTGGAAGATCTTCCGGAAACACATCTATGAATTCTTCTAAGAATGGCTTAGCCAATTCTGGAATTGGATTATCAATCTGCTTATTCTCTTTGCCAACCAGCACATAAACCACATCACTTTGCTTCATTTCAATTATGAACTTATATGATAAGTAAGGAAATTAAGACCCTCCCCATTAGATGGTTTAGGCCCGAAATCCTTAGAAAGAGCAAGCACAATACCCTTATTATCCCACGAAAAACTGTAGGATTTTTCCGCCCATCATGGGAAACATTTCAATCATATTGTCATGGTCTCCCCAAAAGAAGATGGTAAGCATCCATGTTAATCACATCACACCAAACCTTGCCTCTATACTTGTTAGCGATATAGAAATGGATCTGACAACGTTTGGAAACCTTTACCTCATTGCCACGTTTTAACCAAGAGAGTTGATAAGGATTTAGATGTGGTTTTGTTTCAAGCTTAAGCTTTTGCATCGCCTCCTCTGCCACTACGTTCTCACAGCTCCCACCATCAATAATAAGCTTGCAAACCTTCCCTCCAATTGTGCAGGTTGAATGAAAAATGTTGTTATGCAACCAATGACCATCCTTATTGTGCGGAGTGAAACAAACTCTTTTAACTACAAGAGCCTTCCCTTGGTCCCCATGTAATATCTTTTCTAGGTTTTCATTTTCATCACCGTCATATATTGCTTCTTGTGAGAAATCATGAAAATCATCATTTGTATCTTCACTTTCAACAAACAAGTTTTTACTTGGACGATCAGATTTTCGACATTCACTGGACTTATGTGACCAATTTCACCATATTTATGACACCTTCCGCCAAAAGTAAGAGCGTTCTTGGTATTGGAGCTTCCACTAGAAGTGACATTTGGGGCAGTAGGTGCTGGGACAATAGGCTTAGAAGCTGTTGGAGGGGCTGCTGTTGTAGAACCCCATGAAGAAGCACTCCATCGACTACTTTGTTTCTCAATCTGGAGAGCTTTTGATATGCTTCAGATACACTATAAGGATCATATAGATTAAGTGTCTCCTAAATATTTTGGTGCAATCCACCAATGTAATGAGCCACCAATTGTTCCTCGGTCTCATCCAAGTCATTTCATGCAAGCACATTGTAACATTCCTTCGTATAACAACTCACTGACTTATTGCCTTGCCAAAGATTTTGTAACTGCATATACAAAGATCTTGCGTAATTGTGAGGCAAAAATTTAGTACACATGTATTTTTTTCATCTTTTCCCATGTTTTAATCTTTCTCTTTCCTTTTCAAATCCAAGAAGCCTTAACTTGTTGCCACCAAGCTGATGTTCTTCCTTGTAAACGAGTGGCTACCAATCCTACCTTTTTGTCTTCTGGAACCTCTTTAAAATAAAAAATGTCCTCTACTACTGTCAACCAATCTAAGAGATCCTCCGGTTGCATTCCACCATAAAACTCAGGGTTTTCAGTTTTAAACCCAGAATCCCAGCGATTATTGTTATTTTGAATCACCCAAGCAGCTGCTCTGTGGAGAATATATGGTCTACTTTGTGCTCCAAAACCCGCAAATGGATTAACATTTCAAGGCTCTTCATAATCTTCCTCGTAACCCTCTGGTGGTGGTGGAGGGTTTTGTCTTTATTGACGATTTGGTGGTGGATTGTCAGGAAGTCGAAGTCTGATTTCCTCCCTCATATGCATCATTTCTGCAAACTGATTGTCATGTCGAGCCAAAGATTACTTGATTTCTGCCATTTCATCTCCTTGGAAATGAACATTTCACCTTGGAAACATCCTGAAAAATAAAAACTGAGCTCTAATAACCAACTGATGCTGGGCGCAGCGGATCGAAACGAAAAAAAATTATAGATAGGATTGATAAGTAAGGTCCACTATCTCCTAGTGCGAGGAGAGGCCTGAAAACCCTATAAACTTTGGTTCTAGTATCAGCCTACAATGTAGACAACTAGAAGAACAAAGTAGCAGACTCTTACAAAGAGAAAGGCACAAATATGAGATAGAAATCTCTTTGAATATTTCATTCATCAACTAAAATGTTCAACCTCTCCACCTTCCAGCAAGAAGTGGGTTTTATTACTAATTTGTAACTTACATTCAGAATATGAAAGGGCCTTAAACTTAGTAACACTGAAAAATTGAAAATTACATAAAGAAATGCTCTTATCATCCATAAAAAACATCTGGGTTGGCTATTATTGAGTTTATTTAGTCCTACTTAATAATGTTAAGCATTCAATTTATCCCAACGATCCATAAATGAACTAGCCATCATATCTGCATCAATTTGTAAACAAAATTTGCAAATTAAATGATGTGTCGCAAGTAGGAATGAGCACATTTATCAATGCTTGAGTAATAATCCAATCATTAACTTTCATGTAATATAGTTTACAAAATTTTGCTTACAAATTTAGTCTTCCTAGTATTATCCATGATTTAATGGTAAAATTCTTATTGATCTTTGACTAAATTACCTAACAGTTTATACCTGCTGCAACTATTGGATATGAGGACCCACGGTTCACACTTCATGTTGGCCAAGTCTAAGCACAAACTGAATGCTCACAATTTTGCATTCACAGGCCGAAAGAAGTTCTGAGCACAAAAGGCTGGGCAAGTCTTAAGAACCCTTCACAAGTTCCAGGACGGAAAGAGATGGGGTGGGTCGAGTCTCTTGTGGGGAGAGATAGGGAAGAAGAGTGATGATGGGTGGGTTGTCAAGGAATGGGCCCAATTTTTTTATTTATAAATTGTTTTTTATTTTATATGGACAAATTTAACGATCACATTAGACCATTTCCAACCCTTGGGCTAAAAGCCAAATTTTTTAGCCAGGAAAATTTAGCTTTTAGCCCAAAAACAGCTTTTCTATTCCAACCCTTTTGACCTAAAATTGTAGCTCGGGATTATTAAAGAATGAGCTTAGGCTAATTTTTTTCTTAAATCAAATTAAAAAAAAAATATGCAGACTACCGTAAATTAATTTTATGAACATTTTAATCTAAAAAATTTTAATTCCGATAAATATTGAAAAATCACTAAATTTTTCACAAGGCAAGCCTTCAACTTTCACCAACTGCACCATCTTTACTAACAGAAACCCATGCCAAGAATAAAGCAATATCTTTCTCACAGGTCCAATTACGACCTCTAATATGCTCTCTTGCCATGTTGAACAATTTGGAAATGGAAAGAAATGGTAGAAAGATAAATTGGAAGAATTGTGAGAGAAAATTGAGTTTTGTGTGGATGTTTGAACAAATACATAGGTATTTATAGAGTTTTTGGGTGAATTTTGAGTTAAATAATTTTTTTAATTATTTTAGCCGTTGGATTTAAATTTGGGCCGTTAGATCTTTTTTTTTTACCGTTAGATTTGATTATATTTGATCTCAACCATTGAATTCAATGTACTTTAAAATAAATATTTTTTTCAATTGAAATTTGAATCTGGACCAACGGATGCGAAAATGCCACATTGGCCCAAGCCCCCACCACATCCCAGGCTCGACTCCACCGTAGCACGATATTGTCCGCTTTGGGCCCCTACCACACCCTCACAGTTTTGTTTCTAGGAACTTACACGAGAACTTCCCAGTGGGTCACCCATCTTGGGAAAGCTCTTGCCCGAACTCGCTTAACTTCGAAGTTCCGATGGAACCCGAAGCCAATGAGCTCCCAAAAGGCCTCGTGCTAGGTAGAGATGAGAATATACATATAAGGCTTACAGGATCATCACCTATGGGCGATGTGGGATCTTACAGGAAAAGAGTTGTTGGGCTCGGGAAAGTGGCCGCGAGGGGCCCTAACAGTGGGCCCTCACGCTGTCGGGAGCTGATTGGAAGCAGGCAACATGGGGCACGTCCGCGAGTTTACGCGTTTTGGGGGGGGGGGAATTTGGCCCAGCTTTAGCATTTGACTTTTAGCCCAATGTTTAGCTTGGGTTGGGTGGTGTTTAGGGGGAAATTTTGGGGGAAAATTTGGCAAATAGCTCAGGGTTGGAGGAGGTCTTAGTAAAAATATAAATTTTATATTTATGACATCATCACTTAATAGTTAAATCGACGGTTTGGTTAACTGTTATATCAAATTGAATGACCTCTTTAACCCTATCAGTTTAATTAATTTAGCAACATATCTATCAAAAAGCATTATGTTAGAGGCCAAGTTAGGCGATATTGAATTTCGAGTGAAAATATCGAACATGAAAACAAAACATGATGTAGTAGATGAAGTTTAGTTGGTTACTTGGGAGACGAGACGATCATTAAATTATCTATAACTGATTTTCTCTTTTTTAACTATAAATTTTGATTTAATCACTGTCACATCCCGGCCCGGGGGGACCACTTCCCGGGCCCGCTCCACTACCGTAGCACGATATTGTCCGCTTTGGGCCCCGACCACGCCCTCACGGTTTTGTTTTTGGGAACTCACACGAGAACTTCCCGATGGGTCACCCATCCTGGGAATGCTCTCAAGCGCTACTCGCTTAACTTCGGAGTTCCTACGGAACCCGAAGCCAGTGAGCTCCCAAAAGGCCTCGTGCTAGGTAGGGATGGGAATATACATTTAAGGATCACTCCCCTGGGCGATGTGGGATGTTACAATCCACCCCCCTTAGGGGCCCGACGTCCTCGTCGGCACACACACGGCTAGGGTTAGGCTCTGATACCAAATTGTCACATCCCGGCCCGGGGGGACCACTTCCCGGGCCCGCTCCACTACCGTAGCACGATATTGTCCGCTTTGGGCCCCGACCACGCCCTCACGGTTTTGTTTTTGGGAACTCACACGAGAACTTCCCGATGGGTCACCCATCCTGGGAATGCTCTCAAGCGCTACTCGCTTAACTTCGGAGTTCCTACGGAACCCGAAGCCAGTGAGCTCCCAAAAGGCCTCGTGCTAGGTAGGGATGGGAATATACATTTAAGGATCACTCCCCTGGGCGATGTGGGATGTTACAATCCACCCCCCTTAGGGGCCCGACGTCCTCGTCGGCACACACACGGCTAGGGTTAGGCTCTGATACCAAATTGTCACATCCCGGCCCGGGGGGACCACTTCCCGGGCCCGCTCCACTACCGTAGCACGATATTGTCCGCTTTGGGCCCTGACCACGCCCTCACGGTTTTGTTTTTGGGAACTCACACGAGAACTTCCCGATTGGTCACCCATCCTGGGAATGCTCTCAAGCGCTACTCGCTTAACTTCGGAGTTCCTACGGAACCCGAAGCCAGTGAGCTCCCAAAAGGCCTCGTGCTAGGTAGGGATGGGAATATACATTTAAGGATCACTCCCCTGGGCGATGTGGGATGTTACAATCACTGCACAAGTTGTATGATTTGTTCTTATTTTGAAGCAATTATAGATTTAAGATATTTGAAAGAAATTTGTAAATGACTCAATCTAAATAGGACAAAATTATGAATACCAATGGTTAAATAACTTTTTTGGAAAATGCTATGGAGACTTGCTCCATCACAACCCGCACTTTAAATATTTTATTTTATTCCAAATCAAGTAAATTGATCAAAATGCCCTAAGTTGGATGTCTTTATTAAATTATCAAGCCTCGTTGTCGAATTCTAATTTCTCGTACTTTCTTAGTTTTTTTTTTAATTAGTTTAGTATCAAGAAAGTGGGGGGAAAATTTTAAAGAATTGCTCTCTAGGGTTTGGCTAGGAAAGCGTTAGGGTTAGAAATTGTGGCGGTGGCCGTCAAGAATTTTGGGGCTTTTCGAGTCATGGTTGGCTGGTACTTGAGGCAACAATCTGGGAACACCAAGGGTGGATGTTTTCTAGAATTGTAAGGTTAGTGGGGGTTTTGCTATGCGGGTTCTTGAGGAACATTGTGCAAGTGGTGTGTAGGGAGATGAACGATATGGTTTCGAAATTTACAGAAGGATTGGCACTTACGATTGAGAAACAGAGGATTGTGGTGATTAACGACCAGGAAAGCGCTCTTCTCAGGACCGACAAGGTATTCTTGGTGGGGAGGGTGCTTACGCAAAAGGTTTTCAACAAGGATAGGTTCAAACGTCAAATGTTGAATCTTTGGCGCTCACAGACAAAAGTTACGATAGTTGAATTAGAAGATGGTTTGTTCTCGTTCAGTTTTGATAGCCGTCGGGAGAGGGTGATGGTGCAAAAAGAGGGGCCATGGCTGTACGATAGTGTTTTGTTAGTGTTGGCAGAGGCGGATAGTTTGGTGAACCCGGCACGTATTCCGTTGGTGTCTCAGGAATTCTGGGTTCAAGTCAAGGGTTTACCGTAAGGTTTTATGACTCGGCATATGGGTCAGTTTATAGGTAATCAGATTGGAGATCATATGTTAACTGATCAGAGCAGGAAAGGTGAGCTCTTGGGTAGCATTCTGCGTGTTAGAGTTGCACTGAATCTTACCATACCACTTCGCCGAAGTCTGTTGCTATCCATACAAGGCACAGAGGTTTGGATTGATTTGCGATATGAGAAGTTGCCAATAACATGCTTTTTATGTGGGATTATGGGTCATATGGGAGAGTAGTGCGCTCAGTTCAAGGGGAAGAACGATGATGACCTCTCGAAGCCGTATGGCTGCTGGTTCCAAAAAGCGGCTTTGGGAGATAATTACCGTAAGCAACAAGGTAAGAGATTTGGGTTGGATCCGTTACATGGCTGGTCTATGAAAGCCCTAATGCACGTCGAGGAGGTCGATAGTACGAATAATTTTGAAGGGGAATTTCAGGACGCGGCAGAGAAAGCTGCGCCAGTGGCTATAGAGGCATGGCCAACCGATGATAGTCGAAGAGGGGAACAAGAGGATGGCAGTATTAATGACACCATTAATTTTTCGGATTTGAATGTTGCCGTTACTTTGGAATAGACCATGATTGATGATATGCTAATTATTCCTTTCTAGCCAACTCCTACAAATCAGGAATTAGGTGGGTTGACTTTACTTGGTTTTGATTTAAATGCCCCACCAGCTGTGCATGGGGAGCATACTTCGGTTCCTTCGTTTATTGAAATGGTGGGGCAGGTGGTAGTAATGCGGAGGGACTATTTGGGCCTCGTAGTGGTGTGGAGAATGTTTTGGGTCATCATGGAGAGACAATAGGTTTTAATTTGGGCTCTTCTATTAAAACAGTGGGGGCAGGTAGTAGTAATGGAGAATGGCTATTTGGGTCTCGCAATGGTGTGAGGAATGTATTAAGCTATCATGGGGGTACGGAAGATCATAGTTTGGGCCGTGCACAGACTGGAAGGGACTCAGGCTTCCCGCAGCGGGAGGTGTCAGGAGTAGGATCAGACCCATTTGAATTAATGCCTATCATTAAGCATTTGCAGAAGGTTAAAATGAAGAAGTTTATAAGGGAGAAAAGGGTTGATGGTGCTAATTTCAGCAAATTGCAGGCCGATGCAAGGTGGGGTGGTGGTGCCCCACTACCTGAACTCGGAAAACATTTGGTGTGTGAGGAGGAGGATATGGTGTCACGGTCAGGTGCTCGTAGGAATGTGGTGACTAGCTCAGAGCTTTTCAGTTCATCGACGAAGGTTGATGGAGTTCAACCCCGCCGTTAGCAATTAGTTGTTTAAGTTGGAACTACCGGCGGCTTGAGAACCTTCGTGTAGTTCATGCGCTTCAACGCTTAATTTCTAGTCAAGATCCCATTGTAGTGTTCTTGTGTGAGACTAAATGTAATTCTCGTGACATCGACCGTTTACATTTAAAGTTGAATTTTGATCGTAGTTTTATAGTTGATAGTAGAGATAGCTTGGGAGGATTGTGTGTTTTATGGAAGGAGGAAATAAATTTATGTTTAAGGTCTTATTCTTAGAACCATGTTGATTTTCATGAGGGTGTTCAGGGGCATGCAGATTATTGGCATTTTACCGCGTTTTATGGAAGGAGGAAATAAATATATGTTTAAGGTCTTATTCTCAGAACCATGTTGATTTTCATGTAGGTGTTCAGGGGCATGCAGATTATTGGCACTTTACTGTGTTTTATGGATTTCCTGCTACGACCAATCGGTATAAGTCTTGGCATTTGTTACAATCTCTATGCCCAAATGAATCTCAGCCTTGGTTATGTATTGGTGACTTCAACGAAGTTCTCTAGCTCATGAGCAGTAAGGGGGTAATGTTCGACAAGATAGACAAATGGACGGATTTTGTAATGTAGTAAAGAGTTGTCGATTTATTGATCTTGGCTTCAATAGGAATAAGTATACGTGGTTTACAACGAAAGGGGGTGGGATAAAGGTGAGGTTAGATCGTGCTCAGGGTACTCAAGCGTGGATTAATTTGTTTCCACGATTCACAGTGCATTATTTGAATAAATCCATGTTTGATCATGTACTGGTTCTATTGAATTGGCAGGGCGTATACCAGTTTGGGGAAGAAAGCAGTTTCATTATGAGGAATTTCGGAACATGCATGATGAGTGTATTGTAGTAGTACGGAATGGATAGAAGCGTCATGTGGTTGGCTCACCAATGTACCGAGTCACTGAGAAAATAAAATTAACAAGAAGGCAGCTAAAAAACTGGGCTCAAAGTAATGCCAGGTCAGGGTTGAGAGAAGTTAAGGAAGTGCAAGCTTACTAACCTGTTAGGCCACCCTTTCATGGAGGACTTTATTGAGCAAAAGAAGCCACTTGTTGCAAGACTAAACTGGTTACTTGAACAAGAAGAGCAGTATTGGAGACAGTGGTTGAAGGAGAATTGGGTTAAATTTAGGGATGGTAATACCAAGTACTTTCATCAGAAAGCAAATAGGCAACAAAAGTGAAATTGTTTGTTTGGTCTGTTGGATGATAATGGAATGTGACATAAGGACCGTGGAGGGATGAAGGTTACAGTTGTGTTGTATTTTTCCCACCTGTTTGCCTCTAATGGAGTGCAGAACTTTGATGAGGTCTTATGTAATATATCGCCCTCGGTAATGGAGGAGACGAACTCTTCATTAGAGAGCGCCATTTCGGATGATGAAAATGTGCAGTATTTCAAATGCATCCAACGAAAGCTCCTGACCCTGATGGTATGTCTCCTGGATTTTATTAAAAACATTGGGGGTTGGTTGGTATAGATGTATGCAATGGGGTTCGTAACATGCTACTATCGGGCCACTTTTTGAAGAAAATTAATTATACGCATGTTACGTTAATCCTCAAGGTAAAAGATGCTACGAAGATGATGCAGTTACGGCCTATTAGTTTGCACAATGTCCTATACAAGATTGTGGCAAAGGTTCTCATGAACAAGTGATGCGAGAATTATACGCACACAAATTAAACCCTCTTTTTGTCAATTGTAGTAAGTATGTAAGTAGGGATCGTTCTGGACCGGGGATTAGGAGGGATTGTTAATCACTTGGATTTGACTCAAAAACGTAAAAACAAGTTTAAAACACTATACTAGACTCAAAGAATGCAAAACGTAAAATAAGATAGATTAAGACTAAGACTAAACAAAATATGGGGGGGAGATTGAGGTTTGGACGAATTTAAACTAAAATGGATAGATTGTAAAGAAAACAAATTATAAATACGAATTTGACGGAAATGAATGGATGGGAAGCTAGCTAAGGGGTTCATCTCCACACATGTTACACTTGCATATAAAACGATTTCCAATTGCTTTTCAATAAACCATGAATTCTCAACGCCCCAGGTTAACCGTGATTGCACTAAGTAACCCTCATATTTTCCTAACGTTATTGAATTGGATGATTGCATACGACAACCCAAAACATTTCCCACAAGTCCCCTACATGATTGCATAATAGAGATACAATCAAGAATCATTAAGTTCTTTGAAAACCATAAGCGTTGACGAAGCACTTGTTACTATGATTGCATGAAACTTATGCCAAGAATTTATTTAACGCGATTGTTTATAAGCAACCTCCACTACTTGTGAATATAAGTTCATAACTATTAGGTGAAACTTACTTATATTCTAGCGTCATATTCATGCATGAAAATTAAGCGTGCACTCTCAATAGACATACATAAATAGGTTATCAATCAAATAGTTAAACAAATTGAATCCATAACTTATGAAACGCAATTGGAAGTAATCAAATCATATTGCAAGCATAAACATGTATTTCGAATCCCCCCCTATCCAAGGGGGGGTTTAGTTCCTCATACGTACAAACCAAAGAGAATTGAAATTAAACATTGGAATCGAGGAAAAGAAACACCTAAACATTCCAACAACTCAAACTTGAATTGTATGAACGTTTAGGCACTCTTCTCCTCCTCTTCGTTGTAGCATAAGGTCTAAGGGATGTTGTTGGTGTGTTGAATGGAATGGGGAATGATTGGGTAGTGTTTTAGAGGAATGGGGAGTGATGGAAATGGAAGAGGAGTGGTGTTTGGATTATAAGGGAAGGCACGGCAACAAGGTTGCTTGTTGTGTTTGTGTTGTGTATGAAAATGAGATGTAGAATGAATGACAAATGAATGAAGTGTGTGTGGTTTTTATAGGGAGAGAATGGATGGGAGAACATGTGAATTGCAGCTAGGAATGATTAAAGGGGTGTTGCTAGGTTGGAAATGCATGTGGAATTGCAAGGAGGAAATCTGAAAATGGCATAAGGGATGCACGGCACAAGGTTGTTTTGGTTCTTGAAATGCATGTGAATGCATGTGAGTGCAATATGAAAAGAATGACTAATTAATGTATGTAGGGTGCAGCTAGGTTGGAAAGGTGTGGATTGTGGCTGCAATTTAGGGAAAGGAAATAGGTTTAATGCATAAATAAAAGGGCAAAGTGGCTGCAATGATGAAGAAAAGCTGGAATTGGTGTGGAAGGCACGGCAATGGTTGTGTTTGGTGTTGGAAATGCATGTGTTTGCATGTGAATGTTGTTTGTGTGAAGTGCGTGTGAATGCATGTGGATTAAAGAGGGAGAAGGTGGTGTAATGATGAAGTTGAATGGCTGAAAATGCAAGGGGGAGTGCAAGGCACGGCAATGGGTGTTTCTTGATGGTTTTGGGGTTGTGATGCATGTGAATGCATGTGGCTAAGGGTTGTTGATTGGGCTAGAGGTTTTGTGTGGCTCAAAGGATTGTTTGATTGGGCTAGGCCCTTTGTTTTATGTCCCAAAGAGCACCCAAGGCCTTCAAATTCGTCCAACACTTTGGCTCCAAGCATAAGCTATCCATTCCAAGCCCAATTTTGCTCCAAAATGCTCCAAAATGCATCTTTTTGCTTCCTTAGCCATATAAACCTACAAACACACGAAAATGGCATAAAGGACTAAAATAACTAAAGAAACACAACGTAAATGCACGAGAACAAGCCAATTAAGTCGCATAAATATGCTCCTATCAACAAGTTAAAAGCTATTCTCTCTCATATTATTGTGCCTACCCAGATTGCGTTTATTCCGGGGTGTCTCTGATCTCTGATAATTATTTCGTTGTTGTTGAAGTTGCTTATTATATGCATAAGAGATCATCTGGGTCTAATGGTCTCATGGCATTGAAATTGGATATTAGTAAGGCGTATGATCAGGTGGAGTAGAGGTTTCTTGAGGCCATGATGTGTCGCGTAGGATTCTCGAGGAAATGGATTGATATGATTATGTTATTTTTTACAATGGTGACCTACTCATTTAAGCTAAACGGGGATCCGGTGGGTCATGTGCATCCGGAAAGGGGAATTCGACAAGGGACCCACTCTCACCTTATTTGTTCGTCCTTTGTGCCGAGGGCCTCTCGGCATTGCTCTTGAAGGCTGAAACTAAAGGGGAATTGCAGGGAATTAAAGTTAGCGTACTGCTCCTAGTATTCATTATTTATTCTTTGCTGGTGATAGCTTTCTATTTGCTCGTGGTACCCTTTATGAGTGTCAGAAAATTAAGTAGGTGTTACGTACGTATGAGGAGGCCTCTGGGCAGACGGTGAATTTCTAAAAGAGTTATGTCTCCTTTAGCCCTAATCTCACGAGTGTTGATAAGCAATTGCTTGCCTACTGTCTTGGAATAAGGTGGGTAGAGTTTCATGATAAATACTTGGGTCTGCTAGTCCTAATCAGGAAATCGAGAAATGAAACTTTTGCGTATGTGAAAGATAGGCTTTGGAAGAAACTACAAAGTTGGTAGAAAGGATTACTAAGTTGTGTGAGGCGGGAGTTGTTGGTAGAGATAATTGCCTAAGCTTTGCGATGTATTCTATGCAGTGCTTCCTTTTTCCGAAGTCCTTTTGCAAGGAGTTAAATATGATGATTGCTAAATTTGGTGGAGTAGTGATCCAAGCAAATGAAAAATACATTAGCTTAACTGGCGATGGTTGTGTATGCCCAAGAGTGAGGGAGGCCTTGGGTTTAGGGATCTATATGCTTTTAATCTTGCTTTGTTAGCAAAGCAAGCTTGGCACTTCATGCATCAACCTGAATCGCTTGATTTTTGGGTATTCAAGGCTAGATACTTTCCTACGACAGATTTTTTGGAGGCTAGAGTTAATGCTAATAGCTCTTATGTGTGAAGAAGCATTGCTGCTTCATAGGGGGTGATTTAGAAAAGTTCTCGGTGGCAAGTAGGGTATGAGAGGAATATGGCATATGGCAAGATAATTAGGTACCGAGAGATCATTACTTTCGGATTTTGACCCTTTCTATGGCCTATTGGGATATTGATGCTAGAGTGGATGGTCTCATTTGGAACGAGACCATCTGGAACGAGTCAAAGCAATGGAATGTTCAATTATTGGGTGAGCTCTTCTTTTCGGATGAGGTGGAGATAATTCGGAGCTTCCTGCTTAGCTTGAGGAGCGTGGAGGATCATCAAATTTGGCATTATAAGTGGTGCAGAGCGCTTACCATGTAGCACGGGGCCTTAATGTCTCTAGCGAGGAAATGCAGCAGCATCGTCTTCCTCTTTTGGTAGTGTGGGTGAGAAGTTTTGGAAGAAATTATACGACACATGTGTTCCAGGGAAGGTTAAGAAATGTGCTTGACGTGCGTGCTTAGATGAATTACCAACATGCTCGAATCTTTGCCAACAACGAGTGATGAGTGAAGATGTGTGTATGGTTTGTGGTGGGCTAGTTGAGTTCGTGGAACATGCTTTGCAGGATTGTAGCTTGGCCAGGGTGGTGTGGTTTTGAAGTTTGGGACTGAGGGTGGAGCTGGACCACAGGCTGTCTTTAGTGCAATGGATCTCTCAATTATCTTGGTAGATTCCATCATTGGGGGTTCGAGTTGCGCCTGATGTTGCTTTGGGCTATCTGGAAGCAAATGACTGACATGGTTTGGAATGACTCTTCGATCCCGTCACAGGAAGTGGTGCTGAGAGCTGAAGATTTGCTGAGTGAGTTTCAAAAGTGGCATAAGGGGCTTACCAAGAAGGCTAGCTGAAAGGTGCAGCAATGGCAGAAACTAAAAGTTGGATGGGTTAAGTGCAGCTTTGATGGGGCATGGAGTTGAATTGGGTTACGAGCGGGTTTTGGGGTGGTAATTCGCAATCACTTGGGGGAGTTCCTGGTAGCTTCTGCAAGTCCTATTGAGATAACACAATCAGCATTCCATGCAGAGCTGATTGCTCTTCGAAATGCAGTTTTATTGGTTAAAAATAATTGTCATATCAGATGGAGGGTTATTTTTGAAGGAGACTCTAGCTTGGTGCTGGAGGCAATAAAGAATCAAAGGGAATATTGCTTATCCTTTGGTTTTGTAATCAACCATGTTAAAGTCTTCCTTAGAGAGATGGCTTATTCGCGGGTTACCCATGTACAACGGGAAGGTAACTCTGTAGCACATCGCCTTGCTCGTATAGGTATTGGGAGTTCTCAAGATATTATGTGGTTTGAGGAGCCTCTGGATTTACTCCAAGATGTTTTAGTTAAGGAGGGAATGTAAGTTTCTGTATTGTTTAGCTAAGGATAGGCCACATTGTTGTGCGGAACGCTTTTTTTCCCTTTGACCAGGTTGAAATCTCCAGCAAGGTTTTTATCGAGGCCCATTATACACACTATCCTCAGGTTGTACGTATTCTTCATTGCTTAATGAATATCGTATCGTTTTAAAAAAGAACGTGGGGGAAGATGGAATCGAATTCGGAGTTACGAGAATCGAGTTACAATTCGAATTCTAAAAAAGGCAAAATTGTTCTTTCACGTGAAGAAATTTAAGTGGGATTAAACCCCAATCCGGTCACTCCTTCTCACTCTCTGCAGACACTCTCTCGCTCCAACCCTCGAACACTCTCACTCTCTCTTTAGCACCAAGGGCTTTAGCCTTCATTTTTCCATTATCTTACAACAAACCAAACCTTAAACTCCTATATTTTGAACCTATGGAATTCGAGGAACACAACCATGGTCTTGCATGCATCATCGAAACACCGTGAGGTGCTTATTCAGTGAAGCCGAGAGCCTCAAGCTCTATTGTCAAACCAGGTAACAAGATGTGATGAATTGTGGTCGGTTTCAAGCTCAAATTCGAGGGTTTTAAACCCCAATTATAATCTGTGCATGCATTCCCAGCTTCGGCAACGAACTCTCTTGAAAACCGTCGAGTTTGAAGCCATCTGGGGTTCTTCTTCTTCTGGGTTTTATTCCGTTTTAGTTTAGGGAGGAAATGGTGAAGTTCTGAGCTAAGGTTTCGTGTTATAACTTATGCATACACTCTGTTTGCTTTCCCAAAATCTGGTGAGAACCTTCAAAGAAAATCTGTAGGTGGATTCCACCTCCAATCAACCTAAAATCATCGCAGGTGAGTTTCTAAATTCTTTAGGGGTGTTTCCTATAAATTTTGGGTTAAGTTTGGACTGAAATCGAGTTCTACATCGTTCTGGGCTTTTCTGCAGATTCTGGTGATTTCCTGTGCGACAAGCGGCGGCAGACGACAGTCACCATTAGGGTTAACGGCGACAACGGCCATTCTTTTAGTTTTAGCGGAATCGTTAGACGGTAAATTAAGGTATATTCCGTATCTCCTATGTACATTTTTTTATGACCGGCGTGTGGCTCCGGCGACGACGAGTGTGGCGTCTACTCATCGAACCGTGGTGGCGAGTACACCAACGAGTGATGCCATCGCGCGTCACGTGCAAGACCTAAGATTTATCTGTACGTTTTTTTATGTTCTGAATAATGTGGCGCCTTCCGTTTGTGCAAGTTCATTGCCTAAATAGTAGTTTTAAATATAGTTTGGTTTAAATGCCAAAAAATGCTTAGTTAAGATGTTACTTTCACAGGTTCAAGTGAGGTTAATTTGGGGCCATGCAAGGAGCCTAGGGTGGTAGTGGATCCTTTTGAAAACAAATTGTTTTAAATAACTGTTTTTGATGCATGAAAGAGTGAGAAAGAAACGTGGCTAGCGTGTCTGGTTAGACTTGCCTTAGGGGAGAGTCTTGCTAGCAATCCTTAGTATTTTTTGTTTTTTTTTCCCGATCTAAGGCTGTTTCCAATGGGAGGTGGGGGAAAAAAATCAAACGTTTGGTCCAAATCATCTCCAAAGATATTTGGGGTAAAAATAAAAAATTGGATTTTGGTTTGGGGTGGGTATTTGGGTTTTCTATCTCCCCAGATAGATAAGGCTTCAAGTAAGTCGAGGCCCCACTCAACTCTGTTTCATCACATGAAAAAAGGTCACGCGGACCCCATGCAATAGCAACAAAACAATAGATGCATACTCTGCGGGTGAACGCAGAACAACCGGGGGTTGCGCATGTAATCCATGCGCAGGAGGAAACTCTTATGGTATCTCCAAGGGAGGGGTGGGAAACCAAAAAAATCCAAAATTTAGGCCCAAAACCTCTCTAAGGGATCTATTTTGGGGTGGGAAAAATAAGATAAGGATGCAAGTGAGACCAGCTGCAGCAATCAGCCCACAAGAAGACAAACCCATGTGGGCCTGCGCGAGTCAGCTGACTGGTAGGGAGGGATTGGCTGCGAGTGAGTGCTTTTAATTGAAGTTGTAGGATTTAATGTGAGCCATTGGGTCATATCCCATGTGGTCTCTTAGTTAGATTTTATTGAGTCATGGCTTATGACAAATGTAAGCTTCTCATAAGATGACTTAAGAATGAACGGCTAGGATGATTGTGTAATGATGTGATAGAGTGAGGGAGTGAGCTGGCACCTCTTCTAATGGTAATATATTATTTTCACACATTTGGTGTGAGAGTAAGAATCCAATGAAGATTTTGAGCTCTGTTACATTCTCCATTTTTCTGATTTCTTGTTTTCCAATTTTCCAGAACTCATATATTCATTCCATTGAAATCATACACTAATAATCGATATACTAACACCTTAGGCATGAAGACTGTGGAAAGCAAGGAAGTCTTTAAAGTTGATTAACGAATGATTAAGGGACTCGCTCACTCTATCAGACAACCTACATTTGCATACATGTTAGTGTTTTATGTGTGCAACAACCTTCTGAGGACAGACCAACCATGTCATCTGTGTTTCTGATGTTATTGTTGGAAAAATAATACTCTGACTTCAACTGTTAGGCGACGGGTACCCGTTGTTGGAAACCAAAAAACCAGGCTTCTTTGGTGGAAGAAGATTTTTCTTTTAAGAACTTGTCATCTTCGAGCAAGAACGAAACATCTTCAGCATATGACTCTATAACAACAGTCTGGAGGCTTGATAAGATTCAATTAATTGCACATCTTGTGCATGTAATTTATTCGAGGCATTGTTCATAACAGTTTAAGATTGAAATAATTTCCAAATGCAGCTTTGAAAACTAGTAAAAAGTTTCTCTTTTAATTCTTTGGGTCTAGAATTAGCATAGAATTCATTGACGAAGTGAGCAAAAATGGGCCATAAAATATCACACAAAAAATTGCTCAAAAAGCTACTGAGAAAAATTCAGATTTCAAACACACACTCAACACCCCAAAAATATGGACATCCAAAACTATCCCAAAAATCAAATAACAACATACATTCATGCTGAGTTCTGACACTAAACATAAAGAAACACCTACTAGAAATACTTGTTGAAAATCTAAGTCCGTATTTTCCCTTTCTTTGTAGTCCTTCTCTTATCAAACCTATGAATAAACTTGACCACCCGTTTAATAGGTGGGTAGTAATAACTGATATAACAAAAATTACACATGGCATTATCCTAATGAATAAGTTTGTTAATATAGCTGTGGTAGTTAGAAAGGTATTACTGAAATTGTGATATTTAGCTATATAAGGAATTGTATAGTGTTCATTACATTCATCTTGTAATAAATTCAGTTGTAAGAAATACGGTTTCTCTTTCTTCTTCCATTCCAATTCTTCGATTCTTTGATTCTCAAGCTTTATCTTCAATAGTTAATATGGTATCATTGTCGGTGTTGGTGTTCGGATAGGAATTTCGCTGGGAAGGGTCCCTGGCTCAAGCACATAACTCGCGAAGGAGTTGACACATTGGTTGACTGTCGGGCTCTCGCTCACTTGTCGAATTGCAAGAAGAGGACATAGTTTGTTCTGAAAGGTACCTTTGTCGTGCCTTAGATGTAGGCCGTGAGGCTCGCAATCAAAACTAACTAAGTGTTGAGGTATGCCACTGCCATCTCTGTATGGCAAATGTAGAATGAGTGTATTTAAGCCGATTACTTGCGCCCCAAGTTATTCTGACTTCTCGTCATCAAAGGATTGTCATGGATGGGTTAAGTCTACATTAAGTTCTTTTCTATGCCTTGAGATCAAGAACTTTTGTTTATCTTGTATGCTTTTAAAGGGGAAGGGTTCAGATCTGATCAAGGAATAAGTTTCATTTACTTTTACGATAGTAAAAGTGCTAAGCGAACCGGATATGAGAGTTAATAGAACTTTGGATCATCAGGAGATCAAAAATGACTTGCATATATACTGAGGGATACATTATAACACCAGATCTATTAATGGAAAGGCAAAAATGAAGAGAGTCGGGCAAGATTGCACCTTGTCGGGCAAGGTTAAAGCGTCTTGCAATCTCTTTTCTTTGCAATTACAAAGGGTTGAGTAATAAAGAGGGATGAAGGGTAAATGAGTTTACACAAGAGAATCAACGCTACAACATTTTGGGAAGGTAACAGAGTTTTTACATAAACAAAAGATGTCTTTCTATAGGAAATCTAAGGCTGAAAGGGTGTAGAATCTCGCAAAGCGCAACTTTTTGAGTATTTGCTTGACTAAGAGACAAGTTGTATGTTTGTTTGTTTGATTGGTTGAGTGTCCTTGTCTCTGGGCCTTCTTTCTCCTTTTATAGACAAATTAACCCTACTATGCTGTTTTTGTTCTTGCCCAAAAGTAACTGAAGGGTAATGAATCATCAACATTTTTACATGTTCTGCCATCCAAAAGTACTTTTGGGCCAGAAGTAGGTGGATTTTTATCGGTTATCACTTCTCTTGTAAGCATCTAATCTTTGCATTTGAAGGGGGCCGTCATTTTGTCTTGAGATGGATGACCTGGGCTTGACTTTAGGCTTCGAGCAGACCTTCTTTATTAAGCTCATTTGGGCTTCCTTCCCTTTGCAGCCTAAAGTTTAAATATTAACCCAAATAGTGCCCCCTTCAATCGTTTTTTAGCCTGCAACTCGAGGCACTAATGATAATTGAACAACATTCTCACTCGCACGTTTTCCCTCGGGACTTGCATTAATTAAAACAACTGTTGTACTTTAGACCCTTGTGCTAACCCACGAATTCAATCTTTAAGTTGACTGTTCACTATAAATTCCCTCATTGACTACTTGGTTAAGCACTCTAGTAACTTCGAGCTTTCAATATATTCTGAACTTCTTAAAATTCTTAGAACTTTCACAATTTCCAGAAAATCCTCCCTGGCTTTCTCAGTTCTTGATATCACCTAAAATTTGAATTTAGCCCTCTTATGAGATTAGTGAGGAGATTTCCACTATGCGCCGCTTGCTTTATAGTCCTCATCGCCTTCGGGCTAGCCTGCATAATAAGCTTTTCTTCAATAAAAGCGGAGTGCTTTCCTTGGGACCTCAAGGTTCAATAGCTACAAAAAGCAACACGCTTAAGGCAAATCTTGGCTTCTGTATTCTTGATCACTTCATCATCATAGGTGTATGCTTTGGGATCAATCCTAAAGTTTCAGAAGGACTATCATCAGTCTGAGCCTTCTTCTCCTCAAGCGTCAAAGTATCCATCAGCTTCTCATTAATTCGAATGAAGGGTTCAACCATGAGATTGGTAATGGGTCTCAACCTCAGTCTCTGCCCTTAATTTTTCCATTCCACAAAGAGACTTTAGTGTGCCAAAATAACTTCATGGTCCTCCAAGCGTGGATACAAAGGGATTTTATTGCTTTAGAGGAGTTGAGTAGGATCTTCATTCTTATGCTGTCATATCATCCTAGGATAGTTGCTTTAGAGGAGTTGAGTAGAATCTTCATGTAACTTCATCATTTAATGAAATGAAAATATTCTCTTTACTTTATTTTACTTGCTTTTTCATTTTCTAACTCAACTGTGATGAAGATGCTAATTGTCTTTAGATCTTTCAAACCACTTAACCCTCTTCGACGTAACAATCCCTAATATCCCATAAAGTTGGATGATTCTTCAGAAATTTAGCATTAACTAGATGTTTCTGTGAATTTCCTTCTAAATCGGCCAAGTAATATCCTTCTATATCCAAGGCTTGATGAATAATGAAAGGGCTTTCCCAAGTCGGACTCCATTTCCTAAAGCTCCTTACTTGGGCTCCCAAGGGCAAGATTGCCTTCCATACTAAGTCTCTCTCCTCGGAAGTCTTCAATTTTACCCTTTTGTTGTACGCTCGGGTAACAGCTCTCTTTCCTTCTTGAATCTTGTCTAAGGCTTCAATTTGGGCTGCATCTAAATCTTCAATTCCTTGACACATAGCCTCAATGTATTCTTCACTGTGTAGCCTAAACTGGTTCTGAATTCTGACTAAACTCACATTAATCTCCATGGGAATCATGGCATCCTGCTCGAAGGTTAGAGTGTAAAGTGTAATCCCAGTTCCTACCCTTTTGGAATTCTATAGGCCCACAAATTATCTCCTAACTTCTCGTGCCACTTTTCTGGACTATCTGCCACCATTCTTTTGATAATGTTTACCAAGATTTTATTGCTGGTTTCTGCTTGACCATTTGACTGGGGGTAATAAGGACTATACCGAATCATTTTTATCTTGAACTTTCTTGCGAACTCTTTTACCTCTCTTGAAATAAAAGATGGCCCACAGTCTGTGACAATTGTTTCAGGCACTCCAAATCTATGTAAGATCTTGGTTTCAATGAACTTTTTAACAGTAGCTGAGGTTATGGTTTTTACTGCTGAAGCTTCTACCCATTTGGTGAAGTAATCTATTGCTACAATTATAACAGTGTGTCCTTTGTTGGAAGCTGGATGAACTTGCTCGAGGAAGTCCATTGCCCATCCTCTGAAGGGCCAAGGTTTGACTATGGGGTTCAAGGGCACTACGGGCACATGTTGGAGTAGCCCATGTCTCTGCATTCTTCATATCCTCGGGCATAAGCTTCGCAATCTTTCTCCATCTCGAGCCAAAAATAGCCATATCTTCTTAGTTGCCACCTCATCTTAGTTCCGGCTTGGTGTGCTCCATAGATCCCCTCATGCACTTCGACCATGACTCTCATAGATTCTTTTTGGCCTAAGCATTTCAGCAACAATCCATCCGGGGTCTTTCTTAGCAAATTATTTTCCCACCACACATTTAGTTGCCTGTTGCCTATTCTTTTTACTTGTGGGAAAAGAAGGATCGTCCAGGTATTGAATAATGAGTGATCCCCAATCTTCTATCTTGGGCTCTTCGATCATTACATCCAAGTTGAATCCTCTATCAAAGATAGAAGAGAGATTTCTTCTTTGCACCTCTACCTTAACCTCAACCTCAAATCTTCTTTCTCGAATCTAGGCTCCTAAAGCCAATTGGGTCATCTCATTGGCCATTGCATTTGATTCTCTGGGAATGTGACCGATTGATATTTCAGTGCCCCAATAACTTAACAACTGAGTGGTCGCTGGGTAATAACGGGCCATGTTGATGTGTCTGCATTTATACACCCCACCTAGTTGATTAATTACCCATTATGAGTTGCCAAACACCTTTACTTCAGTTGCCCCTAATTCCATCAGAATCTCCAAGCCAATTATCAGTGCCTCATACTCTGCCCGATTGTTCGTAGTCTCTTGATAATCTAAGAGGAATGAATAACAATGGTAAGAGCCTTTGGGATCGATGATGACAATCCCAGCTCCCACAGTATAAAGAGTGCAAGATCCATCAAAAAATAGTTTCCAACGAGTGATCCAAAGGCTAGTTATTCTCTTTATCTCTCGCTAGACCCATTCTTCTTTGCCCAATGAGGCCTTTCCTGGCGGGATCCATACACTGGTTACCTCCAAAGTTCCTGGGATGTTGACAATCTCATTTTGAGACTCTTAATGCTCAGCCAAGAAGTTTGCAATTGCTTGTCCTTTGATTCCTCTTCGAAGCACATATTGGAAGCTGTATTTTGAAAGTAAGAGGATCCATTTTCCAATCCTCCCGGTCAACATTGGCTTTGATAACATATACTTAATCATGTCCGTCTTGGCAATGATGTGGATGTGACAAGGCAACATGTAATGCTTTAGCTTGCAAGCAGTAAAGTACAAAGCCAAACATAATTTTTCCACTGTAGTATATTTTGTTTCTACCTCAGTAAGGATTCTACTGAGGTAATATATGGCTTGTTCTTTCCCTCCTTCATTGTTTTAGGCCAACGAGCTTACAATCGACCTTTCTGAGGTAGAGATATAAAGTTTTAATGGCTTTCCTCTATGAGGTGGCATGAGCACTGGTGGAGAAGCTAAGAAAGCTTTTATGCTATCGAAAGCCTCTTGGTGTAGTGGGCCCCATTCAAACTCTTTTTTGTCTTTTAACCTAAGTAAAGGGGTTAACGGCTAAATCTTGCCTGCTAAATTAGCAATGAATCTCCTCAAGAAGTTGATTTTCCCCGGCAACCTTTGTAGTTGCACTTTATTGGTAGGATGAGGTGATTCCATGATTACCCAATCTTTGTTCTTATCAACCTCTACACCCCTTTGATGAACAAGGAATCCTAAAAAGTTGCTCGATCTTACTCCAAAAGTACATTTCTTTGGATTCATTTTTAGCTTGTGGATCTTCATTCTCGTTAAGGCTTGTCTGAGATTTATTAAATGCTGCTCTTCAGTCTTGGATTTCACCATGATGTCATCGATATAAACTTCCATACTATGGTCGATTAAGTCATGAAAAATGGCGTTCATTGCTCTTTGATAAGTTGCACCAGCATTTTTGAGCCCAAATGGCATTACCAAATACTTATATCCCCCAACATGACTTGGGCATCTAAAAGCTGTTTTATGTATATCTTCTTTGGCCATTTTTATTTGATTGTATCCCGCATTCCCGTCCACGAAAGATAGAACTTTGTGCTTAGCAACTGCATCTATAGATAGGTTGGCAGACCTAATAAATTCGGCCTTTACCAGCCTTTCAATCGCTTTTTTGACCTTCTCCTCAATCTCTTTTGACATCCTTCGTGGTGCTTGCTTGACAGGTTTAAACCTCTCCTTGATAGGCATCTTGTGTTCTACTAAGGTTGGATCTAAACCTGGCATTTCGGTGTAGTGCCAAGCAAAACAGTCTTTAAACTCATGTAGAAAGTCGACAATCATTGCCCGATCTTTGGTTTCCAACAAACCGCTGACCTGTACAGGCCTTGGATCCCCCTCAGTCCCCAAGTCAATGGTCTCCAAGGGGTCTTGTACTTCTGGAGATGGTTTGTCAGGCTCTGCACACAAAAACTCAACGAGTTCTAGATTTTCGGGCAAATCCTCTGGCCCATCTAAGTCATATATACACTCAGCCATTTGGATGGCTACTTCTAACTTCTCCCCAAAAGACTCTACTTCTTGGTTCTAGCTACTCGAAGCCCCTCCACTCGACCGTTCCTCTTCCATGGCTAAGTTCTTCCTTTCTT
The DNA here is from genome assembly GCF_019419815.1 of Pyrus x bretschneideri. Lineage (NCBI taxonomy): Eukaryota > Viridiplantae > Streptophyta > Magnoliopsida > Rosales > Rosaceae > Pyrus > Pyrus x bretschneideri. The sequence continues at coordinate 3,752,335 of NW_025999624.1, forward strand.
GTCTTTTCTCTCTTCCATATACCAACGGTCTTTTTTATTAAGGACCTGACTGCAATCACCTGGTCTTTCCTTTTTTGTTTTGACATTAATGGTGTTGGGGAGTTGGGATGATATAGGGCCGATCTCATTCTTCCTTTGTAATGGATAACCCTTGTTCTAGAAGCTTTTGGGTCGTCACCTTAGTCAGGCAACCGTTCTTATCAGCTTCTGGACATTGAAGAATCCCAACACTGGGATTGTAGAAGTTGGCTTCTGCGATATTGGCTATAGGGAGGAATGGCTGTGATTCGGCCTCCACAATCTCCTAGAATCCAGGTCTTGTTTCCCTTTCTTCATGGTAGACAACCACTTGTTGGTGTAATGTAGATGACACAGAGAGACTTTGGTGAATCCAATCTCTGCCCAATAAAGCCCCATAAGTGGAAGTACTGTATACCACAAAAAAGGCCAGCATGATTTGTTTTGAACCCAAATCGACCTCTAATGGCAGTATCCCATAAGTCCGAGTGATAGGTCTTGAGAAACTAGAAACTATAAGATCCATAGGGATATGATCTTCCTTACTTCTACACATTCTCTTCATCTGCTTGTAGGGCAGCACATTAACCGCATCATCTCCATCGATCAAGACCCTTTTGAAAGGTACCATTTCCAAGTGAGCAATTACGTATATGGATTTGAAATGATTGGCTAGGTCAAACTTGGGTGAACAAAGACCATTTTGTCCGAGTATATTCTCTCAGGCTTTTTTATTGATTGTTCGGGCAATTCTGCACGGCTGGATTCTCCTTATCCTGCCTCCTCAACACTAACATGCGACATCATAGGTTCCGTCGCCACGTAATCACCTTTCATCATGGGAGGTCGATTAAGCTTGGCATGAAACATGGTTGATAAAACATATGTCATGTTTACGTGGAAGTTGTTGGGTCTAGGTAAATCTTTCTCCTTGCCCCCAATGTGGTTCATAAACTCATCTAACCAAGCATGTGCTTCTTTTGGCAGCATTAGTTCAGGCAACGCCTCTTCTTGAGTTATGCCAAAGTTCGGCAGTTGTTCTGGAACTTTACAGATAGTATCTATTAACAATGGTGTGGGTAACCCTCTTTCGGGCAAAATAGTTCCAAAGTAGATCGGTTCTGAGCTCCACCTTGGGGTAGGCATCATCATCATATCCTCTTGAGCTCTCTTCAAGATTTTGTATTTCCCAGGATGGGGATTTGACAGCATATGGTTCCCTTCCCTTTCATTTTTGTTGTTTGGCTTATTCAGCTCCTTCTTACTCCTCTAATGAGGCTGATTTTTTTCTCAAGGTCTCTGAAGTAGTGGGAACCTTTAATGAGTTCATGTGGGCCTTATGCTACCTTTGGACCCTTCTAATGATAAAAGCTTCTATCTCTTTAACAGGTCTCTTATCCTTTCCGATTATGTACCATTTTCGCCCAAGTCGTGCAAAATTCTTCTTTATGGTCAAGTTTACAGTCCTTCCCTTCATTCTAACATCTCCATCGTCATAACTTGGTTGGGGTGGCTTCACATCTACCCATCTTGGTACCTTGGCCTCCCCTTTCTCTGATGCTTCATAGTTTCTGAATACTTCTGACAAGTTTTTAGGCTGGGAGTCTCCTCCCAACCTCTGGAAGAGGTTCCAAGAGGTTTCCTTCTCAGCTGCCCGCATACTATTTCTGCAGAATTCTTGCTCTTCTTCCTCCATTCTCTTGATCAACTCCTGGATCAAGGATGGCTCCTATCACTGGTACCACTAGCTTGCACTCACATTGACATTTATTGCACAAAACTACCCCTTTGATTATTGCTGCTTTAGGCTTTTTGGACAACTTGATAACTCTTTCAGTCAGCCTATCAACTTGTTGCCTTTTAGCTTTTACTCCCAGGTAGATTTCCCTTTCCCTTTCTCTGCCCATGTTAGGTTGATCATGTTTACTAGGACTGGTAGAAAAGGAATATTATCAATCATGGTACCAACCTATGGTTCTTCTAGTGATAGCTTTACTTCTGGCTCCTTGATTGTCTTCAACACTAGTTGACTATTTCTGGACTCTTCATTGTTTTTCTCTTTCACTCATTTTTTCCTCAAGTAGAGGAAACAAAGGAATAATTGGCTCATTCACCGGGTTGGTTTCCCTCATTATATTTCCAACACAATCATTTCCTGGGGTAGAACATTTCAGATCTAGCCTTCTTTGCAGACTTTTTGTTAGGGAAAAGAGTCTACTGTCATCTTCTCTCATTTCTAGATAGTTTCTCTCCATGGTTTTTATGACAGCCATCATGGTAGCCTGCAAGTTTTCATTTATGACCTTCCCTTCTGATTTATTACAAGAAGTCGGGCTTTCCGTTAGGATAGGTCCTTGCAAGTCTTCGGGGAGATTTGTCATGCTAGATCTTGGGGTGCATTGGGGTGCTTTCCCTTCTTTTTTCCACTTGAAGGTTTTTTCTTTCCTTCGTCTTCTTGGCATACAAGATTTGATCCCACCGGGAGTGCCAAATGTATGTTCGGGCAAGAATTTCGCTAGGAAGAGTCCTTGGCTCGAGCATACAGCTCCCCGAGGAGTTGACACTTTGGTTGACTGTCGGGCTCTCGCTCGCTTGTTAGGCTACAAGAAGATGACAGAGTTAGTTCTGAAATGTGCTTTTGTCGAGCTTTAGATGCAGGCCGTGAGGCTCGCACTCAAAACTAACGAAGTGTTGAGGCGTGCCACTACCATCTCTATATGGCAGATGTAGAATGAGTGTATTTAAGTAGTTTACTTATGCCCCAAGTTATTCTGACTTTTCGTCATCAAAGGATTGTCATGGATGGGTTAAGTCCACATTAAGTTATTTTCTATGCCTTGAGATCAAGGACTTTCGTTTATCTTGTATGCTTTTAAAAGGGAGGAGTTCAGATCTGATCAAGGCATCAGTTTCATTTACTTTTACGATAGTAAAAGTGCTAAATGAACTGGATATGAGAGTTAATAGAACTTTGGATCATCAGAAGATCAAAAATGACTTGCATATACACTGAGGGATACATTATAACACCAGATCTATTAATGGAAAGGCAAAAAACAAAAAAAGTCAAGCATGATTTCACCTTGTCAGGCAAGGTTAAAGTGTCTTGCAATCTTTTTTCTTTGCAGTTACAAAGGGTTGAGTAATAAAGAGGGATGAGGGGTAAACGAGTTTACCTAAGAAAATCTATACTACAACATTTGGGGAAGGTAACAGAGCTTTTACATAGACAAATGATGTCTTTCTATGGGAAATCTAAGGCTAAAAGGGTGCAGAATCCGGACAAAGCACAGCTTTCTAAGTATTTGCTTAACTGAGACACAAGTTATATGTTTGTTTGTTTGATTGGTTGAGTGTCATTGTCTCTGGGCAGATGATCAGGAGATCGAAACTGACTTGCATATATACTGAGGGATACATTATGACACCAGATCTATTAATGGAAAGGCAAAAACAAAGAGAGTCGGGCAAGATTTCACCTTGTCAGGCAAGGTTAAAATGTCTTGCAATCTCTTTTCTTTGCAATTACAAAGGGTTAAGTAATAAAGAGGGATGAGGGGTAAATGAGTTTACCCAAGAGAATCTATACTACAATATTTGGGGAAGGTAGCAGAGCATTTACATAGACAACATATGTCTTTCTATGGGAACTCTAAGGCTGAAAGGGTGCAGAATCTGGACAAAGCATAGCTTTCTGAGTATTTGCTTAACTGAGGCACAAGTTATATGTTTGTTTGTTTGATTGGTTGAGTGTCCTTGTCTCTGGGCCTTCTTTCCCCTTTTATAGACGAATTAACCCAACTGTGTTGTTTGCGTTCCTGTCTGAAAGTAACTGAAGGGTAATAAATCATCAGCATTTTTACATGTTCTGCCATCCAAAAGTACTTTTGGGCCGGAAATAGGTGGATTTGCATTGGTTGTCACTTCTCTTATAAGCACCTAGTCTTTGCATTTAATGGGGTTGTCATTTTGTCTTGAGATGGATGACCTAGGCTTGACTCTAGGCTTCGGGCATACCTTCTTTATTGAGCTCATTTGGGCTTCCTTCCCTTTGAAGCCCAATGTTTAAATACTAACCCAAATAGCTGGCTAGTCACCATCTCTGATCTTAAAGGGGTTTTCCGCTATCGTGCTTGGTGCTTACATACAGAAGTCTGAGTTTGGTAGTTTCGAAGGTCTAGAATCTTGGAGTTAATCTGGAATCTTGAAGGGTTTCTCTATTGATTCGCGTCGTATGCTGTATTATGACTCTGTGCTTTCATATGTTGTTTGTTTTCAGAAAATGTGATTTTGTTCTTAATCTGGTGTGTTAAAGATTTTTTTGTATGAATTGAAGATTTAGGATTTTCTGTTTGAACTTTGATGTGTTGTTCCACGAAAGCGTCATTCTTTCTGGATTATGTGTTAAAGCTGTTTCATATGAATTGAAGATTTGGGATTTTTGTTCGAAAATTGTTGTGTTGTTCCAAGAAAGTCTCATTCTTTCTAGGTTTATCTTGGAGTGTCATTCTCTAGGATTTATGATTATGTTGAAGATTAAAGTTTGTCATTTGGAAGAAGAAAGTATCATTCTTTCTATAAATCTTGGAATGTTATTCTCTCAAGATTGTGTGTTGCGATTTAGAAGTGGAAAATATCAATCTTTCTTTCTATGAGTAATATTGCTTCTTGGAGTATCATTTTCCTTGATTAGTGCATTTTGCTGTGAGATGTGTTGGTTGAATTCATTTCAATGGCGTCTTCATCGTTTAAAGTAGAGAATATGTTGGGTATGCTCACTATAAAACTCAGAGGTGATAATTTTGCCAAATGGGCTTTTTAGTTTCACTCAATTCTTAAAGAATACAAACTCTTTGGTCATTTTGATGGCATAACTGTCCACCAAAATTTCTAGTAAGTACAGAAGCTGGTATCACAAAGGAGGTTACTATAGCTTTTCTTGAATGGGAGTGTACTAATATGGCACTTATCATTTTGTTACTCGCTACATTAATAGATGAAGCAATGGAATATGTTCTTGGTTGTAGGACTACTTTTGAAGCATAGTCAAATCTTATTGAAAGATAGGTTTCTATCTCTAAACCTACGGTTAATCATTTGAGGAAAAAACTGCATACAATTTAGAAAGGCACAAACAATATTGATAAATTGAAAAATATTAAAGAACAACTAACTGCTGCAGGGGAAACAATTTCTGAAAATGATATTATGATTGCTGGCTTGGCAGGTCTACCTAAAGAGTATGTTGTTATTCAAACTGTTATATTGGTAAGGGAGTCTTTTATTACTCTGAGAGAATTTGGAGCACAACTGCTTGGTGCTAAAAAGGAAATTGAAGGAGAAATGCATCTGTTATCTCAGAATATGTCTTGCTCTCTATGTTTTGGGATTCAAATTCTGGCCAAAGTTCTAGTTCTGGTTTTAACATGTATGATCAAGGTTCTTGTTATTCAAATGGAGCATTTTCCTCTAATTGTCAGGGCCATAATTACATTCATGCTACTACTTGGGGGTACTATCACTCAACAACCATATGGTTCATCTACTCATCCTCCTACTGACTCTTTTGAATCTCAGCCATTCTATCTAAATGCATCATTGTTTCATCCTCCAGGACAACCTGATCAATCTTATGGCTATGGTTTTGTGGATCATTCTAATTCTAAAAATCAGCAAGGATTCAGACCTCAGTCTTCTAATACTGGTTATAGGTTATACAATGGTAATCAATACAAGAACAACAACTGCAATTATAGAAATAGCAGTGGTTTTAGAGGAAAAGGGTACAACAATAGTAACAATTACTACTTAGGAGGGTTAAGACAAGCTCAAAATGGAAATGGATCATTGTCAAACAACATTGAAACAAGAACAAATGTGGTAATTGAATGGAAAATCTGTAACAAGAGAGGTCATACTGCTACACATTGCTCCCATAGGAACACAAACACTTCCACTGCTAATTTTGTTATTGAATGCCAAATTTGTCGTAAAAGAGGACACTCTGCACTCGATTGTTTCCATAGGAAAAATTATGCTTTTCAAGGTCAGCCACCATTACCATCTTTATCTGCTATGAATGCATAACAAACAACTTAGTTTATTCCTCAAAATTCATAGATTGTGGATTCAGATGCTTTTCACCATATGACTGCAAATATTACTTCATTAACTCAAGTTGTTCCTTTTCAAGGTCCTGAGAACATAACCATTGGTAATGGTTCAAGTCTACCAATTCAAAGAAATAGTCATTCACTCATTCTCAGTAAAGTTCTTCATGTTCCAAACATCGCCAGAAGTCTTATTTCAGTTAAACAATTATGTGCTGATAATAAAAGCTAATTTATATGTGATGAGTTTGAATTTTTTGTACAAGACAAAAAGACAAGGGAGGTCTTGTATCATGGAAAGACTAAGCCACAAAAGCTGTTTCAAATCCCTGTGTTTCACAATTCAAGAGGGTTACAATCTACTACAAATGATCTAGTTGATTACTTGGGAAAAATGGTGAAGTAAAGTGTCTGGCATCAAAGGTTGAGGCATCCTATTCATGATACTATCTATGTCTACTATGTTGAAACAGTCTAGGGTTGTACACAGTTTAGATGATAAACACAATACTTGTATTTCTTTTATTCAAGGGAAGATGTCTAGGATTCCATTTTCTGTTAGAAATGACATATGTTTGGTTTTTTTGAGAAAGTACATACTGATATTTAGGGTCCATCCCCTGTAAAATCCTTAAAAGGATATAGATACTATGTACTTTTTGTAGATGAATGTACAAGATTTCTTTGGATATTTCTCATATGCAATAAGTCAGATGTGTGCAAATTTTGTTAAATTCTACAACTTTATTCACACTCAATTTGGAATATCAATAAAGGGATTGCAAATAGATGGTGGAATTAGTGGCGGCTGTTTTAATCGATGGAATTAGGAATTAGGCAAAGTGATGGTAGTGGGTGCAGGGTGGTGTCGGTTGTAACCAACGTAATTTTATAATTGGGCAGAGTGGTGTGTGGTGTTGGTTAAAACCAACACCATTGCAGTTTGTGTCAGAAAATTGTTTATGCATATTGACAGTTTTGAGTTGGTGTCGGTTTTTTTCAACATTATTTGCTAGTATTGGGGGTTTTAACCAACACCAGGTTTTCACCCTAAATAAAACATTTATCTCATGTGCCCTTTTCCCTCCCCGTTTCCTTCTTCCCCTGCTTATTTTTCTTCAGTTCTTCTTTCTTTCTCTTTCCCCTTTTTCTTCTTCTTTTCTTCTCTTGTTCTTCTTCTTCTAGCAGCCTTCGCCATGGATAAACAATTTGAAGAGCATGAGTCCGAAACTAGTGCGTTTTTAAATTATTTGTATTATCTTCCATTTGTTTTTCATATTTTGATTATGCTGTGAAATCGAGTTTGTGTTGTGTATTTCTAATATTATGCATAAATTGAAAATTGGTCTTTGTTTCTTGGATTTAGGTATCCTTTGGTTCTTAAATATACATCACATGTGTTTGTTCTTTATTATAAGGAACATCTCAACAAAGAACTTGCGGATTTGCAATCCTAAAATGGGTAAGAAAACAGCCTTGTTCATTTAATACGTTTGGCAAATACATTAGTTCAAATTATGGTGGTTTCTCAAAGTATATAGCGTCTAAGGGTGGAGATCCTAGAAATCTTCCTTTGACAAGGGATTGGCATTTGGTTTAGGAAAAAGACAAGGATGTGTTGTGGGATAGAAAAAATGTAAATATTTTCTTTTACTTAAAAATGGTTGAATTAGTAAATAACTACAAAATAATTAACTAGCTTGTATTTTATTTTATTTTATTTTTTATGAATTTAGGGAGTATTTTTTTTCGAGTTTAGTGAAAATACCTTTTATCCGGAATATGACGCTTGCTATTGCGGAGCATTCGCATAAAGAATACAAAAATAATATTATTCTAGTTATTAATTAATTATTATTAATTTATATGTATATGGAGTATAATTTTTTTTTTATTATTAATAGTGTTCCTGTCGGTTAGGGGCGACATGATATTGATTTAGACGATGCAAAATAATAATTATTTTATTTAATCCAAAAATTGATTTTTTATTTATTATTATTCATGTTTAATGGTGCCAGTTATAGGCGACATGATATTTGTTTATTCAAAATCTGAAATATGTTATATATATATAACTTAATGGTTAGTGGTGTCGGTTAGGGGCGACACAAAGTTGCTCTATCCAACAGTCTATCTCAGTATTTAATGTCGCCTGTATCCGACGGGAGTTTCAATGTCCCTCGTATTCGACGCTAAAGTACTTTTATCCGACACTATTGTCTTTTTTTTAGAACATTTTGCGTTTTCTCGGCGGTTTAAGGGAACTATCCGACAACAAAAGTCTTTTTGTGATGCAAACAATGCTGTCGATTCTTTTATCCGCCGTTACATGAATTTCTGTCGGATTTTTACTAATATGCAACAAAATGGATTTTTCTTATCGTTTTTTAAAATGACACTACTGGGCACTTTTGTAGTAGTGACATCTAATAGTTATGGAACAAACTTGTTAAATTATACTTTATTTAAATGATAAAATTCAAATACAAGTAACAAACAATGATTCTAAGACACCAAATTCACATGATGACAAGTACTTTGAATTATATATCACTCATACTCACTTAAAGAATAAGAAAGAAAAAAAATAATTTCAAACCATGGAGCTCGCACAACCCAACCCGCCTTAGAATGGTTTTGGTGGGTTGATTTGCTCATTTTCTTCAGCAATAATACAAAGAGCTGTTAATACATTTCCATATGTCACTTATTATTGATGGGACATCATCGTGGCAGTATATTTGTGTCATATAAGTTATTTTTCTTCTAGCTTCAATTTGTGGGGCAACAAGTGAATATTTCACTGACCTCAGCCCACAAAAGTCAACAATCATGGCGTGGGCCCTCAGAGATGGCAACGCCTTGATTTCCAAACATAGTAGTTTTGTATTAGGTTTCTGTAATCCCCAGCTTTCAGGAATTTGGGACACCAGTCTAGTCTCATCACTCCCAAATGTTACTTGCGTCTCAAACCTGCATAATCATATCCTAATTAAATTAGAATCCTTTCCACATAAGAGTGTTATCAAAACCTTATATATATATTGTAATTTCTACCCGTAATTAATCCAAGGAGTCATAGCTGTAAAAACGGGTTGTAAGAAGAACCACACCTCCAGTTTGTAGGGTTTTTATTGAGAAAGTTTTGACTTAACGAACCAAACTGGAGGAAGTTGAATATACATCTTCAAATTTTACAATCCCTTGATGATCACCACTGATAGGATTTTTACCACACTCACAAAAAAGGTTAAAAACACCTAAAATACTTGCAAGAGAAATAAGGTAATCGTGGTATAGTCGACTCTAGCAAGGTTGCCCTCCATAAGTTAAAAACAAATTATATTAAAACCAGATCTCAATTAATTATTTAAAACGAAGTTTTGGAAAAAATTGATTTTAAGACCTAAAATAAGAAAAACGAATATAATTAAAAAGTATTTTAAAAATCAGCAAGTAAAGAGAATAAAAGAAAATAATTTTTGAAAATCTAGTTGTAAAAGCACTGGGGTATAGTTGACTCTAGCAAGGTCGTCCTCGACAAGGTAAAAACTATTAAAACCAAATCTCAATTAACTATTTAAAACAAAGTTTTGGAAAAATATGATTTTAAGACCTAAAATAAGAAAAGTGAATATAATTAAAAAGTATTTTAGAAATCAGCATGTAAAAAGAATAAAAGAAAATAATTTTTGAAAATCTAGTTGTAAAAGCACTAGGGTTCCGCCGTCACCTTAACAATCCTACGTAGTTCTCCCAATTACTTATGACTTATACATGCATATTTTGAAGGTTAGGTTTTCCTAAAGTATGCTCTACTTGGACCCCAAAATATAGAATGTATATCAAACATGCAACATGTCTATGGTATTCAAATCAAATCTTAACATGCAAGACTCATTAAGCTTTATGAAAACTCTTTAAATTAATTATTAACCACAAGAATCCTTGTCGATTTCAAGGACAACTCGCTAACCAAAATTGTATCAGATTACTTTTTAAATATCCTAATGGTCGCGAATCATCAAGATACTTAGATAGTTTCAACACGCAGTGATTAATAATTGAAAACCTGCATGCATAATATTATAAGCAAATTGAAAAGAAACTACATATTCTTGCTAAGACTTATGGCCTCACCATAGTAAAAGAAAGTTAGTTATGCATAATCATAAGTGAAATCAAAGGAATTTTATTGAAATTGAAAAATATTGAAAACACCGTGGAAGTAAAAGTCTGAAATATCTAGGTTTTGGCTGAATTCCTCTCTCAAAAATCGCATAAAGGAAGTAGAAGCTAGGACCGGCCGTAAAGGCTTTATTTATACTACTACAATATAAATCCTTCCTAGAAAATGTCTTCTTAAACTAGGAAACAAAATAACTTAAGAGAAACTAGGAAACATAATCTCTAGATGACAAGGAGAATCTAGTAGCAAAGAAAACAACCATGGTCTGGGCCTTAAGCACCTCCAAAACATGCCCAATATGGTTGTTTTTAAAGCTTGAGATGTTGTGAACATATTTCTTGAAGAGCCAATTGTCAAGAGACACATTCTTGGATGCCAGAAAGCCAAATTCAGCCTAAAACATCATTTTGGCATCAATGCTTGCTGGTTCTTTATTTCATTGTCATAAATTAACCGCTTGGTTGAAAATTCTAAAACTTTTCCAAGAACAAGCTGAAAAACTCATGGATATTGTCTAATTGGAATCACTCCGAAATTCATATGTTTGATCACTTTTAGCTCACGAGTAGGTCGCATATCCTGCATTGAAAATAGAAATCAAAGTATCAAAATTTCACCAAAATAATTGCCAAAACATTCTAAGAATAGGGTAAAATATATTATGCAAAGTAGTCATTTAACCTGAGACATCATAGTTGTCCTATGATTAGGTCCTTAGTCTTTGACTATGTTAATGACATTCCATTTGAGGGTGTCCATGACATAGTTGGGGTTAAGTTAAGCTACTTAATCATGTGGCCATGTGATGTACAATAAGGGAACTCTAACCCTTAAACCGTTGAGGGAGAATACCCTATAATATAATTAAGAGTCTATGGACATAACAGATGAATACGATTTAGGAAGTATGTTCCAGTTCACATTCAAAGTAATCATATAAACAATAGTATCATATTGGACAATAGACATGAATAAACTATAATCCAAACAATGAGATCAAAAGCATTGAGAGAAGGACCGTATTGTAATCCTAAACTGAATAGGTTCTCTACCTCTTTTGTTTTGCTTGGGTATCCATGACATACTACTAGGTGAAGCTTTGAAGATTAAGTCACTAATCTTCATTAAAGGGAGAGTTGAAAGTAAGTTTCAATTCATAATCGATTAGTAAGAATTTTTAATAGTTCATTGCCTAACTAATTAGAACCTAATGGATGGTACATTATGTGAGGTTGAAATTAAAGAAACAATGGAATTGAGAAAACAATTAAATGGTTTAATTGTTTATGGCTAGGATTACATAATATGTTAATTAATCAAACGAACAAGGTTGTTTTGAACCTCGGGTTACTTTTGCCTTAAGGCCCAATGGGCTTTGAAAAGTCAAATCTAACGACTTAAGTTGTATGAAAGCTTAAATCACAAAAGGGCAAAAGGCCACTAACACCTTACAGCTGACCATAGAGTGGGTTTTGGTTTAAAATTGGTACCAAACAGAATATCATGCAAATAAAAATTTAACTTTGCACAGTAGACTAGTCAAATGAGCTAGTCAACTAGTTACAAGTTTGTCAGTAACAGAAAGTACAGTTGCAAGAACAAAATCTAAATGACTACGACAACCAACTATTCAAAGTCCATCCAGATGTATCTCACAACAATAATTCACAAACTTGAACATATTCACATATCAATCCATTATGCAAACAACAATGACAATGCAATTATGAATTAAAGTATGCAGGATTAACTAGTCAAACTAGTTAGTCAACTAAGTGCAAATTTGTTAGTTAATCAAGCACAGATCAATCAATCAAACTTAGTTTACTACAAGTTATCCTAGTCAACAACAATTTAGTTCATTACTTATAATATGCAATGTAGACTTAGTTGCAAACACATATCAAATAACAACCCATAGGATACATGTAACATATGACATATGCTAATAAATAAGATATTTGGACAAGTTTAAGAGACAAAGAACCCAAGAAGTTTTTTATTGGAAAAAAACACCTCTGAGCTATAAAACCGAAAACTCTTCTGAGTCCAATCCACTAGTGCAAATAAGGTTCATACAAGGTACCACATCAAGCTCAATTCATAGATCTAATCTATGGAGCGGCTTTACCTTTGTGCTACTTACTTTGCACATGATGGAGATGTCTTCAGTCTTCACAAGATGGAAACTCTTTTCCCTGTACTCTTCACCTTGTGGCACCGATACCAACAATAATAAAAGAAAATGATATGGTGATGAAAGTGATATGAAATATGGATTCAACGACTAGTTAGTTTCTTCAGTCAAACAGTTGAAGGAAGAAACCAATGTGAATCTAACCTAGGTCGGTTTGTAGATTTGAAACTTATGAAAAACTAGCATGAACAATGCAAGCCTCAACTCATAAACCATGTGTGCCGTTCACATAGATTTGATGCATGAGAAAAGGTTATGCAACTAGGGTTTTAAATGAAGAACACGAGAAAGCACAAAGCTTTTTAATGCACTCTTAAAGATTTTAAACTTTCTAACCCAAAACAAATGAGCTTCTAAGAAGATTTAAGTAAGCATTTTCATGGATAGATTTATAAATATTTAATGAAGAACATTACCCAAAAAAATGCTCAATGCTCCTAGGGTATCTAAGATGAAGATGAAAAGTAAAGACTTTTTGTAAACTTAATCAATCTTAGCCTAAGAACCACATGAGGCCAAGCTAGGTTTTTTAACAAAAGGACTTGTTTGTTTTTCAGCCAATCAAGGACAAGAAACACTTGTCAACCCAAAAAACGATCTGAGTAGATCAAGGGTTAAAAGCTAGCCTTCGAGTTGAGTGTACCCTTGTGTAGCATATTTGACTTTATTCTTGACAACATTTCTCGACACATCAAACATGTTCTTGTATATTCATTCAGTACCAAGAACATTGTTTTTTTTATAGATTGTTGACAATTTGTCTCTGAGTCCTATCACCTTTATCAATAAGACCCACCATATAGGCTTATCCTTGAACATCACACGGCCAGAACTTGACTGTCCAAAACACTTTGACAAGTTATCTAACACAACAGATGCATCACTGTTTTCCTTCAATGTAAAAGAGAACACATCATTATTTCTAGTATTTGGTGTAGAAAAAACATCAGAATCATTAACTTTAGAAGCATCAAGAATATAACAACTATCTCCAAATCTTGGAAGCACACAAGTATATTATTCATATTTTCATCCACAATTTGACAACCCATTTTGGAGAAACAAACTTTATTAGCCACTTCATCACACAAGTGTCTAATACTAATGAGGCTTAACTTCAACCCATCCATATAACTGACATTATTTAGCTAAGGAAGACAAGGAATAATGACAACACCCTTTTCAGTTATTTGAGACTTGCCCCCACAACCAAACACAGCACCACCACCATTAAAGGGAGCAATAGACAAGAAAGTATATTTTTCTCTGGTCATATGACAAAAACACCCAGTGTCAAGATGCCACACATTTAGTTCGGTTACTGAATGTGGGTTGAGAACAAGAATACAATTGTTTGAAGCTTTTGGAATCCATTTAGAGTCTAACTTCACATTTCTCGAGCTGAATGATTGAACAAGTAGTGAAATTCTTTTGAATTCAATGGTTAGTTGATCCACATGATGCTTCAAAGTATCATTCTTTCTAGAGTGAAGTTTCCTATACTTAGGTCAAATGTGGCCCAATCCTCCAAGGTGATGACATGTGGGAATACATCTTGTCTTCAAGCTAAGATTGACTTTTGGGGCCACATATTTTGATTCCTTCACAAATTTTGTATTGGTAGAGCCATAGAGCTTGAGACACTTTCAACAAAACTAACCACTTTTGTCTCCATATGATTTTCCCACACTTAACATTTTGTCATCTGTCTCAACACCAATGGTAGGATGAATGACTTTGTTGTTTGCCTCATTCAACACGGACAACTGCATCAAGTTTACCTCATGATACATAACATTGTTTGCCTTCAACACCTAAACTTGATTTAGCATGTTTTCTTGAGATTTGTTCAGGTTCTGTACTTGGCTTCAAGGGCAATAAGAACATCATTTTCTTATCCGCCCTCACAAAATGGGCACCTTTTGTATAAAAACTTGACTTGAATTTCAAGAGAAACAATATTTTCACTCAGTTACATTCTGACTAGTCAGAGTGACTCATTTTCTTTCTGCAGCTCAAAGGCCTTCTTGGTCAAATCAATACTATCCACTTGTGCAACACAATTCACATAAAAAAAGGACCATACCCAAGACACTAGGGCTAGGTTTGATCCCATTCGGTTTGGATTTTTTCTAAAACCGAAACCAAACTGAAATTATGATTCAGTTCAATTCTATTCGGTTTTGTTTTGTTTTCGATTTTTTCAATTTGGTTCAAGTTCAGTTTCGATTTTTTCGATTCAGGTTGGGTCGAGTTTTTTAACTTTTAAAATTAGTATTATTTTCTTTTACAAAAAAGAAAATTAAAATTTGAGAGAGAGTTAGAGAGAGGTTGTTAAGCCATGGTTAAGTTGAATGACATATATATAGACACACACACATACATTAAATAGGTAGGTTTTTGTTATATGGCACAAGCTAGATAAGCCCTAGGCTTCATTGCACCCCCTATTAGAGGACAAAGGTAGCAAGGTGGTGAAGGTTCAAGAGCCCATAACCATAGCACTCCACCACCAGGTTCTAATTCCCCATAACATCTTACATGCACACTGCAGGAACAGGGTGTTTCCTGATAGGATTTTTTACCACCTACGAAAGTAGGGACAAAAACACTTAAAAATACTTGCAAGAGTACAAGGTTATTGTAGTATAGCAGCTCAAGTAAGATCGTTTTCCACAAAAATTGAATGAATAATTTATGTTAAAACCAAATTTTAATTAATTATTTGAAACAAAGTTTGGAAAGTGTTGATCCAATGACCTAAAATATTAAAAATGAATTTAATTAAAAACAATTAAATAAATTGGCAAAGTAAATAAAACAAAAGAAAATAGTTTGAAAATCTATTTAAGCACTAGGGTTCCGCCGTCACCTTAACAATCCTACGTAGTTCTTTAAATTACTTATGAATTACACATGCATATTTTGAAGGTTAGGTTTTCCTAGTATATATCCTGCTTGGAACCTCCAACATAGAATGTATATCTAACATGCAATCCGTCCAAGGTGTCCAGATCGAATGTGAACATGCAAGACTCATTTAGATTTGTGAAAACCTTTTGAAAAACCATAACCCTTAAGATGTGTTGTCCATCCTAAGAAGTTACACATATTAACCACAAGAAGCCTTAGTCAATTTTAGGGACATCTCTCCATCAAAATTGCATCAAATTACTTTTCTAAATATCCTAATGGTGGTCAATCACTAAGACAAATAGATAGTTTTAACCGGTGATTAACAATTCAAAACCTACATTCATAATATCATAAGCAAACGAAATTAGTTACAAACAATCACAAAATAAAATATTATTAATAGTATGGATAAAAAAAAAACACCTTGAGAATTGTCAAAAGGTCTCTAAGCTAAAGTAGTGCGTTCTCCTCCTAACCCTAGTGGCTAAATAGCCTTATTTATACTACTAAAAAATAAAACCCTATCTAGAAAAGGTCTTCTAAAAACTAGGAAACATAATCCTAATCAAATATGGTAAATCTGCCCAGCCACAATTTAGTCACGTTTTTGGACTTTTAGGGCTCCAGAACAGGGCCAAAATGACTTGAATTAAAGCTTGAGATGTACCGAACATAATTGCAGATGGCTTTGAACCCAAGAAACATTATCTTGGACGTCAAAAAGTCCACATAAGCCCAAAACGTCACTTTGACAACACTGCACCCTGCTCCTTTATTTCATCACCAGAAAATAACCGCTTGGTAAAAAAATGTGAAACTTTGATACCAAGAAGTTGAAAGACATGCAAACATCCGCCAATTTGAATCACTACAAAATTCCTCCGTTGTTCACATTTTGTCCCAGACGAAATCGAGAATCCTACATTAAGAATATAAATCAAAGTATCAAAATTCTCACAAAATAACCAATAAATTAGTAGTAAGATTAGGGTGAAATATATAGTAAAATATTGACTCATCATTTCCTATGGCACTTATGCAGATGATGGGAGAGATGGCAGATATGGTTTCTTCTTAGTTTTTAGACTTTTTTACTTGGGCTTGAAATTGGGTTAGGATTGTGTTAAATTAGACTAGTACTTTACTTTGAATTGGGCTTCAAAATTAAATACCCAATATAAATATAAAAAAAACAAAATTAATATATATTAATTTGGCTCAGTTCGATTCAGTTTGGTTCAGTTTAGTTTTTGAACCACTGAAATCGAAACTGAATCGAAGTATTTTGGCTCAATTTTTTCCATTTGATTCGTTTTTTTTTGGGTTTTCGGTTTTTCCAACCCACCTTATAAGACACAACTCCTCCTCAATCAAGTTCTCAGAATCATCCAATACAAGTTCATCATTACTGAGATGGCCTTTTTCCACTAAAGCAATAAGAGCAACAATTTGTACTTCATCATTTGATGAATGGTCAAATTGTTGAGAGTGCTCACTCTAACCAACAATGAAGGTTTTGTCTTACCTTTGTCTCTTTTGTAAACTGGTCTTCTAATGTTATTGGCACATAGAAAAGCACGATGACCAACTCCACTATAAGTGAAGTGTGGTCCAGGTTCACTTGAAGATGCTGTATCTCTAAGACTAAAAAGTTTTCCTTGCTTCTTGCCCAAAGTCTTTTTTTCCTTGTGATTAAAATTGTGGAACTTTAGATGAGTCCCCACTCATTTTAACATCACTTCCTTTGTTTTTGAGAATTCTTCCAAATTGTTAAACAAACAAAGCCAAACACTCTTCAGAAGATAGGACTTTTGATCTCTCAGTAGCTTTAGCTTTCTAAACCCCTTGGAAAGCAGCATCTTTCAACTTTTTTTCTAGTCTACATCTTCCTTATCAAGAGTAAGAAATCAAAGGCAATTATGAGCATCCAAGAAGATTTGAAACTTCCCATCCAAGCAACGTAATCCGTTACATCGAATAAGTATGGCTCTAATACCAATTGAAATTGGTACTAGTCGGAATATTCTGCAGATAAAAAAATAATTGTGCACAGTAGACTAGTCAAATGAGCTAGTCAACTAGTTACAAGTTTATTACTGACAGAAAGTGCAGTTGCAAGAACAAAATTACTACAACAACAACTAGCCAGAGTCTATCCAAATCCCTCTCACAATAACAATTCCCAAACTTGAACACATTCACATATAAGTCCATTATGCAAACAACAATGACAATGCAATTACGAATCAAAGCATGCTAGATTGACTAGTTAAACTCGCCAGTCAACTAAGTATAGATTAGTTAATTAACCAAACACGAATTGATCAATCAAACTTAGTTTACTACCAGTTATCCTAGTCAACAATAATTCAGTTCATTACTCATAATATGAAGTGTAAACTTCGTCTTAAACACATATCAAATAACAACCCATAAGATACATGTAATATATGACATATGCTAATAAATAAAATATGTGGACAAGTTTAAGAGACAAAGAACACAAGAAATTTTTTACTGGAGAAACCCACCTCTAGGTTAAAAAATCAGGGACCCTACTGAGTCCAATCGACTAGTGAAAATAAGGTTCATACGAAGTACAACCATACTTTACAAGTGATGAAGACGTCTTCAGTCTTCATAAGATGACAACTTATTTTCCTGAACTCTTCACCTTGTGGCACTAAGACCAACACGAACAAAAGAAAATGATATAATGATGAAAGTGATATGAAAATATGGATTCAACGACCAGTCAGTTTCTTCAGTCAAACAGTTGAAGGAAGAAACTAACGTGAATCCAACCTAGGTCTGTTTGTAGATTTGAAACTTATGAAAAACTAAAGCATGAACAATCAAGCCTCAAATCATAAAACAGGTGTAGCATTCACACAAATTTGATGCATGAGAAAAGGTTATGCTACTAGGGTTTTAAATGAAGAACACATGAGAAAACGCAAAACTTTTTAATGCACTCTCAAAGATTTAAACTTTCTAATTCAAAATAAATGCTTTTAAGAAGGTTTAAGCAAGCATTTTCTTGGATAGATTTATAAATATTGGCTGAAGAACATTACCCAGAAAAATGCTTGATGCTCTGAGGGGATTTGGGATTTGAGATGGAGATGAAAAAAAAAAAAAAACTCTCTGTAAAACTAATTTATCTGAGCCCAAGAACCAATGAGACCAAGCTAAGGTTTTTAACAAAATGACCTGTTTGTTTTTCAACTAATCAAGGACAAGAAACACTTGTCAACCTAGAAAACGATCCAAGTAGATCAAGGATTAAAGCTGGTCCTCAGCAAAAAGGTGTCAGTTAACCCATAGGACGGTCTTAATTTGCGTGCCCAGCTAGCTGTAAAGCAGTGAGCAATTCTGAACGAACGACATCACTAACAAACCTTTCAAGTGATGGCCCAAACCCTTAAGTAAATATTTCCAACACTAGCAACCCTTTGTGCAGAGAATGTTCTAAAACTAATTTGTGCATGTGTGGTACATATATAATATTGACAAGGAAAGCCAAACACAAAAATCTAGACTTCAAAATCTCCCATTTTGGCTTTCCTTGACAAAATACCCCAAACCTAAAACTAATTTCACTCATCCACATTCAAGAGAAATTCAAGGTAAGGAAACTGCATAACAACAACTCTTGACAAGAACAAGTTAAATTTATCATGGGTATAACAATTGCAAGTTTCGTAACACAAACTTGAAGAGCTCGGCGGAGAAGGCTACCAAACCACAAGGAGGTCGACTAGGTTTATCCCCTAGAGCAAGTACTTAGAGAATGATATTGGTCGAGAAAAGATATCGTTTCCTCAACTCCTCCAACCATGCCTGGGTCATGACACCGACAGTATCCCTTGATGTCGGTCGATGAGAACACCAACCCTGTAAAGAAACAAAGAGTCCCATACCCCGTCTTAGAACTCACAGGATGAGATCCTCACTCATCCAGATCGAGATGATGGTGGCTTCAGATAATCAGAGGTGTCAAGGGGGTTTTCATCGCTCATCTTGGTCGAATGTGGATTCTTGATCATGGTTTGGAGAATCCTCTAAGTCTATTATGGGTGATTAAGTGATTGGGTGGCAAACAAAGGTACCCCTTAGACCGACCGACATCTCATCATTGAGAGCATCTGCGGCATCGGTCAGTGTGTCATAGTCGATACTCTGGCTACCGATTGATTGCTCGTAGTTCTGTTTTGGTAGTAGTGCAGTCTTTCAACAATCATCGAGAGGGGCACCACCAACCGAGATCGAGCAACCCTAATTTACGATGAATCTTCGGTAATAGTTCACAAGCCCCATAAAAGATCTTTGCTCACTCGCCTTGGTAGGTGCTTGCCACTCCTCGAGAACCTTATTTAGTGGGATAAAATTTGGTTATTATTTTATACATTATTCAGGGTGAATTATGGGACGAATAGAGATTGGAGATTCCTATAACTATATTGAAATAATAACCAAATAATATTCACGGTTTTTCTTCGTATCCTCAAACTATGCAAATTTTTATCTCCAAATCTGCCTCATTTAACGGTTGAAATTGTCATTCCCACGTATTATCCTATGAGCTGTGGGGTGCGAATTTTTAAATGGTAGGAAAGCTTGTTTCTATTTGAGGTTTGGGCGACCGTGATCCATGAGCTCAAACAACCAAGACCATCAAAGCCCGTAATAAAATTCCCCCTTCCCAACAAACAAGAAAGCAGAAAGAAAAGAAAATCCTCTTCCGAAAAGTGTTCACATTTCTCTGTGACCAAACGATCGACCGGTTTAGGGTTGGAGCAGAAAAGCTTCCCTATCTGTTACAGGCGCATCCATGGATGCTCACGGCGAGCGCCTCCAAAGCCAGCTCAACGGCCTCAGCCATGGGGTGGCTGGTTTGAGAACCAGTTTAAGCAACCTCAAAGATCATCTACTCGTCACCGCCACCGAAAATCAAACATTTCTCAAAAAAACCGTCACAAATCTACTCACCGGGACCAAATTGGGCGCTTTCTTTGCCCCACTCACCACAACAGACGACGATCCAATCGAAGATTGCTTGAGCGGATACGGTAAGCCTCCAAGCGAACGGGCCACGTATACGGAGGAATTCGTGGAAGAAACCAATTGTAGATCGTCTCTTCTCCTTGTACATATTTTTTTTTTTCTGGATAGCCTAGGGGTTAGGCTAACAACAAATTATCTACGTTGTATTCTGTTTGCTTTGACCGTCTCACTTTATCTCCATTGTATTGTATTTTGTTTGTTTTGTGCGCAGCGGAATGGTATATGACCTTGCCCATCTTTCCGAAGTTTGGTACCTTCCTCTCTTGTGCTTTTTTCTTTATTATAATTTAGAATTACCTCTTTTTTTTTTTTTTTTTTTTTTGGGGAAATCTTAGGCATATGAGTATGAGATCATATTGAAGGCAAAGCACACTATTTAGTTGTGGCTTGTGACAATTGTAACTATCTATTAAATATTGTAATTGTAGCGTTCAGCGGTTGGGTCTCAATTTTGATTTCAAAAACGGGTTTTTTGTGTTAAAAAAACAAATTGTGTTACATGTGCAGGTATTGGTTTGACATTAACCTTGAGTTACTGACTGGATATGCATATATATTTTACTGTGCCTTGTCCTGTAATTCATTGTGTTACTACAATTTGGTTTAATTTTCTACAATAAGCGTGTTGCCCTTGTTACTATTCTAATTATTTAGAATAACACTTGCCCAACCTAAGAGCTTTCTTTGTTTTGTGCAGCACAAAGGCTAGACGGATATGAAAATCAATTGAAATCGTCTTTGGAAGGTCAAGGCATAAACTGGAAAGTAGATTATCGTCAGGTCCCTCCTTCAATGACAGTTTCAACCACTAGTGAGGACCCACATATTGCTAACAAGGCTTGTCAAATTCTTAAACTCTTGGCATATACTACTGTTGACCCATCACTGGTAAAGATTTTCAAAATATTTGCAAGCTTTATGAAATGTTTTGTACGCCACCTTGTACTTGAAATCTCCAAATATTTTCTTTTTATGTATAAAAAAACAGAGAATTTGGATTGGATTTTTTATTTTTAACCATTTTGTAACAATTATCTGATTCTTTTTAGTGCATGACAATTTAATTTCAGATATTAGAGATAGTTGATGGAAGCATGGAACATGTTCACATTGGATTTCTTCATCTGAACCAAAAATTTAAAATTGAGAAGGTGGGTATTGAATAAGTTTCATAACATTTTTTTGTCTATCAATACGTGTTGAACAAATCTATGTTGTTAAACTTCTATGATCTAATTTTTGGACACTGATTCTGACCTTTTAATTTTGGCAAAACAACATCTGAGGATAATTTGTAAGAGGACTATGAGC
This sequence comes from Pyrus x bretschneideri, assembly GCF_019419815.1. Classification (NCBI taxonomy): domain Eukaryota; kingdom Viridiplantae; phylum Streptophyta; class Magnoliopsida; order Rosales; family Rosaceae; genus Pyrus; species Pyrus x bretschneideri. The sequence goes on from NW_025999624.1 coordinate 3,774,146, forward strand.
CTTTAGTTGGGTCTTATGTTTGCTACTTGATGTTCAGTCAGACGCAAATTTGTGTATAATGGTGGAGATATGAAATTTGAAGTTCTTAGTTTAGGTGGATTTAATCTCACACATTTTGTGCAGAAGGTAAAATTGAAATGGGACGAACTTTCCAGGCGCTCCATCAAGGTGCATGCATAAATTTATTTAATCATGTTTGTTGATCTTCCCGCTGGCAAAATATTTAAGGCGTCACATTATGTTACCTGTCCCATTTTGCTTGTTGTTTCTCTAATATTTTGCAATATAATTTGGATGCAGAAAATGGCCAAGATGACACGGTGTAAACTTTTCCTTAACGTAAGTGTTATTGTCCCTTTATCATTTAATGCTTATGTTTTCCATTTCTTTCTCTGGTCTTCCCACCACCTGGTGGAGGTGAACATAAATTGTCTGTTAATGAATGAATAGAATTGCACGCTCACTGCTGTGGGTACATCAGATGGATTGGAGATGTTGAGGACAATGGTGGAAGGCATCTTTCTCCATGGTGTTGATCTTGCACAAACTGTGAAGATTGAATGTAAGGAATCAAACGATACTGTCGAGAAGAGTCTTGCGGAAAGTAGCATGTGCTCTTTCACTGAATACTATGGTGAAGACAGGGGTGCGCTCATCTCATCCATATTCATCTTTTTCTTTTTTCTTTGTTTTTTTATTAAATTGAAGAATCCTTTTTCGAATAAATTTATTAGTTATGACTATGAAATAGTACTGATGCAAACTTGTTCAATGAGGTTCATCACCACCATATTTGACACAACTCTTGCAGCTTTGTTTACGTCCCTTTTATGTCCCGTAGTTACTTTTGCTGTTAAATTTTCTGTCAGAACAATTCCCTGTTCTCATGCTTTCTAATAATTCATTTTGTTTTAGTTATTCAAGAGAACAAATGCTTTCTCACCTATGAGCTTTTGAATTGTTTTTGTTCAGCAAAAAGGGTGCAAGATGTTTGGCCTATGGTGAAATCGTTTTTACAGGAGAACGGCATTTCATGCGAAATGAGTGCGGTATGTCATGATTAATTCTATAAACTTGCGGTTGTGAAACCTACCCTTAATTGATCAGTTATTTATTTGAAGTTATGCCTGTTGTTTGATGCACATGTTCACTTCTTGTGTTTCAATTGTGGGTTAGTGTAACCGTTCCATGAAAGTCTCAACAACCACAAAGATCAAGGACCGAGATCGTATCGTCAGGGCCAGGCGTCTTCTTGAACTGCTAGGAAGAACTAACGTTCCACCTTCCCTTGTACGATTATTATCTATTTCGTGAGAATTTTTAAACTGCTTATAAGTTTGCACTATATATATTGAACTTGTACCATTTGATTTCAGGCGATAGAAATTATGAACGGCCGTAAGCAGCATATCTTTATGAAGATTGGGCAGCAAGAAGGTGGGCTATGCTCAAGGTTTGGGATCGAGAAGGTCGGTATTGAATACAGGTTTCCTAATTTGGGCTTGATCTTTGTAGGTGTGGTAATTTGGGATTGGTGCTACCTGCTCAATGAAGACTCAGCCAAACCTCTTAGTAACTGTTTTCTAATCTCTACTGTTGTTTGCAGGTGGAGTACGAAGATCGGCTTCGGAGATTTTGTGCCTCTATAGAGGTGAATAAAGTGATCTAAATTATTATGGCTGACTGCTTTTTGATTTATAATTATTGGTGGCTTAACTCTATTCTGGTTGTATGCCTAATTTTTTCCAATATTCTTGATGCAGGAGATTATTGGCTTGACAGGCACCAATCTTTATCACAATGTAAGTGTTGTGATTTTGGTTAGGGTTTTCTTTATCTGGTGTTAATTCTCACCGGTGGGTGGTACACGTTGGTGATTTATGAGTTTTAATTTCTATAAATGAATAATAGGAAGACACTGTTACTCTTGTTGGGGGCGCTGTTGGTCAATCTGAAGACTTGGAGATGGCGAGGATCTTTGTGGAAGGCTATATTGTTCATAATGTTGAGGGTGATTGCATCACAAAGCTGAACCTGATGAAGTCTGAAAAAAGAAAAGATAGAGGAGGAGATGACGCTTTAGCAACTTGTCCATGTAAGAAAAACAAAAACTGAAGATGTGAGGGAGTAGTTGTATTATGTGGGAAATTTTTAGTTGTGATGGGAATACGGATGGTACATCACGTGTTTTTATGCAAGTGGAAAATTTTAATTTTTAAGTTATTAACCTTTTAACATACATAACCCACCATTTATAGAAGAACATGTGGTGTACCATCTAGTGTGATGGTCATACTGAAAAGTCTACATATTATGCTTTATGGAGTGCGGGCGGCATCTTGATATTTTTGTAATAAATTTAAGAGGAATTGTACCGAACTGAATTGTTGATATTTTTCAATTCCGATTCTATTTGAGAGTGGAATCACATCGTGCCCACGCCTAAAGTTCATCTCATGGATTTTTTATGATTTATTTTTGGGAGGAACATGCACGCGAGGACGGCATCTGGAAAGTCATTAATCGTCACTCGTGGTTCTTCAGGCAGTCTTCAATCGATGGCTCCAATGGCCGTCAATGTTTAAAATATCGATATCGGTGGAATATCGATAGGTAAATTTGTAGAAATATCAATAATTGAAATTTTCATGATTTAATTGAAACTTTCGTCACGAAAGCAGCATAAGTTTTATTGAAGTAAACTAATACCATAAATAAAGAAATTAAAAAAAAATAAAGAATGCATAGGCTCGTGGATATTTCTTGCAAACGTTTTACAAATTGTTTGCAAACCTTGGATATTTCCTTAAAATATCAAAAATATCGAGGAAATTAACTGATTACTGTAAATATCGCGGAAATGGGGTGAAGTTTAGACTTAACCTACTCTTTCCATATCGTTCCCTGAAATTTTTGGATATTTTCGTGGAAATATCGAGCACATTCAGGATATTTCAAACACTGTCGGCAGTTGGATGGTTAACACCCCAGGCCATCTTGTCCTTCTCGAAAATAACCAAACAATTGTTTAGTCTGCAAATTCGTCGAAATAAACCTAAAAACAGAACCCTGTCCTACAGCTGTTGAACAATGGCAACCTTGTCCTCAGGGGTGAGAAAGATACCAACTCAAAAAACTACTTGTTACAAAGCTTTGACTACCCTTTTGATACCTTGCTTCCGGGAATGAATCTCGGGTGAGACATGAGGACCGAATTTAACTGGCATTTAACAGCATGGAAGAGTCTAGGACGACCTTCTCCGGGAGACATTATATGGGAGACGGAGCTGCTTAACCATTCTGAGCTTGTCATGCGGAAAAGGGTTTAATGAGTACTTGAGAAGCAGTCCATGGAATGGCCTTTTGTTCAGTGGAAAACCCACCAAGGAACTTCCGGCTTTGAACTTCACTTTTGTCAACAGAAAGGAGGATACATGACAATTCACATGATGAAAATGTCGTTACTTGGGCGGATGACGATGATGAACCAAACCACGTCGTTTCACCAATGGTGGATTTAATCACAGGCATATCAGAATTCGACACTCTACGCAACATTTCCTAGAGACCCTTGTGACAGTTATGTCCACTGTGGTGGCAACGGCAACTCTGTTCTTAATTCATCACTAATTTGTCAATGTTTGAAGAGGTTCGTTCCTGGGTCGCTGGAGAATTGGAACTTGAAAGATTTTTTGAAAGGTTGCGTGAGGAGAAAGCCGTTTAGCTGCAGGAATGATGGATTTGCTAAGTATCTGCAGTTGAAATTGCTGGATACTACACACAATTGGATAAATAAAAGCAAGAACCTCGTTGAATGCATGGCCAAATGCTTATCGAATTGTTCATGTTCTGCTTATACAGACATAGATGTTAGAGGAAGAGGCAGCAGTTCCGCTATCTGGTTTGAATAAAAGGCAGTTGGCTTGCCTGTCCAGGAAGACATGGCTGAAAATCAAAGCAAGGAGGAACCAGGAAGATGAATACCCACGGAGTTGGAGAAAAGAAGGAGAAAAGGGAGAAGAGGACACAACAACTGACCCCAGCCGAAGCTAGGGCCGGTGCCACCGGAGAAACTGGAAATTGAAGGTCTCCACTCTCACTTCGGAGAGAAAGAACTCTCACTTATGTGTCATAAATTGTCTTATTTTGAATGGTATGTTTGAATTTACAAGTATAGTTCTTAGATATGCAATTATTTATTTTGAATGGTATGTTTGAATTTGCATGTATATACTTAAATCCGTCTAGACCGCCTAAGCACTAGGCCCCAGCTTGCCGTTCGACTAGGGCCTAGCGTCTTTTAGAAACTTATTATTACTTGGCTGGATGCTGATGATGAACCATACCAAATCGTATCGCTAGGAGTGGATTTAGTCACAGGCAGACCATAATTGGATACTCCACGCAGTGTTTCCAAGAGACCCTTGAGACAGTTATGTCCATTGTGATGACAATGGCAACTGTGTTCTTAATTTATCGCCAATTTGTCAATGTTTGGAGAGGATCGTTCCTGCATCACTAGAGAATTGGAACTTGAAAGATTTTTTAAAAGATTGCGTGGGGAGAAAGTCATTGAGCTGCAAGAATGATGATTTTTCCAAGCTTCCGCGGTCGAAATTGCCTAATGTTACACATAGTTGGATAAATAAAAGCATGAACCTCGTTGAATGCAAGGCCAAATGTTTATCGAATTGTTCATGTTTTGCTTACACAGACATAGATGTTAGAGGAGAAAGCAGCGGTTCCGCTATCTGGTTTGGTGACCTTGTCGATATTATGCAAATGCCGGGTGGTGGTCAGGATGTATGTATACATCAAGATGTGTGCTTCAGAACTAGGTACAAATTATGTTCAATTTGTTCTTTAGGAATTTAAAGGTCCCCTGTTCAATGGAATGTACAAATTGTCTGGTGTTTAACTATGAGGCAAGAAGTGGAAGATAGACTGCTAGCGGCATCTGCCTTTGCTGTAATTGTTGGGAGGTTCTTAGTTGGTTATTGTTACATTCAAAGATTTAGAGGCAAGAAAGATGTCAAAGGCAGAATTATTAGTTAATTTGCATCACTAATTGTTACTTTTGATGATTAATAAGGTGAAGACATTGAAGAACAGATGGAAGACGATCTGGTGCTGCCATTTTTCGACTTGCCAAGGATAGAGAGTGCCACTAATTACTTTTCGATCAACAATAAGCTTGGAGAAGGTGGTTTTGGACCCTGTATGCAATGTAATTTACGTTCTGCTAGCAGAAGAAACGTAATTTGAGGAAGCACTTGATTCCTCAAGGACGTAACAATCTTCTAGTTAGGCTAGTAGATGGACAGGAAATCGCAGTCAAGAGGCTTTCGAGAAGTTCCGAAAAAGTAACAAAGGAAATAAAATATGAAGTAATACCGATTGCCAAACTTCAACTCTGAAATCTTGTGAAGATTCTTGGTTGTTGTTGCTGTGAATATTTAGACCGCTAACAAATAACAAATTTAAACCTTATCAGTGCACAAATTAAATAGGATAGTATAGTGAAAAGCAAAGATCGATCCCACAAAAGTGAGATTAATTTAAGCAAAAATAATAACTTAAGCATGCAAACATTGACTCTTTTTATTTTATGTTCTTGAATCAACTAAACACTGAAACCATAAAATAAAGATCACAATTTGGTTGAAGAAAAGCAAATAAGAAAAGCCAACAGGAAAAATAGTAAAAGAAATAAATAAAACATGACAATGAATAAGTGATTGTAAGGAACTAGGGTTGTACTATATGGATATGGTGAGCTTAAGGTTTCGGAATCCACACTCAACCATACGATTCTCAAATCAATGCACCGTTCATACAATTCTACATTCGGTTCTTGAAGTGTATGTACAGAAAGGTCTTAGTCCAACTCAATATGCAATTGTTTCCTTTAGATATGATTTCTCCCAATGGTCTTGGTGAGAGTCTAAGTATTTTCATATGCTACTAGCTTACTAGTCTATGGTCAAGGTCTAATTTAACATACAATAGTCCGTTGAGCTCTTTGAAAACGATAAAGTTACACCATAAGTCTAGGTCTAGCTCATATGCATATGTAATTCCTAAATAGGTGCTGATATGTAAGGTAAGATGGTCATTGAACACAAACAAATACAATTCTATCTACATAATAATGGTATCTAAGAATCAAACCATAAATAACAAATGATAAATCACATTAAGAGATTCAAGAACACAAATATGAAAATTGCATCTAGCTCGCATTAAAATGAGAAACTAAACCAAGTGTTGCATTCTAACCTTAGGATGGTAGGTTTTGCTAAACATAGAAAAAAATACAAAGAAGATTGTTCCACAACATAAGCAAAACACCAAGTAATACAAGCATAAGGATGAGATGTTGATATGTAAGTGTTGACCCTAAAAACTACCAAGCCTACGTGGCGGCAAGGCCGAGTAATTAATAAGTTAACTATGTCCTTTGGTTGTGTCTCAACTTTGATTTCAAAAACGGGTTTTCTATGTTAAAAAAAAACAAATTGTGTTATATGTGCAGGTATTGGTTTGACATTAACCTTGAGTTACTGACTGGATATGCATATATATTTTACTATGCCTTGTCCTGTAATTCATTTTGTTACTACAATTTGGTTTAATTTTCTACAATAAGCGTGTTGCGCTTGTTACTATTCTAATTATTTAGAATAACAGTTGCCCAACCTATGAGCTTTCTTTGTTTTGTGCAGCAAAAAGGCTAGACGGATATGACAATCAATTGAAATCGTCTTTGGAAGGTCAAGGCATAAACTGGAAAGTAGATTATCATCAGGTCCCTCGTTCCATGATGGTTTCAACCACCGGTGGGGACCCACATATTACTAACAAGGCTTGTCAAATTCTTAAACTCTTGGCATATACTACTGTTGACCCATCACTGGTAAAGATTTTCAAATTTTTTGCAAGCTTTATGAAATGTTTTGTACGCCGCCTTGTACTTGAAATCTCCAAATATTTTCTCTTTATGTATAAAAAAAAAGAGAGAAATTGGATTGGATTTTTTATTTTTAACCATTTTGTAACAATTATCTGATTCTTTTTAGTGCATGACAATTTGATTTCAGATATTAGAGATAGTTGATGGAAGCATGCAACATGTTAACATTGGATTTCTTGATCTGAACCAAAAATTTAAAATTGAGAAGGTGGGTATTGAATAAGTTTCATAACATTTTTTTGTCTATCAGTACGTGTTGAACAAATCTATGTTGTTAAACTTCTATGATCTAATTTTTGGACACTGTGATTCTGACCTTTTCATTTTGGCAAAACAACATCTGAGGATAATTTGTAAGAGGACTATGAGCCTTTATTTGGGTCTTATGTTTGCTACTTGATGTTCAGTCAGACCCAAATTTATGTATAATGGTGGAGATATGAAATTTGAAGTTCTTATTCTACGTGGATTTAATCTCACACATTTTGTGCAGAAGGTAAAATTGAAATGGGACGAACTTTCCAGGCGCTCCATCAAGGTGCATGCATAAATTTATTTAATCATGTTTGTTGACCTTCCCGCTGGCAAAATATTTATGGCGTCACATTATGTTACCTGTCCTATTTTGCTTGTTGTTTCTCTAATATTTTGCAATATAATTTGGATGCAGAAAATGGCCAAGATGACACGGTGTAAACTTTTCCTTAACGTAAGTGTTATTGTCCCTTTATCATTTAATGCTTATGTTTTCCATTTCTTTCTCTGGTCTTCCCACCACCTGGTGGAGGTTAACATAAATTGCCTGTCAATGAATGAATAGGATTGCACACTCACTGCTATGGGTACATCAGATGGATTGGAGATGCTGAGGACAATGGTGGAAGGCATCTTTCTCCATGCTGTTGATCTTGCACAGATTGTGAAGATTAAATGTAAGGAATCAAACGATACTGTCGAGAAAGTAGCATGTGCTCTTTCACTGAATACTATGGTGAAGACAGGGGTGCGCTCATCTCATCCATATTCATCTTTTTGTTTTTTCTTTGTTTTTTATTAAATTGAAGAATCCTTTTTTGAATAAATTTTTAGTTATGACTATGAAATAGTACTGAGGCAAACTTGTTCAATGAGGTTCATAACCACCACATTTGACACAACTCTTGCAGCTTTGTTTACGTCCCTTTTATGTCCCGTAGTTACTTTTGTTAAATTTTCTGTGAGAACAATTCCCTGTTCTCATGCTTTCTAATAATTCATTTGTTTTAGTTATTCAAGAGAACAAATGCTTTCTCACTTATGAGCTTCTGAATTGTATTTGTTCAGCAAAAGGGGTGCAAGATGTTTGGCCTATGGTGAAATCGTTTTTACAGGAGAATAGCATTTCATGCGAATTGAGTGCGGTATGTCATGATTAATTCTATAAACTTGTGGTTGTGAAACCTACCCTTAATTGATCAGTTGTTTATTTGAAGTTATGCCTGTTGTTTGATGCACATGTTCACTTCTTGTGTTTCAATTGTGGGTTAGTGTAACCATTCCATGAAAGTCTCAACAACCACAGAGATCAAGGACCGAGATCATATTGTCAGGGCCAGGCGTCTTCTTGAACTGCTAGGAAGAACTAACATTCCACCTTCCCTTGTACAATTATTGTCTATTTCGTGAGAATTTTTAAACTGCTTATAAGTTTGCACTGTATATATTGGACTTGTACCATTTGATTTCAGGCGATAGAAATTATGAACGGCCGTAAGCAGCATATCTTGATGAAGATTGGGTAGCAAGAAGGTGGGCTATGCTCAAGGTTTGGGATCGAGAAGGTCGGTATTGAATACAGGTTTCCTAATTTGGGCTTGATCTTTGTAGATGTGGTAATTTGGGATTGGTGCTACCTGCTCAATGAAGACTCAGCCAAACCTCTTAGTAACTGTTTTGTAATCTCTACTGTAATTTGCAGGTGAAGTACGAAGATCGGCTCCGGAGATTTCGTGCCTCTATAGAGGCGAATAAAGTGATCTAAATTATTATGGCTGACTGCTTTTTGATTTGGCTTCATGTACACATATGATTATTGGTGGCTTAACTCTATTCTGGTTGTATGCCTAATTTTTTCCAATATTCTTGATGCAGGACATTATTGGCTTGATAGGCATCAATCTTTATCACTATGTAAGTGTTGTGATTTTGGTTAGGTTTTCTTTATCTGGTGTTAATTCTCACCGGTGGGTGGTACACTTTGGTGATTTATGAGTTTTAATTTCTGTAAATGAATAATAGGAAGACACTGTTACTCTTGTTGGTGGCGTTGTTGGTCAATCTGAAGACTTGGAGATGGCAAGGACGTTGGTGGAAGGCTATATTGTTCATGATGTTGAGAATGATTGTGTCACAAAGCTGAAGCTGATGAAGTCTGAAAAAAGAAAAGATAGACTGAAAAAAGAAAAGATAGAGGAGGAGAAGACGCTCTAGCAACTTGTCCAAGAAAAAAAAAAACAAAAACTGAAGATGTGAGGGAGTAGTTGTATAATGTGAGAAATTTTTAGTTGTGATGGAAACACGGATGATACACCAAGTGGTAACCCGAGGCATTTTCTTGCAATGTTCTAAAAAAAGGCCTAGGCGCTTGGCACTAGGTGAACTTATTATACATGTGTCATCCTACAATACTCCTCACTATGATTATATGGCATATATGCTTAATGTGTTTTTAAATTTTGGACTTGTTGCATACTCTTTTTGCATTTTGATTATTCTTTTATTATCTTATCCATGAATTTCATACAAGTTTAATTTTTTGTAAGTGTCAATATGCACTTATTTACAAGATATACAAGAAATTTACCTAAATCTGCCTAGGCGCTTGCCTAGACCCCGCCTAGCTGCCTAGGCGCTAGCCCGCAGCCCGACTAGCACCTAGCGTTTTTTAGAACCTTGCCATTTATATAGAGACACGTGGTGTACCACCTAGTGTGACAGCCACACTAAAAAATCTCTCGTATTATACTTCATGGAGTGAAGAGCATGCACATGACGAGGGTGGCGTCTTGATATTTTTGTAATAAATTTAAGAAAAATCTTACCAAACTGAACCGTTGATATTTTCCAATTCCAATTCTATTTGAGAGTGGAATCGCATCATGTCCACCCCTAAAGTTCATCTCATGATTTTTTTATGATTTATTTCTAGGAAGAACATGCCTACGAGGATGGCATCTTGAAAGTCATTAATTGCGACTCGTGGTTATTTAGGCAGCCTCCAATTGATGGCTCCATCTGCGGTCAATGTTTAAAATATCGATATCGGTGGAATATCGATAGGTAAATTTGTGGAAATATCAATAGATATATTGATTATCGATATTGATATCGATTGCCTTTGATGGAAATGATGGAAATTTTCTCAAAAACATGGGAATTTAAAATTATTTTTTAGGGAATGTCATATGAAGTCAAAACACACGTATGAATCAAGAATTAATTATTAGATAATGTGTAAACAATAAGTATGTTGTATGTGAGAAGAAAAACTTCATTCTAATGATAAGTAATAAAATAAAGCATTTTACTAGAAAGAATAAATTATACATAACTTAATTGAAATTTTTGTCACTAAAGCAGCATAAGTTTTATTGAAGTAAACTAATACCATAAATAAAGAAATTTAAAAAATAAAGAATGCATAGGCTCATGGATATTTCCTGCAAACTTTTTGCAAATTGTCTGCAAACCCTAGATATTTCCTTAAAATATCAAAAATATCGAGAAAATTGACTGATTTCCGAAAATATCGCGGATATGGGGTGAAGTTTATACTTAACCCTCTCTTTCCATATCGTTCCCTGAAATTTTTGGATATTTTCGTGGAAATATCAAGCATATTCAGGATATTTCAAACATTGCTTGGCAGTTGGATAGTCAACACCATAGGCCATCTTCTCCTTCTCGAAAACAACCAAACAGTTGTTTGGTCTGCAAATTCGTCGAAACATACCTAAAGCTAGAGCCATGTCCTGCATCTGTTGGACAATGGCAACCTTGTCCTAAGGGATGAGAAAGATACCAACTCAGAAGACTACTTGTTAAAGCTTTGACTACCCTTTTGATACCTTGCTTCCAGGAATGAATCTCGGGTGGGACATGATAACCGGACTTAACCGGCATTTAAGAGCATGGAAGAGTCCAAATGACCCTTTTCCGGGAGACTTTATATGGGAGACGAAGCTGCTCAACCATTTTGAGGCATGTGGAAAAGGGTCTAATGAGTACTTGAGAAGCAATCCGTGGAACGGCCTTTTGTTCAATGGAAAACCCACCAAGGAACTTCCGGCTTTGAACGTCACTTTTGTCAACAGAGAGGAGGATACATGACAATTCACATGATGAACATGTGATTACTTGGGCGGATGATGATGATGAACCAAACCACGTCGTTTCACCAGGAGTGGATTTAATCACAGGCAGATCAGAATTGGACACTTTACGCAGCATTTCCAAGAGATCCTTGTGACAGTTATGTCCACTGCGGTGGCAACCGTGTTCTTAATTCATCGCCAATTTGTCAATGTTTGGAGAGGTTCTTTCCTGGGTCGCTGAAGGATTGGAACTTGAAAGATTTTCGAAAGGTTGCGTGAGGAGAAAGCCGTTGAGTTGTAGAAATGATGGATTTGCTAGGTATATGCGGTTGAAATTGCTGGATACTACACACAATTGGATAAATAAAAGTAGTAACCTTGTTGAATGCAGGGCCAAATGCTTATCGAATTCTTCATGTTCTGCTTATAGAGACATGGATGTTAGAGCAGGAGGCAGCGATTCCGCTATTTGGTTTAAATAGAAGACAGTTGGCTTGGCTATCCGGGATCAGACATTTTTGGTGCCTATCAAGAATTAGGAGCACATATTTTGTTTAACTGCACCTTTTTTTGTGAAGTGTGGATATGTCGTTAATTCTATTGATACTTTTATCTTACAGTTACAGATATATACAGATCATGTGATAAATAATAATTGGTTGATAAACTTGACTGCCCCTAATTACATTTTCAGTACAGTTAATCACAATGTAAAACGACTATTTTAGTGAGAAGTTAAAAACTTTGATGTAAGGGTCTTCAAATTGCAAAAAGGAATGTGGACTAAACTGAGCAATGAGGAGGCTTTTTTTGTTTTTGGTCAAAGGGAAGACTTTATTCCAACCAAACACACTAATACACAAATTTACATACAAACATAAGTCCAACAACACCTGTACACAACCCAAAAGGCCTAAACATAAAGAAAAAAAAACAACAGAAACAAAAAATGAGCCCAAAAGCCCAAAACAAAATAACATCAGAGAAGCACCCACTGCCTTCTCCACCGTCAATTTGAGGAACTTCCAGCCATCCGATTCTCTGACCGCTATTGATCATCTCCTTCACTGACGCCTCCTGTGCACAACCATAAGCAAGAGGTAATCGACATCCAAGCGAAAGAAGTCAATCACCAGATTAAAGCTCAGGAAAATTCCCAAGCAACACTGCCGAAAACGGCAGACACAAAGGAGAATGTGGTAGTGTTGAAAACACCCAATCCGGTGAAAGCATCAGAACCCTACACACACTCCACAGAAGACATGGCTGAAAATTGAAGCAAGGAAAAACCAGAAAGAGGAATACCCATGGAGTTGGAGAAATAGGATAAGCCGAAAAGGAAATTGGGGAAAACCAATAGTAGATGCAAGGAGAGAAGAAGGAGAAAAGGGAGAAGAGGACACAACAACCGACCCCAACCGAAGCTAGGGCCGGTGCCACCAGAGATGCTGGAAATTGAAGAACTCTCACTTATGTGTCATAAATTGTTTTATTTTGAATGGTATATTTAAATTTACAAGTATAGTTCTTAGATATGCCATTATTTATCTATATATATAAAGTGAGAGCTCCAATTTGATGAAACATTCTAAACCCCTAAAATACCCCTTTATTTCTTTCTCAAAAAAAAAAAAAAAAAGCGAGGAAAAACTAGTAGAAAACCAGAACTGAAGATGAGATAAGCATCACAACCGTGAGTTTTGCCGAATAAAGAATGAGAACCGCGACGTGGGATTTAACCACCCTTCTCGTTTTGCAAACTACTAACCAGATCAAGAGCGTCCACTCCCTCACCTCCCTCTCTCTCTTTCTCTTCCAACAAGCTCACTGGTCTCTCTCTGACTCTCTCTCTCTCTAAAAGCCGGAATTGACAGTTATGTCCATTGTAGTGGCAACGGCAACTGTGTTCTTAATTTATCGCCAATTTTTCAATGTTTAGAGAGGATCGTTCTTGCGTCACTGGAGGTTTGGAACTTGAAAGATTTTTCAAAAGATTGCATGAGGAGAAAGCCGTTGAGCCGCAGGAATGAGGGTTTTGCTAAGCATCCGCGATCGAAATTGCCAGATATTACACATAGTTGGATAAATAAAAGCATAAACCTCGTTGAATTCAGGGCCAAATGCTTATTGAATTATTCATGTTCTGCTTATACAGACATATATGTTAGATGAGGAGGCAGTGGTTTCGCTATCTGGTTTGGCGACCTTGTCGATATTATGCAAATGTTGGGTGGTGATTAGGATGTATGTATACATCAAGATGTCTGCTTCAGAACTAGGTACAAATTAAGTCCAATTTGTTCTTTAGGAATTTAAAGGTCCCCTTTTTGATAGAATGTACAAATTGTCTAGTGTTTAACTATGTATGTTACTCCATCTCGAATAATCAATGAGTACAGAGGCAAGAAGTGGAAGATAGACTGCTAGCGGCATCTGCCTTCACTGTAATTGTTGGGAGGTTCTTAGTTGGCTATTGTTACATTCAAAGATTTAGAGGCAAGAAAGATGTCAAAGGTAGAATTAGTAGTTAATTAGTATCACTAATTGTTACTTTTGATGATTAATAAGGTGAAGACATTGAAGAACAGATGGAAGATGATCTGGAGCTGCCATTTTTCAACTTACCAACGATAGAGAATGCCACTAACTACTTTTCGATCAACAATAAGCTTGGAGAAGGTGGGTTTAGACCCTGTATGCAATGTAATTTGCGTTTTGCTAGCAGAAGAACTGTAATTTAAGGAAGCACTTGATTCCTCAAGGACGTAACAATCTTTCGGAAAATGTTGGAACCCCATTCTGTCCCACATCGGACAGAGGAAATGGCAAAGATCCATTTATATAGAATTACCCCACTCTAACTAATATCGAAGCCTTTTATGATAAAACCCCACACCTGAGAATTGTGCAGGTGGTTAAGTGGGGACGGTATCGGTGCTATTAGAGTGGGACCTCAGCCCGTCGACCTGAAAATTTCACAAAAAATGTGAACGATCTTCTGGTTAGGCTAATAGATGGACAGGAAATCATAGTCAAGAGGCTTTTGAGAAGTTCCGGAAAAGGAACAAAGGAATTAAAATATGAAGTAATACCGATTGCCAAACTTCAACTCTGAAATCTTGTGAAGATTTTTGCTTGTTGCTGCTGTGAATATTTAGACCGCTAACAAATAACAAGCAACTCAAGGTATAGTGAAAAGCAAAGATTGATCCCACAAAGATGAGATTAATTTAAGCAAAAAAATAACTAACAACTTAAGCATGCAAACAATGACTCTTTTTATTTTATGTTCTTGAATCAACTAAACACTGAAACAATAAAATAAAGATCACGATTTGGTTGAAGATAAGCAAATAACAAAAGCCAACGGAAAAAATAGTAAAAGAAATAAATAAAACACGACAATGAATAAGTGATTTTAAGGAACTAGGTTGTACTATATGAATATGGTGAGCTTAAGGTTTCAGAATCCACACTCAACCATACAATTCTCAAATCAATGCACCGTTCATACAGTTCTACATTTGGTTCTTGAAGTGTATCTACACAAAGGTCTCAATCCAACTCAATATGCAATTGTTTCCTTTAGATATGATTTCTCCCAATGGTCCTAGTGAGAGTCTTAAGTATTTTCATATGCTACTAGCCTACTAGCCTACTAGCCTATGGTCAAGGTCCAATTTAACATACAGCAGTCCGTTAAGATATTTGGAAACAATAAACTTGCACCATAAGTCTAGGTCTAGCTCATATGCATATATAATTCCTAAATAGGTACTTATATGTAAGGTAAAATGGTCACTCAAACTTCAAAACACAGAAAACCTCCAAACCTTCATCAATGGCCTTTAATATTTTCATTACCAAGCTCACCAAGGAATGCAATAATTGCCTAGACTTTATCGACTGGAACGCTATCAAAACCCTTCGACTTAAGGGTGATTCAAGCGCCTCTCACCAGATTCTGGGACCACTATTTAAGGACAAAGTCCAAGAAATCATCACCGACATATTGAAGGCCCACTGCATAAACCCTTATTCGAAAGGTATGATTGGTCGAAGTGGGAATCGACCAAACCTCAAGGAGCCTGGCTCTCGACCCCCGTGACCTGGGTTACTTGGGTCACCCGAATTGAGCAATATTTTGGTGATGAATAGAAGACTCTCAAAATCTTTGACGCTATCAAACTTTCGACCATTGAGATCAAAAGAAGATCATGAGGCATCAAAAGAAGATGTGCACAAACTGCACAAAAATTTCTTCAACTACAGCACCTTAATCAACCATTTTGCTGGCTCAAAAGAGGAAGATCTTAAGAAAGGAGAGCACGAGGCCTTCTTGTTTTACTAGTACAATAAATTCATCTTTTGTACCAAGTTGAACAAATGTTTGGTAAACAATATGTTAGTGGCCATGTCCTGGCGCTCAACCCAACCTTACTCAGTTTTTGGTCGAGGCCTCTGTTGGGAATATCAATCCACACCAGAATGGCCCACTATTCTTTCAACTCTGGCTGCAGGTGTACTTTTCCACGCTAAGGCCATAAATCCAAAGCTTTAACTATTCTGAAGCAATGAGTTTTCAACTAGCCTCGCACCCCATTCCCACTCACTCGACCAAAGACATCTTCAAATATTTCTTCAGCCT
This sequence comes from Pyrus x bretschneideri, assembly GCF_019419815.1. NCBI lineage: Eukaryota > Viridiplantae > Streptophyta > Magnoliopsida > Rosales > Rosaceae > Pyrus > Pyrus x bretschneideri. The sequence continues at coordinate 3,790,119 of NW_025999624.1, forward strand.
TAAAGATCTATTAAACGACGAATTTCTGGTCTACCGCCGCCAGACCATCAAGCTCCCCATATCGGCATTGGAGGAAGAGAGGAATCTGACCTTCAACAATCCTGGGGGTCGTTTACCCTAGCTCGCGACCTTCCCTTTGGTTACAATGCTCGATGAACTAGCTGGGAAGTTTACCATCCCCACTTCATGGCTCATCAATTGGGCTTTCTTCAGGGATGTCCTGTGCCACTCATCATCTCTCACTTATTATTGGGCCAAGAACGCCTCTCCAGCTTCTCGAAAAGGGAATTCAAGGAAGTCTAGCAAGAATTTCAAGAGCGGTGTACCAAATTCTGCCTTCAGCCAAATACTCCAGACACCCATTGTACTAACACCTTCGCCGATTGGTGGGATTCTTATATCAAGGATTTCTTTGGTGCTTCAACTGAGGAAACTTTAGAGAAACTTTTTGGCTATCGACCAAAGAAGGCTCTTGCTCCAAAATCCAAAGAAACGACTTAAGGTATATATCTTTTACTTCTTTGTTCATTTATTCAAACTTGATTATGACTCAGGCTTAGCTTTTCAAGGTAATCGTTCAATAAAACGGGCCAATATGGTTGAGATGGTCGTAGCTAAGAAGAAACTTGCTCATCCAAAGAAAGTTGCAATTATCGCGACTCCCTTAGCCGAAAAGACAACCATTCCAACTCCAGTAGTGGCAATTACTGCGCTGACAGTATCGAGCAAATAGCCTCGCTCGGAGGCCGAGAAGACTGGCAACGTTGCCCAACCCCAAAAGTGTATCAAGGAAAAGGCAAAGAATGGAGAGCGAGTGATTCATGTCATTTTAAGTTAGAACATAGGAGCAACCACTCCTAGTATCCCTCTTCTTTCTCTTGTTATCTAGTTCTTGATAAAGGTACCGCAAAACTTTTCGGCCCCAACTATGGGTTAGGCGACCGAGGTTCAACCTACCACGTAAGCCAGTATTGAAGTTGAACCAGTTATCACCCCAATGGTCGAGGAACTTGAAACTTTAGAGCCGGTCGTTGCCCTGCTAATGTCAGCGTAGCAGCTGCTACTCTAGAGAATGTGGCAACCACAATCGAAAAGAAACATCTTCCCCAATCCAAAGAAAAATCCAGCGATCATCCTAGAGGAAAAGGTATGACAATTTCCTTTAATAATATTCTTCTTTCATCTTGACTGGATTTCTCGACTAACAAGTGATCTTTTTTATAATCAGGAGAACCCTTGCTGGTGAGGTGCCCTTGACTGATTGAACCACCAACTACAAGTTCATTGCCTCTGGGCAAAGGCAAAGGTGTTGCATCCCCTCTGGGTGATTTCCAACCAACGGTCGAACCGGTTGGCCGAGTGGACCCCCATGCGGTCAAAGCAAGTCTAGGACATGAAGCAGTGCCCCTTGCTGAACCAGAATCAATGGCAGAGACGCTGGTTCATCCCAGGACGAGAACCTTGGCATCCCTCCCCAAGAGGTCTCTTCGACCTTTGTAAGATTCATCATCATTTTTTTTTCATTAACTTCTTGCCTTAGAACTCTAAACCAAGAAAAATATTAAATACCAGGTGCCCAATCGCTCATTTCACTGAAAATTTTATGCATCGAATGGTGTTATTTATATTTCCTGGGCACCCCAGTGGCCATCAAATGTAGATAACCTTCATCGGCCGCATGAATTGAAAAGTTATCTTAAACACTAGGCTTGGCCATTAAGTTCTCTAGGTTCAACCAACAAACCAGTAGACATGGCCGAAGTTTCTTCTCGGCATGTCTAAAACAACTTTCTCTGTCATCCTTTTAAATTCTTTTTCCTCTAATAACTCTTTTAGTACAGCCTTCATGGGAAGTTGAGCATGACGTCTTTCTCTCTAGCACTTCAGGAACGGTTGGGCGTTCTGCAACCACAGCCGAGTTTAGCGTCATTGCCAAACTGTAGGAACTTTTGTCTCTCTTGGCCTCACAAATCCTCCAACGCAAAGGTCTCGACTCTGTGGGAAAGTGTTTGAATGACCTTGCAGCCGACGGCCTGTTGAGCAACAAAAGTGTTGTTCATCTGACAATTATCCTGGAAAGAACTCAACAATATTTCATTGTTTTCAAGGTTCTTCAGATAGAGGACAATTTGAAGGTTGCAAAAGTCGCTCACAAAGCTATCCAACCAGTGCTTGAGGCAATAAAGGCAACGAATGAAAGACTAATCGACTTAACCATTAAATCGCTAAACTTCATCATCAGAGGTAGGCCGTTACTTCTTAGCTTGAAAAGGATTTTGAGTTAAACAAACCTCGACTAGCAGAGTATACGACTGGCGCAAAGTGGATACAATAACTAAAGGCTGACAAAAGAACACGACAGGCCAAGGTTACGATGGGCGAAGTGAAATGGCTTGAACTGAAAGCCATTCTTGAAGCTTTCATTCCTTCAACTCCTTAGGATTTTTTGTGTGACGGCTTGTAAGCCGGTTGATTTCTTTTTTGTAATTTTGTGTGTACATCCTTTAAAAATTAATGAAATAAATCCTTTATTCTTGCATCTCCCAAGTGACCGAATAATATTTCTTTAAGAATTTCCCATTGATTTGTAATTTATGAATTAAACCAATTCATTCCTTGAGGTGGTATGCCCCTTTACTGAGAACTTTATGGATGATGAATGGTCCTTCCCAATTCGGCGACTATTTCTCGAATTTGGGATCTTCAATCCTTACTGTTACACAGTTTGCCACACTAATTCACCTTTGTCGAACGTCTTTTGCCTAACTCGTTGATTATTAGCTCGTTTGACAATCTTTTTCTTTAGATGTTAACTCGATGTATGATTTCGCTTCGACCTACTTAGTAAAATAGTTAGTCACTACAAGTATCCATGCATGCTTTGCTAATCCATAAGATGGTGTAATTTTGTCGATTACATCTATGGGCCATCCTCTGAATGGCCATGGTTTGGTGACTGAGTTAAGTAATTCGATCGAGACCTCTGTATGGGTCTATGGATTTGAAATTATACATAACCTCACACGTATTCAATGCAATCTTTTGATATACTCGGCCAAAAATAACCTTGCCGGCGGAGCAACCAACGTGTTTTGCATCCAGATTTATAAGCCCCGCATATTCCTTCATGTACCTTTGTAGTAGCTTGGGCGGCCTCTTCTGGGCCGAGGCACAATAACAAAAGACCGTCTTCACCTTTTTGGTATAGTTCATTCTGGTATATTATGTAATTTGCAGCATGTACACTTGTCTTGCGGACATGTTTGCCATTAGGATTATCAAGATACCTAATAATTAGTCTTCTACGGTCATCTGGTAATGTCTTAACCATGCAAATATCAGTAGGATTCTCTTATACCAACAACAAAGGTAGGGATATAACTTATGTATGGATTACGTGTTCGTGTTGGAGAACTTGTCGATTAACCAAAGCCAGGTGTAGACGTCACACCACTGGTATAACCCGGCCCAGTTCGCCCCCCAAAAGTTGTGCTCTAAAGGCTATATGAGCCAGCTCGTCTGCATCATATTTTGAACTCGTGACATGTACTTGAACATAATGCCTGCAAATGATTCGGCTAAATAACTAGCAACCATATGATAAGGCGCCAGAGTACAATTCTAAATCCCCAATGATGAGCATGCGGGCTACCCTCAAGTCGTGAAGGACATTAAGGCCAATGACGAGGGCCTCATATTCTGCCTGATTGTTTGTATAGTCAAAATCTAACTTGAGAGAAAAATACCATCGGTAGTGATCAGCGGACTGGATGATAATTCCAACGCCGACCGAGGTATAAGTACTAGAGCCATCAAATTGCATCATCCAATAATTATCATGCTTTTCCACCATGCCAATTTCGACGTCGTTGCCTCCAAAATCGTATAGAGAATGATGTTGAGCTAAGAAATCAGCCAGCTCCTGTCATTTGACAGCATTTTAGGGCATATTACAAACTAAATTCGGACAGTGCCATTATCCATTTCTCAATTTGGCTTTTTATTATCGGCTGATTAAGCATATAGCGAATAACATTTGTCTGGGCAATGACCTGAGTAACAGAAGAGAGCATGTAATTCCTGGGCTTAGACTTAGCCAAAAACAAAGCCAAATAGAGTTTGTCGACGGTTGAATAATTTATCTCAGCTGAGTTAAGATTCCGGCTGAGATAAAAAATGGCTTGCTCTAGCCTAGTGTCGTTGCCTTACTCAAGAAGACAGCCAATAGATTCCTCGGCAGCCGAGATATACAACTTAAGAGGTTTACCGCACCGAGGTGGCACGAGGACAGGTGAGGTAGTGAGGGAGACCTTGATTTGCATGAAAGCATCTTGATGTTCGTTACGCCATTCGAATTTTTCAAAATCCTTAAGTTTCAAGAGCGTGGAAAAAGCCTTCATTTTCCCTGCCGAGTTAAAAATGAAACGATGGAAGAAATTGATTTTACCGAGTAAGGATTATAGTTGCTTCTTAGTTGTCGGGGTGGAGCATCAATGATTGCTCGAGCTTTATTCTCATCCACCTCGATGCCACGATGATGTACAAGGAAACCCAAGAAGTTGCTTGCCGATACACCCAAGGTGCATTTGAAAGGGTTCATTTTAAGGTTATGTTGGCGCATACGAAAGAAAGCTTGCCAAAGATCATCTAAATGTGTTCGACGATGCTTCGATTTGACCACAACATCATCGATATATATATCTCAACGACTGTGCCGACTAGGTTATGAAAAATGGTATTCATCGCGCGTTTATATGTGGCACCGGCGTTCTTAAGTCCGAAAAGCATGACGACCCATTCGTAGGTCCCGAGTACCCCAGGGCAACGAAAAACAGTTTTGTGGAGATAACATCTCCTGGTTTGTTGCAGTGTCGATTAACAAGTCTAAAATTGGCATTGTATATTCGTCTACAAAGGTTGCCAAGTTCAAATTATGAAAATCAATGCAAATACGTAGACCACCATTTTTCTTTAAAATGCCAACCATTCGATGTTTCGAGCTATTCAAATAAAACCAGCTTTAAAAGTTAAACGAGTTCATTTTTTATGCCGAGCTGAACTTCGATCGAGAATCGTCGCGGGGGTTGGCAAAAAGGTTTACAACCAACATTGATGCGTAATTCGTGCTCGACGAGTATTTGATCCAGGCCAAGCATGGTAACTCAAAGTGAAATAGTCTTTAAATTCTTCTAGCAATTTACAAAGCTCAGCTTTCATAGGTTGGGGCAACAAAGACCTAACAAATAAAGGGGTCACCGGTCGTTCCAACATTTATTTCGTCTAATGGATCTTTGACTTGGGGTTGACTATCTTCGAGCTCGACTGGGCAACTTGAACTTTATCAAGTGACAGGATTGACCATTGTCTTATTCGACAAAGAACTCTACAAAGTTCACACTAGAATTCGGTTGCTTGGAGATAGTATACCAATGGGCTAGCAGGTGTTCCATGATAGATGAAACCGTGGCCTGATGTTTATCCTGTTTGGTATCCAACATCAGGATCTTCAATTAGGTTAGCCAACCCGAGTCTCGCCGAATCATGCTAAATGGTCTCGGTGCCAATCTCGGTGGCTTTCGAAACTGAGATCTGAGTCGGTCATCCTTCTTTGTTGAAACCCTGCAGGGTGATCTAGCCAACATGACCATCATAATAGTGAGCTTGAATCATATTAGCTTCGCATGTATTCCAAAGCCTCACTGAGAAATGGCTGGTGACAATTCCGTTTCACTTTAATTAATGACTCTTATGGGGGTAGTAGAGGAAGTTTGCTTTCGACTTCTTTCCGAAAATGCTCGAGGTGAGCTTTCATCTCTCCAGGCTGAATAAGGAGTTTGATTCGCTTCTCGAATTATTCAATTATGGTTTCAAAATCGCGATCGATTACCTTCTTTCCTTGAAGCAGCTCGTTCATGATTGCCAGAGGTTGTCGGTCATCTTTGTTACCCATCATTTCTTTCAGCTGCCATTTCGTAGCTAGGGTAGCCTAGGCTGCTTGTCAGTGCACCATACAGTCTATTCTTTGGCGGCGACATTTTTGCGATTTGGATAACTTGGTATATGCATCGGTAAGAGAGTTGTAGCTATACTAAAGCTAGTCGCATGACTCAAGTGGCTTGAAGGTTCGCCGGTTCACGGGTGAACTTGAGCTGCCAGAGTTGCGCACATAATAATCTTCATTGTAAAATAGCGCGTCAAAATCAAGTCATCGTCTGGCTGAAAACGACATGTTATTCTGTGTTTGAGGATCGAGTCTATCAAAAACTTTTTGGCGTTCGCTTGCACCGAGCACTTTTTGAGATGTTGCCGCATCTGCAAGCACCAATTGTGATGCTTCAACCCGAAGTGGCTTTTCCTTCGGCTCAGTTATAATGACGTTTGATTAGCACCGACTACATAAAACCATCGGCCCATCAATTTCCTTTGTGCTAGAGTCTGATATTGACTCAGTATAAGCTGGGTTTGAAAAGTATCTGGATGGCTCGTTCGGAGATAGATCAAATTTCAATCGTGGATGAGAGTTATGGTTAGGGATGAATTACGTCGGGATGAACTCGATTTTTTCTTTTCTTTTGTCCTTGGGTAGATGAGCATCTTCCATGCTTACCGTCGTTAAGGGAAAAAGATTAGCGTCAACAGTCATTGGGGGTTTCTCCGAAGCTTGACGATTTTTGCAAGTAACAACTGGTTGAAGATGGCATCGGCCTTGGTGATGTCGAAAGTGTAGACATTTGATGTTTTGACGGCAACTTCCACAGAGGCCAAGCGGGTTTTGACATCTTTGGAATTAGCGTGAGCCAACGCTTTCCATACGTATGGTTTATCAATTACTATCTCGACCGCATCTATACTGGCATATTGGGACTTTTTGCCTTCGAGTTGGGGAGTTCGAGATTCTCTCTTCTCGGAGCAAATTGCTCGACATGTTGTTTGTACATATCTCGAAAGTTTACCTCCAAGAATTTCTTTTTGTACTCCACATCCAGGCCATTCAGGGCAAGCCTAACAAACTCAACTTCAGGAAGGGGTACTCGCCACCAGTTTCTGGCCAATTTAAACCTCGTAAGATATTCCATTAGTGACTCGTCAGATGATTGAGCCATCTTGGCTAAAGAAGGAACTGACATTTCCATCCCTGATTGAAAGAATTACTCATAAAATTTCTTAAATAATTCCTCACAGCTTTGGATGAAGTTGGGTGGGAGGTTGATGTACCATGCGAACGCTGAGCCTGTTAATGAGAAATTGAACAGTCATAGTTTATGAAAATCACCGTTAACATCTCCACATTGAGCAGTGGTTCGAGCCACGTGTTCTAATGAGGACAAGGATGATTCACCAGTGAAAAGGCTAAAATCTTGAATCTTGAATCCCTTAAGATATTAAAACCTTTCTACAAAGGCTGGAAATGGGTGAATGAATTTTAGGAACTTCAGCCCCTTTTTTAAGGCCAAATCAATCTTTCTCTGGACCTCAATCGTGTCAACAGGCGCCGCTTCTACTCCTCGGTCGATTCTGACCAATTTTTTGCTTGGTTGACCATTTTTTCCAAGTCAATCATTATGGGCCGAGCAGATTCTGCTTGGCCTGTATCACTGGCAAGGGATTATTCTTTAGAAGATGAGGCTTCTTGGATCGATCGGTGGGTCCAATTTCGTGGACCTTATTAACCAGAACTTCAAGCAATATGTTGTGCATAACGCTATTATCACGCATCTCTTCAAGTATGCTTTTTACCTCTCGACTGAACATTTGCTCAAACTACCGGGATTGTTCTTCGAATCATCACTAGAGAAAATACCTAGATGGTGGATCAGAGGTCTCATCATTGTCATCGTCACTATTGTCCACTAATTGTTCAACAAAAACGCCTTTTGTCATTTTGGTGGGGATTTCTACTTGTGGCTTCAAGTGTTACGACAACATGAGGATTTTGTGCTTATGACAAGCCATCTTATCCTGGGCTTTTGGATTGTAGGTGAAAGATTAGTCTTTGACTTACCTATGATTGTTTTTCTTTTTACTGATCATGTTTCAATGGTCATGAACTTCGGAGCTTTAGCATTCTATCCCACTGGGCGTGCCAAAATGTTGACCCTAAAAACTACCAAACCTACATGGTGTGCAGGCCGAGTAATTAATAAGTTAACTACGTCTTTCGATTGTGTGCGGGGAGTGCCAACTCATCGGCCGAGTTCGACCAAGAAGTAAAATATGTTGATGTGGTGTTGGGCACACTGCTGACTTCTTGATCTTGCGATTGTGGCCGAGGAAGGAACACATCTCAGCCTTCGAATTCTAGAGCCTGAAGACAAGGCTGCTAGTTCTGCTAAGTTCACAAATTGTCAGTGCCAAGTTTGGTCGCAGTCATTATATTTATGAGAGTATAAGTACACCGAACTAGTACCAAACTATATGGACACAAATACTCGAAAGAGATAAATGTCTTGATTGTAAATGTGGTTCGATAGTCGGAATACCGAATTCTAAAATCTACTTTCGAATATCCAATCATAAAATAAAACTCGGCTTTCAATGTGCCGAGCCTAGTAACATGGTAACACCTCACTTTGCCGAGAAAGCTGATGAGATAACCTTTACCAACAAGGACTCGGAAATCCCTATTGACCGAGACTTGGATAAATAACCAGTCGGTTTCGAAGCAGTGCTGTTTATCCAAACTAAAGGTGCTTCTCGATCAGCTGATTCTATGGCTCCAGTGTTGTCTATCCAAAATGAAGATGTGTTAGCGGGAAGAAAGGGGAAGAGGAAAAAATCTCAGGGTTGTTGAGAAGCTTTGCGCAGGGCAATTTATGTGTTGATTTGAAGGGCTTTTCATGTTATACTCCCCTCTCTATTTATAGCAGCGAACCCCTTTATGGCCAAACTAGAAATTTACTCAGATTAGAACTCATCAACCCAAACTGATCAGGATTCGACCAATCCTAACGCTTATAGGACTTTGAACCAAGCTCCTTAACGAACAAGATTCATCCCCTAATTCTAAGCATCCTTGGATTTAAGACTCCCTATTGCACTAGGGTTCGACTACCTCACCCTTATCTAAACCAATCCTCTTCGTAATAGGATTCGACCAACCTTGACTGGACAGCCCATGGCAAGATTCTAGATGAATGTTACTGGACTGAGAATGACTCCAAGCTCGGCCCAAGATATTATTTTGGGCCCAAACAATAAGTCATGGCAAAAAGTGATGTTGGTGAAGACCGAGATATGCTTGATACTTGATGAAGAACTAATGTCCTAGACAAAGTTGAATGGAATAAAGAGAAATCTTTTGAAAGATTATGGAATCGTAGCCCCTCTTCTCTGTTCACGTTCTGCACTCTTATTTTATTTCATTTCGTAGTCTTGACCTAATATCAATTGGACTCCAAGTCCTCTTTGCACAAGGAAAGCACAATAATCTAAACTATATATTAATAGAACTCTCTTTGTCAACCAAAAATCAATAAAGTTACCGTTATACCCTTTTATACATAACTAAAAGAAAATATTAGAAAAGACAAAGATGTGGGCATTAAATTAATTTCATAAAAAAATTATTGTGTTTTTTAACCTCACAGCCATGTCATCCTGTCAATACCCTACGCATTGTCTCTCTCCTTCTCTCTCTCTCATTTGCACCCACGTCTTTTTTTTTTCACTTTTTCTAATTCCCAATCCATTACTTTTTTACATAAATTGACATTAGTTAAATTTAATTCTTTTTAAAATATTAAATCACACACATAGTGTGTGTATAATAAATCTCTCCTAAGTCCACGTGGTTATCATGTGCCTAGTAATCTCCAGAGCCTCGACTGACAACTCGAAAATACATTGTATATCATAGGATCAACTTCCATACTCTAACTAAGCAAAAGTCACCAAAATCCAATAATTTCTTCTTCAAACATCAGAATCATGAATCATAAAATTCTCACAAAACTAGACATCTGGACCTTTTCGTCCATATATGACTTAGCACCTGATTCATCATAAGTTGTTCTCGACAAATTGTTCTATTGACGTATTTGCACAACCATGTTCCCACACTTGACATGAATTGCATCCAATTTATTCTAAAATTCTTCTCTTATGTCCTTTTGCACCAATTGACCTGCAAAATACAAATACAAAGTAGATGACTAAAAAAGAAACCAAGCAACAAATGTGAGGAAAAATAATAAAAAGTATTAATCACCAGTCAACTCTTATCAGTTGCATTCAGAAAGAGGAGAAATAGTTGATTTATGAATACATTCCCAACAAAAGTTTACACTACTGCCTTTGGATAAATCCAATAGGTGAAATCGCTTAGTGGCTTCATTAGTAATAGAAGTCTGAGAAAAGTGCATATAAAGACACTCACATAAAGCATGGGACGTAGCACGACCAACAGTAAGATAAAGTAAACACTAAGAAATTATACTCATGAAATAGCTATCACTAGTTGGTCATGTTAGGGAGGGGGGGGGGGGGGAATGGGATTGGGCGATGGTAGGGGGAGGTAGATGAACCATCTACATATTTCCTGAGATCATGATCGACATAAAAGGCTTTGAGTTGACGAACCCAAACAATATAATTGGTGATATAAAGTTTAAGGAAGAATGCAGAGTTTTGCCCAAGGAGAGAGGAAGAAGATGACACCATTGTGAGAGGAAATTTTTTTAATTGTGGACGGCAAAGGAAGGTGAAAGAGGAGAGAAACCCTAGGATCCAAGGAAACAAAATTATGACTCCTTGTATTAATTTGTGGAAAATATAGGGGTATATAGAAATCCTACATTAATTACAATTGAAATTACATTCCAATATTACATGCTATAATCAAGTAAACGATTTCAAATTAATTAATTATACTCTAATTGTAGGCTTATTTTAGACTATTCACACGGAGGTGCCCAATAGCAATTCCACCCATTCCCTAATTGATAGGGCAATTAGGTTGAATTTCCTTTGGTCCCAAAAAAACTCATCCAACATCCAAAAAGGATAGGCAATTGGAAGCAGCTCATTGGCATAGCTTTGCAGCTGAAGTCTGGGCTTGTGCCCCTTGCCATATTGATGCCAGTGTGGATATCAACAAAAATCGGCAGGCCCCATGCCCATTTACAGCCGACACAAAAAGGCCCCATGTCTAACACAAGCGTTGTAGATTCTTGGCATCCAACATGAATAATTTTGAAATCAATGGTCTTGATTATTCCAACAGTAAAAAAATCTAAAAAAAAATTACTAATAATCCAAAAAAAATCCCAAAAGATTCCCCAAAAAAAAAAATATTTAAATTGTTTTTCGATAAACACCCAACTATATTGTTCATTCACCATACCACAACTCAGTATTCATTTTTACTATATATTCTATATTTTCTTTCTTCATCCCAAATCCTTTTGTTACCAAGAAAAATGAATGAGAAGTCAAATTGGTCAATTGGCAAAGACGTTGCTTTGCTTCAGGCTTAGGTGCTTGTTACTCATGATTGGATCATGGAAAATGAGATGATAGTGCAACACATGTAGAATAAGATTCATGCATAATTTGTCAAGCAGATGCAAGGCAAATCCCAGAGTGAATAGTCTATGTCGAATAGGTATAGGCATCTGCTTAAAGATTTGAAAAGCTTGACAATAAGCCTTTGCAAAAGCGGAAGGAATTTATGTAAGTGCCCTTGAAAAGCTTGACATTAAAATTCAATTAGAATGTTATTATTTTGACTTTTGTTATGTAAATTTTTATGTTGTTTCACATTTTTTTCCAGCAACTACAAGCACAATGTGGTTCAAGCTTGATAACAAGAAACTATTCACAAGATACGAATGTTAGAACATTGTGAAGCATACTCCAAAGTACAAAGTTTTGCCTAGAGGTCCACAAATAGTGTTCCAAAAATCAGCATAGGCAGCGTCTTGACGCTGGGCGATATAGTCCCACATGGATTTTGGCCAAATTGAAGGGGAAAATTGAGTAGGGTTTAGGCAAGAGCCTAGGTGTTGTCTGGCGAGTTAGGTAGGAGCCTAGGAACCTTCTAGGTGGCCTAAGCGGTCTGGGGAACTGTCTAGGTGATTGTCTGGGAGAAACCAAGAAAACTGAAATAAGTCCTCTTGCTACTGATGAGGATGATGAAGAGATTTTGGAGCCTGAAGTTCCTTATCTAAGTGCGATAGGTGCTTTATTATACTTAGCTTAATGCATTAAACCTGACATCTCCTTCATTGTCAATCTTTTGGCAAAATATAGTAATGCACCAACATGCAGACACTGGATTGGTGTTAAAGACATCTTCCGCTACCTTAAGGGTACTACGAATATGGGCTTGTTCTATCCCCTTATCTCGAGTCGATTCTCTCATTGTTGGTTATGCCAATGCAAGATACTTATGTGATCCGCACAAGGCATGTTCTCAAACAGGCTATGTCTTTACCGTTAGAGGCACCGCAATCTCTTGGAAGTCAACTAAACAGACCTTAGTTGCCACTTTGTCTAACCACGCTGAAATTCTCGCCTTACACTAAACAGACCTTAGTCGCCACTTTGTCTAACCATACTTTTGGTTGAGAGCAATTGTGGGCTGTATTCGAAGCTCCTGCGATCTTTACACCATTATTGATGTTCCGACGATGATCTATGAAGACAACGCAACATGCATCAAACAACTTAAGAAAGGTTACATTAAATGAGACAACATCAAGCACATTGCGCCGAAGTTCTTCTTCTCACATCAACAACAAGAGCATCAGAAAATTGAAGTCATGCAAATCCATTCACAGAACAATATGGCCGACCTCTTCACCAAATCACTATAGAAGGTGACATTTCAAAATCTTGTTCAAGTAATTAGTATGCGTAAACTTTTTGAGTTGTAACATTGCTAGTTCTTTTTGGAATTATGTCAAACTTAGGGGGAGTATCCTAAAGTATACTTTCTTGATCTTAATGTACTATTTTTCCCTACAATTAGAAGCATTTTTTCCATTGGGTTTTTGCTACCTAACGAGGTTTTGACAAGGCATCCACCTTAGGTTGATCATATCCCTGATGACATCCCATAGACATTTTATTTGACTTTGCATTTCTCACGCATTTTTCCTTAGACTATGGATTTTGTCCCTGCTCGGGTTTTTACCATAGCCATAAGGTTTTTTGTGAGACTTACTTCCTTATGCAAGTTCTTACCTTATTTGAGAATAGTGTGTTCCCAAAATCAATGCCGACAAGTCGCCTTCCTCAACCTTTACATGATGCCAAATCTACTTGAGTATTTACACACTTAAGGGATTTGGATCGAATTGCATCGGCACAACGACGCCTAGTGCCTAGGCGGCCGCCTAGGCCCATTTTTAGAACACTGATGCTTAAATTGGGCCAACCCACTTTCTTTTCCTTTTCATGATTGACTTTCTTCTCCCTTCTTCACATATCTCTCTCTTCTGCACGTAATCATCAGATGATTTGGACCATATTTCTCAGCCCTCTCTATCACAATCTGGGTTCAAATTTTACATCCCTATGGCTACAACAATTACTCCGTCGTGGAGAAAGTCTAATGCGAAGCAACCCATTCATCATTATGGCGATATTTGATGTTGTTGAAGAATTGTTGTTCACACAGCTGTATTGCCGGTTAGGCAAAATCGAGGACCTGTAAGTCGTCCGCCTAAGCGTTCCTACACAACCTAGGCTGTGACAACCCGTCTCAAATTATTCGTACCATAGATGTGAAATGACGATTTTGCCCTTGGAGGTTATTTGTCATTTTGGGTTGTTGTTTTGTTATGTTGGGGGTTGACTCTATAGGACACACATACCTACACCCACATCGTCTTCTTCCGTGCTCTCTCTTCCTATCGCAGACTTTCTCTCTCTCTCTCTCTCATTCTCACTTGTACGAACGAGACTCAAAGCCCTTGCAAACGTGACGGATTGAGGTGGAAAATGGTACCTTTGTGTTCTTGAGGACCATACGAGTTCAACTATACCAAATTCAGGTAAGGAATCCTTCGATTTCACGTCAAACCAGGAACCTCCAATTTTGTCACTATTCATGCACACGTGAAATATTGATTTTCAGCGAATTTAAAGCTTATAGGAAGCTTAGTGAGGTCCTTAGGAAGCTTGGGGTGGTTTGTTGGGTGGAATTGGAAGTTGGGAAAGTGAGTTTTGAAGTTAGCCGGTTTTCTCAAATTTCTCTGGCGAGATCCTGTGATCTTTAAGGTTTCAAACAGGTATAATGTTGTTCTACTCATCTCTAGCTTTCCTTTGGTGCAAATTTCATTGAAATTGGTGAAGAAATAAGTGAGAAACGAAGGTTTTAAGGATTTTCCAGTTTCCGGCGACTAGCGATTCATTGGAGACGATGACGGAATATTCTGTCAGTTTGGACGAAATATTTTGACACCATCAGTTAGTTTTAACGGAATCTGTTAGGGTTTAACGAAATATTCCTGATGGTGTTAACTGACGCCATCAGTGTGACTGTCACGTGGCTGCGCGTGGGGGGGCGCGTAGGTCCGTGCACTCGCCGGCGCGTGACAGCGCGTGGGGTTTCGGAAAATTATTTTAAAAATACAGGGATGTTCGTGAGGTTGAGTAGATCACATTGGTGTATTCAAACACCCCATTTGAGCATTGTATGAGAAGCCATTACCTAGTTTTGATTATGTGCTTTAATTGACGTTTTTATAGTTGTTTCACATATAGGTGAGACCTATCCTGAGGACGAGCGCTGTCACTTAAGGCTTAGGGGTTACGACCCTTCCACATATCCATGAGTGGGCTTTTGGTTTTCCGTATATACCTATATACTTGTGGTTTTTCCCAGAAAATGAAATTGAATGTTTTATGTTTTAAAATACCATGCATAGTGGTTACATATTTATTTATGCTTGAGTAGTGGTGTGTGTGTGTGTGTGTGTGTGTGTGTGTTTGGTGCTGCGGACGCCCAGGTAAGTGTCAGGTAAGTTATAGTTTATGGTTGTGACGTAGTAGTTATGTGAGATGCATAGAGAGCTCATAACATGTACCCCCGGTGTTAGTGCTCTCGCCCAGAGTTAGGGCATAGTCCTTCACGTGATGTTCACCTCCTGCACCATACGCTCACCTTGGATCCAAGTTAAGTGCACAGTCCTGTCGTACAGACCACTTTAGGTGGTTTGGACTCGTTTGTGACCTGCGATTATTCGCCCAATCTTCATGTAATGTTAGCACTTGAGCGTATTTAATTACACCCAGTCATGTCGTACAGACCACTTTAGGTGGTTCCGACTTGTGTGTAGGTAGAGTTAGTGAGATGTGGATTTGAGATCTAGACTCAGTCGTATAGGTCACATTAGGTGACTCCGGCTAACATTTTATTGGCATTGATTGATATTACCCAGGTTACTTACATTTTTATGTTGAAACATTCGACATGGCATATTTCTGAACATGTTTCGATATATGTATATGTTATACTTTCTGGGAAATTATACAGGTTTTACGGAGAGGGGTTAGAACTTTTGAGAAGTGTAATGTTTTTGTAAAGCTTTGTTTTTACCCACTCACACTTTCTATTTTGCGCCCCTCCAGGTTCTAGTTGGGATAGCTCTTTTGGTGGCTTACGAGGAATCCACAGCATCCCTAATAGATTATCACTAGTGTAGAACCACCTTTGGATGTGTTTAGTCAATGTTTGTTCTTCTGGACTGCACTTAGGTTATTTGGCTCTGATTATGTTATCACACTTAAACTTGCATTGTACTTTAACTAGATTTGTTTTGTAGTTTGGTTTTTATTTTTTCGAAATTTTATTATTATTTTTGCTTCCGCACTGTGCACATGGTTACGTCACCCTCACGTGATAGCCATCACGCCTTGATTTTGGTCGAGGTGTGTCATAGGCAGTCTAGGCGGCAGTTTAGGTAGAGGAGTGAAAGCATTTTGGGAAGAAAGTTCAAATAAAACGCAGAATTGAAAACACTATTGCCGCTTCAACTCCCTCTCTGCACCACAAACTCTTCTCTCTCGCCATCACGACTCCCTTTCTCTTTACACTTCATCGAAGAAGGGGAATTACAGAGCAAAACAGAAGAAGAGGAAACAGAAAAGAAAAAGAAGATGAGTAATCGGAGGAGAAGAAGAATAGAAAAAGGAAAAAAAATCCAAAGTCATAATGCTTTCCACTTTCCAAGGAAGAAGAGGAAGGGAAAAAGCAAAAAAATAATGTTGTGTGCTCTCCAAGGTGTAAAATGGCACACCATTTTGAGAATCCTGCCTGATGTGAGAAAGGTGGGGTGAATGGGAGGGGTCACACCTGACATGTGTCAATTTTTATAAAATAGGGACACACCTCATCAAGCTGATTTTTTTTTTTTTTTTTTTTTTTTGTTTTTTAACAATACAAGCCTTTGATTTTAAAATTTTAAACAACCACAACCCATTACGTGGGGTTTTTATTTTTTATTTTTTAAAATTAAATACTAATCATTTAAAATGTCTTGACTTATTATTTTATGCCTATGAATTAAATTAATTTAAATTACTAATCATTCAAAACATATAAAGTTATTATTTTATTGTTATGATTTAAGTTAATTTATATAATATATATAATAAATATACTTAAAATCATCTAGTTCGCCTGGGCCCCGCCTAGTTGCCTAGGCGCTAAGCCCCAATCCGCCGCCCGATTAGCGCCTAGCGTTTTTGAGAACCGTGCTAAGCATAAAGTAACCCATCTTTTTAATTGGGGTAAACAATAATTGGTCCAATTGATTATGTATTAACATTTGCCTACACACTTTGTGTGTAAGAATACTTTATTAAAAAAAATTAAAAAATTAAAAAAAAAAAAAAAGGAAGGAGAGAGTGAGAGAGAGAACGTGGGTATGAGTGGGAGGGTTTTTCTTTATTATTTTTTTATTTTTAATGTTAGATATATCTTAACATCACGGTAGGTGAGGGTTCAATAAAAAACAGTTGAATTTAGATCTGTGAAATTACAATTTTACCTATCATTTTGGTGTGATAGAACACTAAATAGTCTTTTAACCCTCTTTTGGTTGAGATAAGTAGTATCATTTAGATAAGTAGTATTTATACATTATAAATTTACAATTTAAGTATGCTTCTATTTTAAATTTTATTTTTCTCAAATTTCCAATATAAGATAATTATAGTTTTTTTTATAAGTGTAAATAGGCACTTATTAATATGATATTTTTAATAAATTTACTTAAATCCGCCTAGTTCGCCTAGGCGACTAGGCACTAGGCCCTTACCCACTCCCGACTAGCGTCTAGCATCTTGCAGGACCATGTCCATAAGTTAAGTACGAAACTCCATTGCACGAATCAACTACTAAAGAGTTGCCATTGAAGACCTCATTGAATCGGTCGCACAAACTGAAGAAACCTTGAGGCCCACTGGCAATTAAGTAGGCTACTAAAAAAGTTGCAAAGGGGAGTTATTCGAATAATGATTATTCAAAATTAGTTGACGAATTGGCTCGCCTACATGCACTGAATATGAAACGAGATATTTTAACATATGAGCAAGACACGACTATAGATGAAGCAAAGGCGAGAGAAAGAGAGTTAAATAGGCAAGAAAGACAAGAGCAGAAGGATCAGGAGACCATGTCTTGACGCCTCGACGACGAGTCTCCTAATTCAAAACATTGTTGAAGAAGTGAAAAAAATCGAGTCATGAGAAGAAGGTTATATGCGGAAGATGAGGAAGTTCCATACACTTCAATGGAAGACAGGCCGAGCTACACTGATTTTATTCTCTAGGTTAAAATTAATTATGTTTGTTGTAATACTATGCTTTTCCCTTGTATTTGAAATAATTTATTGGAATTAGACTATATTGAGAAATAATAACATATATATGGAGGTTAAGGCCAAGAAAACATAAAGAAGAAATGCATGTGAATAGTAATCGCATTTGCCCTTGTCCTTCCTCTTCCAAATAAATGGACTTGCACAAAAACAGTAAGTTCAATTTCATTACCTTTGCCCTTTGTCTTGTTCTTACCATCCTAAAACAAGTAAACTAGCTCTAAATAGACCCTATCTAACCCAGGCCAACCCAGTTCATGTTAATTTTTATAATTAATTAGTTCAAATCAAATCGCGCTTATGTATCACACGTATCGTTCTAGTCATATGTAAACAAGCCACCTAAGATATCCAGAAAGTTCCCAACTAATGTTTATTATAGCCACATATAATAAATGTTTTCGTTTCCTAAAGAGGCAAGATAATCATAAATTTAGTGTGATGTCTTGACCAGAAGGAAGGAGAAAAAATTGTATAAACTAGTGTGAGTAGATGCATGCAAAACTCAATTACACGCGGCATGATTACTTGGGACCATATGGATATTACTTTATAATTGTGGACGAAGGAACACAGAAAGTTGAAGACTTCCATGCACTGTCACTTAAACCAAACGTCGACCACAAATGTATAGATCTCGTATGATCTATTATAAAATAAATAATAATAGTTTGATATGCTTTTTGGTTTATGCTTAGTTGTAGTTATCATTTACGAATTCACACGTAATCACAAAAAGGAAAAAAAATCATTTTTTGTAACATGCTTGAAGGAAGAAACTCAAACTAATGCTACAACCCTGAGAGACTTGAGCCTAAACTTTATTTGGAGAGTTATTAATCTATGAGTTTTTGTTTTCTAAAGTCGTTGCATGATGTTATTATTTCTTTGCTTGGTTGCTACTTAGAATGCGTTTTCATCATTATAGATCCAAATACTAGAACTCATGCCCATTTCATTCAAAGCATAAAATTGAGTCCATAACAAATAACATGATTAAGTTGTTTAGTTACCACCAGAGCCAAAAAGCCTTATCCCTTGAATTTGTATTGTAGGTTTAACCCCTTTGAGCCTTAGTTAGCCTATTTTCTTTGTTAGCCACATTATCTTTACCTAGCCTAGTTTAGGACTATCCATAACCTTGTTCTTAAAGAATAGTGGAGCATGACTTAGAGGGAATTCCTTTTGATCGACATTATGCAGAAAAACAAGTGTGGGGGAAGGTTTTTCATTGGAATTCTATGAGGTTGTACGTTTAGTGCGCCAAAGAAAAAGAAAAGGGCACAGAAAAAAAAACGTGAAAAAGTTGACAAAAGAAAAGGAAAAAGAGTTGGAAATAAGTGAAAATGAACTCACAAGTATTGGTTGTTGAAGAAAGGGTCCAAAAGTTTGAATTTGGCCCTAAGTGATGTGTGAATCTTCCCTTCGTGTTTAGAGTTGATTTCTGCATTCAAAGGTGAATTCTAAATGTTTATTTCATTACTTTGCTTACTATCACTTTAAGCACTTTTGTTTATCCTCACCTTTCTTTGTTAGCCAATACCTTAGCCCTGTTACAACCCTTAGACTTCTATCTTGATTGTTATGTGTTTTAATATGTTGAATTTAGAATTGGTACGAGCATATGGTATCCCTGGTTCTCGCGTCTAAGTAATGGCATTCCGTTCGTGAGATCATATACATGTTGATAATTCCAGAAAGTGCCTTCTTTGTTATAACATATGTGAGTGTTTAGTCTACATGTTTACATCAATCTTCTCACATATACCTAGTGTAGGGACTGTAGTCAGAAAATCTTTGTGAAAATATAGAGTATATTCGGTGAGGAATTGAGGGATTCTCTAAGGCATGTTACAACATTCAAAATGTTGTTTTAATTGATTAAATGTGAGCAAGTGAGTGGTGACTGTGGTTAAGTGTTTACCCGAGGGTAGGGATAGCCAAAATCTGTGGTAGTAGTGATTTTTAACATGTCATGTTTCATTGGAAATCCCTGAGGCAATTGTTGGAAGGTTTAGGTTGTGTTTTGTTTTCTTTGTTTTGCTCAGGGACTGGCAAAAGCTAAGTGTGGGGAAATTTGATAGGAGTATATTTATGAGACTTAGTTAGCTTATTTTCTTGCATTTACATAGCTAGTTTCTATTTATTATAGTGATTTAAGCTATTTTCGTGTGTTTGTAGGTTTAAATGGAAAAAGAGGCAAGAAAGTGCAATTTGGAGCATCTTAGAGTAGTTTTGGACTTGGAATGGATATCTTACATATGGAGGAAGGTGGATGGATGAATTTGAAGTTCAAGAGAGGCTAGGAATGTGCTTAACATCTGGAAGAATTAAATCAAAGACTTGGAAGATAAGGAATCAGCTATAAAGAAGGAACATTATCCAAATTACCTCATCTTATCCAAACCTTATCCAACCTTACTTTATCTTATCCTATCCTAATCTTATCCTACCTTAATTCCAGCTGCAAGGGGGAGTTCTTTGCAGACTTGGACACATAAAAACCTGTTTCTAGAAGCCTTATTTCCTCTCCTAAAAATCTAGCGCCTAGACTCTTTCTAGAATGTCTAGAAGCCTGCCGCACCTCTCTTCCTCTTTGGTTTTTGCCATATAGTTGACCTTTTCCTTATGGATATAAGGTGCTAAAATCCTTTTCCTAAGTTACTTTTGTGCCGCACATAAGCCTATATATATATATATAGATATATATATATATATATATATATATATGTATGTATGTATGTATATTTTCTGCTGCAAAAACCACCACCCTCTACCATCAGATCACCACACCATCCACCACACCTCAAGAGCCTAAATTCAAAAAATCCCCATTATGCTGTAGCAAGGAAGGAAGGAGGAGCCACCTAGAGCCGTGCTTACCATTCAAGACGTTGGATTGTTGGAGCGTTTATAGGTGTATTCTATCTTTGTTTTCAATGTTTAAATTTAATTATCTTTGTTTTGTGAACATGAGGAACTAAATTCGTTTTAGTTAGAGGTGAATTCAAAATCATAAATATATATGATTACATCCAGTTATTGTTTCATAAATCGTAAATGCAATTTACTTATCTGTTTGATTGATAACTTAGTCTTGTATGTTGATTAAGGAGGCCTACTTAGTTTTCATGCATGGATTTGATGCTAAAATATAAGGGAGTTTCGCCTAATAGTTACAAACTTATATTTATAAGTAGTGGAAGTTGCTAGTCACAATCTTGTTAAGTAAATTCATGGTAGAAGTATCATGTAGTTCATATTTACGAATGTCATGTCAATGCTTATGATTTTCAAAGAACTTACTGATCTTTGATTGTATCTCTATTATGCTGTTCATGTAGGGAACTATTGAAGAATAATTTGGTTGCCGATGCGTAGTCCATTCAATTCAATAAAATTAGGAAAATCTGAGAGTTAATTTGTGCAGCTCACGATTAATTTGGGGCATTGTCATTCATGGTTTAAAGGAATAAAAACTGGAAATCGATTTGTTCGCATATGTGTCATGTGTGGAGATGAACCCTCTAGCTAGCCAATCACCCATAATTTCCCCAATTTCATGCTAATTTTGTTTTAAGTCTTTAATCTACTTGTTTTTACTTTAAATTTCGTCCAAAATCCAATCCCTCTTTACTTGGTTGTGTCTTTTAGTTAGAATCTGCCCAATTTTGTGTCTTTTAGTATTTTGAGTCAAGTTAAAGTTAGAATTCGTTCAAAGTAATCCCTATTGTCTAATTCGAGTTAGTATCATTGTTTTGTACTGTTTTGAGTCATTCTAGTTTGTTTTGAGTCATAAGAGTATAGTTTTCTGTTATTGAGTTTAGTTTGGTGATTTAGAGTTTAAATTGAGTAGATTAGCATCCTTTCTAATCAGCGGCCTAAAACGATCCCTACTTTCATATACTACAATCATAGGGTTTTAATTTGAGTGTTAGAATATTTCACATCACTCATGCAAGTCCACCACCAATATATTGTTAATGTCCCAACTTAACCGTCTATTACTAACATGTTGTCCAATATCCCAGTGGATGACGTATTCGGTTTCCACTCCTGCATCCCGGGTTCAAAACTCTTAAATTATTGTAATAGTTTCAAACCCTCTCCTTCACTTAATAATAATAAATTTTAAAAAATACTTTAAATTATTTAAGTACATAAAACTAACTGTAATGTATTACCAAAATTATCAGAGGATGGAATCTCATATCTACGTATGACAAAACAATGTACAATTAGAGGTTTCACTTGTAATATTATGAAGTTTTTTTTTTTTTTTTTTGTATAAAATCCAACACCAAATAAAAAGTTTTTATCCATGAATATTTAAACGTACATACATCTCTGCTGCTAAAAAACAAAATATTGAAATGTAGTTTCCAGGGAGTTCCATAACGATGAGTTGCCAAAAGGATATAGAGATCTGGGGTGTATTTTTTTTTTTCTTTTCAACGAAAACTTTATTTATTTTTTTGGTAAGTGGGATCCAAAATGATCGTCAATGAGGAATTTTTATTAAAACATACACACCTTATAAACAAAACAAAGGCCCAATTTATTCCAAAAAACAAACAAAGAACGGGCTTAAAAACAAAGAAAACACAAAAAAAGAACCCAACAATAGTGAAGCCCAAACAAAAATGACAACCCCACCATCCACTGTGGTAATCACCGCCAATCCAAAAATCAGCCAGTCACCAGATCCTCCGTCCATTGCAGATCATCCCCTCCACAAACTTAAATAAGAAGTTAAGAGCCAATGGAAGTTGCGCATATATTAGTCCTAGTGTAAAATAATGTTTGACAATAGTCTTGTCGTTTAGGGTAAAAGCCATTTCATATGTAAGACTAGGTTATTAATTAACTATCGCATTTGAGATCACAATACCAGACACAATCTTTATATATAAAGCCAATAGGCTCCTTTTGGAGTCACGGCTTCACTAAAAAATTTAGGACAAATATGCCTCCAAACAAAAAAATTCAAAAAGCAATCCAAAATAATACTGGGATATTTTCGTCATATAAACAATATTTTTTAATAATTATAATAATACATTTAAAACATGTAAGTCATGCGTATCACATCATGATTCAAAAAAATGCCTTCTCAAATTGTGGAGTGTACGCTTTGTTATATATCATTTCAAATTGTGGAGTATATTTTAAATGGCACCTGTAGAGTTAAGTATAAAACTTAACACTCCTTATTGCGCATATAAATCTTTTGCCGAAAAAAATTTAACTTTATCAGCATATAAGTAGTTAGATTACTTTTGATACAACGAATTATTTTGATAATAGAATCTTAATTTTTTCATGTTATCACAACCAAATTGGTCTAAGTATGAAACTTAATGTCTACATATCACATGCTCCACGTCTTGTGTTATTCACGTGTTAGATTTGAAATTCTCCACGTGGGAGTGGGGATGTTAGAGTATGAAATTCTCCACATGGGACAAGGAATAAACGTCGTGAGGTTGTTTGTTATCCCTCACTAGAGTTCACTAGACCAGTCTTGTCCTATGTTTGTTCCCTGGAAGGCCTAGATTTAATGAGACTAGCTCTCACTCGTCTCGACTAAAGTAGGGCTAGCCGGTCTTAGCTAAGCCCCTCAAAAACCTTGGGACTGCTAATCCCATCTCCCACATGCAAGTCTTATGAACGGTGCAAGTCTGCAAGCATGCTTCCGGGCAACTTCATTTGCCAACCTATACCTAGATATGCAACCCAACCCCATCACTGCCTAAATCTCAACACCAAAATTCGAAATAAAAAATACAAAACAATAACAACAACAATCCCAATAGAAAAGTTCTTCCTTATTCTTGAAAATTCTAGAGAGAAATGGACATAGAAGAGGATAGAGTAGTTTTGGGACGAAGAGAACTTGAGAGACGGAGAGGGAGGAGAGAGTAGCTTTGGGGATGTTTGCAGGAAAAATGGTTTTGGAGAATGTTTTGCAGGAAAAAAATGGAGCAAATGTGAATGGGGGACGGAATTGAAGAACTCTCCGGAGAGAGTCTAGAGATAGGATGAGTGTTCTAGACATTTTGGCCTTGTTTGGCATGTCATATAAGCGTTCAGATAGGACTAATACTACAGACCCGGCCATTTGGTGTCTTCTCGTATTAAATAGTTGCCGGATTAATTTAACCAGTTGGATAAAGTAGTCAAGTATACACCTTCTTAATAAACCCTTCCAAAGGGAGTGGATTATTAGTCCAGTTCCTTTCTTCGGCGACCCCAACACCAATAACCTCCACCATCACCAGCAGAATCAGAATCAGGAGATCGAGAGCTTCGTCACTGGAAGAAGAGGCATCCAACCCTCGTCGTCGAACTTATCAGATGGTATTTATTGATCCTATACTGCTGTTCTATTTAACCAAAAACTGTGCGTTTCCATGCTTGAGATTAACTTTTGAAACACTTGTGGGCAATTTTGACCATCCCACGACTTCCTTCCCACTCATCCTTATACGCATGACTAATGAAATACTCAGCAGTAAACAGGCAGCAGCTACCAAAGGAACCGCCGCACCAACATTTCCTTTCGGCCACTTCCTTACAACCCACCCGCCACAATGCTTGCTGCCAAGACTCCCCATTGAGTTCAACCTTATGATTTCAATCCCATTCAAAATCCCATCAATTGCATACGGCATACTCATATTCGAAGGTCCTGCACTTACGGACAAAACACCCGATTCCTCTCCATCAACCACAAATCTGCATAGAACGGAGAAGCCAACATATAATTTGTTGTCGGACCAAAGATTTGTCATTTTTTTTCTTCTTTCCTTTTCTTATCTGGTCAGTACCAACCAAACACAATATAAATAATACGATCATTACTTCGATACTACATCAAAAGCCCGACTAACTTAGTTAGTACTATCCGGTAGCTATCTATCATATCTGACAGAAATCGTCAGTACAATCCGAGCTGCCAAATAAGACATTTATGCATAAAAAAATAAAAAATAAAAAAAAAATGCTAACAATGTAATATTGTTAATTTAATAATAAAATATTATTAAATGTGTATTACATAAGATAATATTATAGTTGTTAATTATTTTTCTTTTTTTAGTCCGACATTACACCAAATACTTCACTAAGTTAGTCCAACTTATTCTAGTCTAAGCCAGTCCAGCTTAGTCCTTGAAGCTAGTTTAGTCTGAGACAGTCCGATGCAACAAACGCAAGCGTAGATGAATTGAAGATAATCAAAACAGAAATTAATAAAATATGTGTAAAAGCTAAGAAAAGTATGTAGATGACATCGCTCTTAATTTTATGTGAAACCTGATTTCCGTTCATTCATACGAAGACAAACTCGACCGACTGATAACCCACTAAAATTAGATATTTGAAATATTTTAAACGGTTAGTACTAATAATATGAAATTGCTCGAAAGATTGGGTAATTATCCGTGTAGTTAAAAAAAAAAAGAAAAAAAAAAAGGATTTGTTAAAACAGAAATGAAAGGGAAATAAAGTAACTAAAGAGATCAATGAAAACAAAAGTTTCATGAAAACGGCATGAGAGGATCATTAATACAAGAACAAGAGAAAGGCTTTACCCTTCCTTCCTTCTCATCACCCAACGGCCGAAAGGCTTTACCTTCTATTCATAAAAATCTCCATTTTTGTAATTTTGTATATGAATATATTTTGCATTCAATCATTAATATCGATCACGACCAAACCAGGGTTTGATCAAGCATCACGATCTTCAATCAATTCTCAACCGTCTGATTGATGACTCCGGCGTTGCTAGAGACCAGAGCTCCGGCGCACCCCCATCAACAGCAACAAGCGAACCTCAATAACGGTCAGATTTCTCGCCCTTTGTCGTTTGATTTTTCCTGGGTTTTCGTTGCCATACCAATCCGAGCAATATCAAAGTTCGTCACACACGATGGACCCATCAAATTTAGGCGATACATCGTCGAATTCGAAGGAGTTAAACTCCAATTTTAGCTTCAATACGCCGCCAGGTTCTCGGCAGGGGTCCGGTCTTTCCAGGCCGAGGCTTGTGAAGGTGAGGAGGGGCTCGGCCTCCCAGGTTCTGAAGCCGGCTGCCTCCCTGGAAACTGGGTTTCATCCCGGATTTAATCCGTTTCGAACGAGTTTCGAGAGTTCGAATCCAGTCTCATCCGAGCCAGAAGCTGGGACTTCAGTTTCTGGGGCATTTGGGACCCTTAAGAGTGGAAATGAGGAAAAGTTGTTTGGGGCCAATAAGATTGATCCGACTGCGAATTCGGGGAAATGGGATTCTAGTGGAGGTTTGGGGAGAGTTGTGATTGATGATATGAGGAATTTGAAAATTGGGAGCGGCAATGAGTTTTTCAATACAAAAGTGGGTGCTATTAGTTTTAATGCAAGAAGTTCGAGTTCAGCTGCGGGGTTGGATAAAGGTGGTTTTGTTTTTGGAAATGGCAATAAGAAGAATTCTAGCATTGATGAAAGCATTGTGTCAAAGCTTCCTGAGGATATGAGGAAGTTGAACATTGAAGGTCCCGAGAAGCGTGAATCTGTTGAGATAGGTAACGATCAAAAGTTTAATTTCAGTGCAAGTGATAAGACCAAGTTTGGGTCGGGTATTAATGACAATGTGGGTGGTTCTCTGGGCCAAAATGATGAATCAGAACTGCTAAATGAGTTGAAGAAGAAATTGAACATTCGAGAGACCGTGCAGCTGGATCAAAGTACTGACAGGCGTAATGCCGATGATGTGAATAAGTTTGTCTTTGGAAATATTAAAAAGGATAGTTATTTATCAGCCGGAGCCTCAGAAAATGTACTTCCAGATAAGATGAAGACTCTGAACATAAAGGATACTTTTGATGGAAGAAAAGGTAATCTTCTATTGAGAAAGATGGAGAAGTTGGATATAGGCAGTAGGGCTGGAGACTCTACGCAACCAGATCCAGGGAGATCTTCACATGAAACATTTATAAAAACTATGGAAACTGGAAATTGTAGCGACAAGTTATTTCACATGAATGAGAAGAGGGATGAGTTTTACTTTACAAGCAAGCACGATGGTTTAGGCACACACTCTGTAGAATTTAAAACACCAAACCCTAAAGCAAACGTGTTTTCTGGCGTAAACAAGAAAGTGGAATTCAATGCAAAGAGGCAGTCATTCAAGGAAACAAATATGAAAAAAACAGCTGCAAAATTAAGGCGTTCTACCTCAGCCCATCTGGGACCTGGGCATGATTTTCTTTCTAGAGAAGGCAGTTCTGAAGAAAACATTGAGGCCTCTGAATCCTATTCGCCAATGGAGGTTTCTCCGTATCAAGAAACATTGGCTGATAACCAGTGTTCAAAAGAGAATTCTGCTGCATCTGGTGAGTCATTTAATCTACATAACAACAATTCAGCCCCTTGTTCAGTACCTACAGTTTCAAATATTCTTATTGATGAAGATCTGGCTATGGCTACAGAACATTTGGATATAAATGAAGCTGATGCAACAACCAGAGAAGCAAAAGGGGACACTTATGAGTACCGTCACGATGGTAGTGTTGGTACCGAAGGAACTCTTGAAGGATCTATGTCCGAGGTTGAAACTGAAAGCTTTAAGTCTGCAGCTGAGGAGGTAGACTTTAATAGCGATAACTCTCATACTTCGGCAGAAACTGAAGCCATTTCGAGCTCAAACATGGAGAGCCATGATACTGATGGAAGCCTACACTTTGGCTTCCCTTCAAGTTCAGAAAATAGAAGTGGGTCTAACTTCACCTTTGCTGCCTCTTCCGCTGCTCAAAGTCAAGTATCTGCATCAAAACGCCTCCAGAAAAAGAAAAG
The DNA here is from genome assembly GCF_019419815.1 of Pyrus x bretschneideri. Lineage (NCBI taxonomy): Eukaryota > Viridiplantae > Streptophyta > Magnoliopsida > Rosales > Rosaceae > Pyrus > Pyrus x bretschneideri. The sequence goes on from NW_025999624.1 coordinate 3,817,778, forward strand.
TCTGGTAAAGGCTGGTCAAGATACCAATACTATAGTTCCAAATGTTAAGATTCCATATGCAGCATCCTCTTCACAGTTTTTGCCCTATTCTGGTGCTTCAGCACTTATGTCACCTGGACATTATCAGAAAATAGAGTCATCTATCCCACAACCCAGACATGGAGATAATACCGGAGTGCGTAAGGAACAGAAGATAAAGCAAGAATCTATTTCTTTGTCTGCTGAAGCAGCTGCAGCTCAGGAAGCATGTGAAAAGTGGCGACTAAGGTCAGGACTTGTAATCATTTAATCATCTTTGTCTATGCTTAAAACTCATTGTTTGATGTCCCTTTTAGTTATATTTGGACCTCTGAGTGGAGTAATATAGCCCTGTGCTAAAGATGAACTTCTTTTTGTTGAATATGATACATCTCCAGGGGAAACCAAGCATACTCTAATGGGGATCTATCTAAAGCTGAGGACTGCTACACACAAGGAGTGAATTGCGTTTCTAGAAATGAGACATCTAGAAGCTGTCTTAGGGCATTGATGCTGTGCTATAGCAACCGTGCAGCAACACGTATGACTGTTGGAAGAATAAGAGATGCACTTGGGGACTGTATGATGGCTGCTGCAATTGATCCCAACTTCCTGAAAGTGCAGGTTAGAGCTTCCAAGTAAGTATTTTCTCTTTACTATTTGATATTTTCTTTTGACTTTCCAGTAATGCAGCTTCTTTTTTTGTTGATCTCACTTTCCGACATAAAATAGGATGAGTTATGCAAACATTTCATGATATCTAGTGCATTTTTACTTTAGACCATGAAGTTTTGGAATTTACGACCCAACCACCTGAAATTTATATGTTGGATATAAATTTATAACAAAAGTCAAATGATGGACTTTAAAATTTTAAAATTTTGCTATAATTCTTGTTCAATTTTAATACAATTGATTGTTAGACTTGCTACTTACCATTACTTGTACAATATTGTGCGGTTGTTCTTGGACATCTGGTTCTAAGTTATTTTACTGTCACTCAAATTTCTACTTCTCATAATTTTCATATGTTGTTCTGCTGGTCTTTGATTAGGCATTTCCTATTGAATGTGCTTTGTCGCTTTGATTTTTGCGTTCCGGCATAGAATTTTTCAGTCATAAATTCATAAGTGCTTTTCTTTTCACATAACATAACCTTCCCTAATTGTATTTCTTTTTAAAATTCTTAAAGCTGTTATCTTGCTCTTGGGGAAGTTGAAGATGCTTCACAACATTTTAGGAGGTGCCTGCAATTAGCAAATGATGTCTGTGTGGACCGAAAGATTGCAGTAGAAGCTTCTGATGGCTTACACAAAGCACAGGTAGTGTAATTAATTAAAAACCCAATCTTACTGCTTTCCATGCGATTCACCATTGTCTACATTTCACATCACTTACAAATTACGTTGTGTACATTATAAATTCTAAGTCGTATGTTGTGTACATGAAATTGGTTAATACAGTACTCATCTGAACCCTGATAATGCTGAAACTTTTTCTCATTTTCTTAAAAACAGTTTAAGTTGCACACCACATAGTTTGTAGGGTGATTGAGCCAAGAAGAAATAAGGAATTTTCTGATTGTAAAGCCCCTATTTTGGCTTGTAAAGGGAAAAGACAGGAGAAAAAAAGGGATCAAAGTTGGAATGTTGATCTGTTTGGGGTTTTAACTTATTAATTTCTTTCTTTTCATCTTCAATATATTATTTCGTCCAAAGGCATTGCAGATTTCAAATGTGTTCATAATTATTGTTGCTCATGTTTGATACTTGATTATATGGGAGGTTGTGAAATTGTAGTCAGGAATGCTTATAACTTGGTTGTAGAAGTAAAACCCTGTGGGATAGGTCGGAGGAACTATACTTTCAAGTTGGTATCAATTGAGGATGGCCAGGGAGGTCTGACAAATGTATTTGCAAGGGCTATTGTTGAGTAAGGACTTGGTATTGTTGGTCGACAGTGAATTTAAAATTTGGTTTGAGTTTCCTTTGGATTAGAATGAGTTATTGTGGGGCTGTTTTGCTGTTGTGAACAATGATGATAAAGCGAAAGTGAGTGTTTTAGTGGATTTAAGTGTGTTATAAACAAGATATCGTAATGAAATTTTGGGAATTTTAAATAACCATTCTGCATCCTCCAGGCCAGCAAATTTTTTTATAAAGCATATATCTATAATTAGTTTGAGAGATATAGGATCAATAGCAGTGTGAGCATGAAGGTTGAACTATAGTATTACGTGTACTCTCCTAAACCTCAAATTCAAAAGCAATGGTCTTTTATTTGTATATCTTCTCACTTGGTGCATTTTGTGTATATCTGAGGAGGAGATTGTGAATCATGTTTTCTCCATTGCTCTTGTTCTGCACAGTTGTGATGGAAATTGTGTAAGGGAGTTAGAGCTAGTTGGGTTATTCCAAATTGTTGTTTTGAGCTTCTGAGTACCAAGTTTGAGGCTTTAGGAAGGGGGAGGAAAGCTAAATTTTTGTGGGGTTGCTTTTGTGCTGGCAGTTTTTTGGAATATTTGGGTGGAGCATAATAGAAGAATTTTAAAGAATACAAGGGTGTGGGACTAGACGAATTATGACGTAGTTAGATACTGGGCAGCTCCGCTATTTGCACATCAGTTTCAAATAAGGATGGATGCATTTGCTGCTGTGAAATGAATTTACGTTTCAAGTCTTCAGGTTTTTGTATCTTAATTTGAGGGGTCTGGTTCTGTACTATAAGTTTGATTTTGGATTATGGGTAGCTTATCTAATTTTTGGAACTGTTTTTGTTTTTATTCAAACTTAGTCTTCCTCAAAAGAAAAAAAAAAGAAGAATAGCAAGCGAGTACCACCATGTAAAATCAGATGTATAATAATTTCAACCTTTAACTTTTTGCTCACATATCATTTTATATTTCGAAGTCCGATTTTAAAGATTATTTCACATTCTAGCAAGAGTGTACCCTATCCCATGTTACTGTGGGAACATGTGTAGATGAAATGTGGGACCAAGTTAGATAATGGGCAGCTCTTTGGATATTAGTTTCAAATGTGTAGGGATTATTTTCACTCTTCTATAATAATGGATGTGTTAGCAGCAGTGAAAATGAATTTATATTTTAAGTCTTGGTTTATGTAACATTATAACTTAGCTCTTTTTGAGAGGTCGTTTTTTATACTTCAGGTTAAGATATACATTTTTCTTTTATTATTTTTTGGCCAATAACAGTTTTATATTGCATACATGTACACACGTACCAAGTTTTTGCATGTAATGGGGATCGCTTGTGGATCCCTATCTACATTGTATTTAATGATCTGAAATATCTATATTATGTCTCAATTGGATCATCCCTGCAAAACATCAATCAAATCTTAAGCCCTTGTTTTAACTCTTGGATTTTTACGGAGAAGTGTTTGTATACAAACTGATTTGGGGTTTCAATTGCTGGCAGAAAGTGTCTGAATGCCTGAATCTTTCTGCTGGACTTTTGCTATGGAAAACATCTACTAATGCCGAGCATGCTTTACAACTTATTGATGAAGGTTTGGCAATAAGTCCTAGCTCAGAAAAATTACTTGAAATGAAAGCAGAGGCTCTTTTTGCGGTTAGTGATTTATTTAATCATGAATTTTCCTTTATTGGTTTTTGCTACTATGATTTTCAGTCAGTTGTGGGTTTAATTCTGTATTCCCTAGCAGGTGCGGAGGTATGAAGAGGTGATTGAGCTGTGTGAGCAGACCCTTAGTTCTGCGGAAAAGAACAACCTTCCAGCAGATACCAATGACCAGGTCGTTTCTGCAGATAGTTCCGAACTCTCAAAGTACTTTTACTTCAGACTCTGGCGGTGCCGTATGATTTTTAAATCCTATTTTTATCTTGGAAAACTCGAGGAGGGTCTTGCGACACTAGATAAATATGAGGAAAAGATGTCTACCTCATATAGGTAACTTTTAGACATGATTTTAGATGTTAAATTGTGTTAAAGGTTTGCTTTTGTTGCTTGAAGTTCCTAACAGTATGCGAATGTCCAGGAATTGGAGCAAAACTCTGCAATCGTCAGAACCCCTTGTTCTTGTTGTACGTGAACTTCTGTCTCATAAGGTATGCTCAGTCTGTGCGGTGTTTCTTGACTTGTACAATCCTCTCTAGGTGCACATGTAATGTCACACTTGAGTAGAAATATTTGAACTCATACCTCATCCCATATTAAAGAAAGTTGGGCAGGATCCTCTTCAGCTGTCTTGCCGACATGTAATTACAAATAAAGACATGAAGTATTTTCAAAACTAGATAGGACTTTCTTAACCGTGTCATTTTCCTCCTATAGACAAAGAGTGTATTTGTTACTTAAACGGCCTATTATCAAACCTCTTTGGTTATCCTGGTGGAACTTTCTATATGTTAGCACTTGCTATGATGTCTGCCTACAGCTTTTTTAATTTTTTTTTTTTTTGAGATATATAGTAGTTTCTAGTCATTTGATTGCAGATATATTTACAAACCAATCACTTTCTCGAACAATATTTCCTTTTTCAAGTGGTGTCAAGGTAAAAGAAGGTTGTACTTTAGTTTATGCTTGGCATTCTTCAGTGTCTACTAGTTTGTTTTTCCAATATTTGATGCGTTTAATTTGGGGAAATGTTATTGGCACTCCACAAAGGTCATCCTTTACTCTTCCCTTATAAAAAGGGAAAAATTGTACTTTTGACTTATTTGGAGTGTCAATAACAGCTCCCTTAATTTATTCATCATTAACTGTTTAATTGAAAAATATGAAATGCTCTACTGCATATACATGCTGCTTATGTAGTGACTTTCTTCTTTGTTATTGTACATCGTAGGTTGCAGGGAATGAAGCATTTCAGGCTGGAAGACATACTGAAGCTGTTGAGCATTATACTACTGCTTTGTCCTGCAATGTTGAATCACATCCATTTACAGCTGTTTGTTTTTGCAATCGTGCTGCTGCATACAAAGCATTGGGCCAGATTACTGATGCTATTGCTGATTGCAGTCTAGCTATAGCTCTTGATGGAAATTATCTAAAGGTTTGTTCAAAGCTGAAGTTTTCTTAATGATTCTTTGATATGGCATTGCTCATGATTTTACTTATTCATTACCTTTTTTCTTTGGTAAAAGGAGGGGCTGGTTTTATATCTCTGTTTGATTGATATCAGAGATATACAAACTAGTAGTCTTGTTAGGTCATTAAGGGGGCGTTTGATTGACCGGACTAGGACTGGATTATGACTTCTCTATGTGGGCTTATTTGAGGCTATTTAAAATGTGGGGTCTAAATAGAACCAATCCAAGCCAATCCCTGCAATTAATCTAGGACAAGCCATGAAATGTGCCCTAAGTGTATTAGTACCTCAAATCAATTTGTATCTTAGTGACACAGCTTTCCACCTGTTTTTGGGGAGCATTGGGAATGTGTGTTGTGATACTTATTTGTGTGTTTGTGCGGTTTCTTCCTGTGGAAATGCAATAAATGGATCTTATGGCTAACACATTAATTTTCAAGGAAATCTTAAAACATTTCTGTTTCAATTGCAATGCACAAACATCAAAGTTTCCAAGAATATCACGTTTTAATTTCAGATTGCAGTCTACTGAACTTCTCAAAATTGTGGTCAAATTTTGATTAAGATATCCAAGAATTTTACTTTTGGGTTAACTAGGGGTGGGCACGGGCTGGGCCGGTCCCAAAATTGAAGGAACCGGACCGACCCGTTTGTAAATAACACGGGGCGGGGCTGGGTTGGGCGGGTTTTGGATTTTTCAAAATAAGATCCGGACCTAACCTGGCCCTTCTGAAACGGGTCGGTTCCTACGGGTCCCCATGGGTCCTCACCTTCCGGTCCCTCCCTCCTTTCTACAACTCTCCCTCCTCCATCGCCTACCTCCTCAACTCCCTCCCCACCCAGATCACCTCCGCCAACAACGTGTCCGATGTCGACCCCATCCCCACCGGCACTCCGGTCATCGTCCCCGTCAATTGCTCCTTTTCCAACAATAATTACAGAGGCGAGTTCCGGCACCTCCACCCAAATATATAGAAGCCACATTTTTAGGGTCAGCAGGACGACTCAAACGGTGAGATCTGGTCGAAGACCATCTTCATCCCGGACAAGGAGTGCTAGAAGCCAGACCTGCGATTGAAAATTTCACAACTTTTCACAAATTTATTAAATCAAAATTAAGAAATTGACGAAATTGAAAGAAATGAGGGAAATAAGTTACCTCGGTGTCGAGATCGGAGGAGGAGACGGAGGAGTTGGTCGGGAGGAGGGCGGCGACAACATATCATTTCTCGGTGGGGTGTGGGTGTGGTGTGTTTGTGCTCCGGTAAGGAGAGTTGCAGAGATGGGGGGAGAAGAAACAAAGAAGAGGAATGAGGGAGAAGGTTCGAGAGATTGGGGGAGGGGAGAAACACGGGGAAGTGGGGTGTCCGTGTGTGTGGAGTGTTCGAGAGTGAGACTCTATCAGAACTGTCACAGGGAACAAAAGGAAGTGGGCCTGGGAGACAGTACCCAACACGGGAGTATTTTTGCAAACAGGCCGGTCCAGGTACCCGTTTTTCTATATTTTTGGAACCAGCCCAAACCTAAAATCTCAAAGCCCCGCCTCGCCCTGCCCTGCCCTTTTGTCTTTTTTTTTTTAATTAGGAACCGGCCCGTACCCAACCTTGATTACCCTGCCCTGACCTGCGGTTCTTGTACCCGTTTGCCCACCCCTAGGGTTAACCCTTGAGAATCTAAGACATATTAGATATGAGTATTTGGCTCCACTTAGAAGGTCTTCCCTGGATAAAAGATTAAATGAAGAAATTTTCAGTCAGTTCAATTTTGACACCATTTTTGACGTCCATATAATTTTTAATTTCTAACTAATAATTTCTCCCATATCCTTTGGTTTGTGGTTTATATCAATCTCAAAGTGCAGCTTCTCCAGGGTTAGATTTTATTTATAGACTTTAAAAATCTGGTGTGCTTTGCTCAGGTTTCCTCATGTATTGTGTTATGTTATGAATATCAGTTTCCATTCTCCAATGAACAACGGATAGATGTGTAAAACATAACCTTACTTGTGCTTCACAGGCAATATATTATCACATTTAGAATGGATGAGACCACGGAAATGCTCCTTGGTGATTAATTTTTCATAAGGATATGGAATTGTTATGAACTGTTTGCATGGGATAAAGTAATCAGGAAACATTGACATAGGCATATGGATTAGAATTGTTTAGCTCCCACATATGGGATGCGAACGGGCTAGACTGGAAAAGAGTGACCTGGGCTTTCAGAATGTTGTACAAGATGTTGGCAGAGTTGTTAAATACTGTATGGTTTGTTTTATTGGTCCGTGTGAACCTTTGTATTTAAGCCTCTTGATTTATAAGTGGTTGTTTGTCTATGAACGTTTAAAATTTGAAGTCTATGTGTCAATTATGTTGGGGATGGAAGAAGACTACACTAATACAATGAAGTTGTCATTCCTCTAGTAGGTGGCGCTTTGCCGCTTTCACGATCCTTACAAACTTGCATTTCCTGTGGCATATTGCATTTCAGAACAATTATTTTCTCCTATGTCAGTTCCTGTTTTCTTTTATACCTTTGCAGGCTATTTCTAGACGAGCCACATTATACGAGATGATCAGAGATTATGGAGAAGCTGCTAAAGATCTTCAGAGACTGGTATCTATTCTCACTAAGCAGGTAGAGGAAAAAACTAATCTGTGTGGAACATCTGACAGATCCATTAGCAGCACAAATGACTTGAGACAAGCTCGTCTTCGTCTCTCTGAAATAGAAGAAGAAGACAGAAAGGACATCCCCTTGGATATGTACCTTATTCTGTAAGTTTGTCTGCACCTATATTTGTTTCTGGCATATGGTTGCAAACTGGCCACTCTTTAGGACGTTTACATGAATGCTGCTAGACTGTACAGTTAAATAATTGTTGAGGCTGAGTTGTTATACATTCATGTGGGTTTACTGAGTAATTAACTGTAGCTGTTGAGGCTGAGGCTGAGGAAACCAATTTTTTAAATTATGGGGTGGTTCATTGACTTCCATCTTGTTCACAATAGTTAAAGTATCCTTCTGTTGGTTTAATTGCCAAGCATAAAAAACTTCTCTAGATGGTAATTTAAGCAATTGAAAAAACGAACAATAAAAGCTGGCTTTACGGTGAAGTGTATGGGAAAGCCTATGCTAGAAGCAGGGAGAACACTATCAGAGACTTGGATCTCGAATTTGTGACTATCAAGAAAATTTAGACCGAGATTGTCAACTTAACACTGAAGCTGCTTGCTGATAATTCCTTGGTATAATATAAGTAATTCATTATTTACAACAAGCTCTTTGGTAATGCTCCATGCTCTGGATTGTAGGCAGATAAGAATAATCCAAGGAACCTAAGAAATACTTACACATGCCGTTTATGATTCTCCTAGAAAAGGTGTAGCTTTTTAAGACAGTTTAATTCCGAGTATAATTGATTGAAACTATCATTAAGTTAATTCGGTTATAATGGTAGGGGAGTTGAACCATCTGTTTCGGCATCAGAAATCAAGAAGGCCTATCGGAAAGCTGCACTTCGACATCATCCTGACAAGGTATATTATATTTTATGATTTGTAGCTTGCCTATTGCTATTCACCGTCTAACATGTTCTTTTATAGGTTGGTCAATTCTTTTCAAGGAGTGATAATGGTGACGATGGGCGTTGGAAGGAGATAGCAGAAGAAGTGCACAAGGATGCTGACAGGCTTTTTAAAATGATTGGGGAGGCATATGCAGTACTTTCAGACCCAACCAAGGTCTCAAAACACTTCGCAATAATGCTTTATTTTATTTTTTTGCCGGTTATGTTTCAAATAAACAAGTCTTTGTGCAGCACCTTTTTGTTGAAAAAAGTTTGTACTTTTTGTTCTTACTGCCATCATCCTTATTTGGGTTATGAGAGATCTTTTCCTCTTAGACATTGATTTGCTATGGGTTTTAAACTTTTATCGGTAGAGACCAGTGAGATGTTTCATATTCTGGTCAATGATAATCTAATGATTATTGTTTGGGTATTGTGTTTCACAAAATTGATGAAGATGATGTTAAAATCCCAACTTTCTAAGAAATTGTGGTGTTTATTTTACTCATGTTGCAGCGTACAAGGTATGACACCGAAGAGGAGATGAGGAATGCACAAAAGAAACGCAGTGGAAGCAGCACATCTAGAATGCCAGCAGATGTTCAAAATTACCCATTTGAAAGAAGTAGCAGTAGGCGACAATGGAGAGAGGTTCCGAGATCATATGGTAACTCATCTTCTAGAGGGTCAGAAGCAACATGGTCAAGTAGATATTCTTGAAGACATGCCTGATTAGAACCTTGATTCTTCAAAAGAGGTTTTGAATGGAATGAGGTTAGAAGATGGATTTATTGCGTTGCTACATGTGTAGCTTCAATTCAAGGATCAACCGACATGTGCAGTTGATTCAGCTTGCATCTCAATGGTAGTGAACTCCCGACAGTCAACAGCTTGAATGGATTGTGATTGTTTACTGCCAGTAGGGGGGGAAAAGCTCTAGTTTCCTTGGAAAGTTTGCAGACTTACATAAGCTTTGGTGGAGATACTGTAGTCTGAAATACCAAACGAGGCGATGCCTCCTGCATCAATGTGTGTTTGTGTGTAGAAAAAGAGGACCGAGAATGCGTACAGCTGACGGTATGTGAAGACGCAAACCAGAAAGTGCTCGTTCCAGTTTGCTAGTCATTGTGCTGACGGTATGTGAAGACGCAAACCAGAAAGTGCTCGTTCCAGTTTGCTAGTCATTGTATCGACACGCCAGAGATTGTTTGAAGTGCTGGAATTTTTGTGTGTTTGATGCTTTTGCTTCAGAGATTGTTTGAAGAATAATTGAGCCTGAGAAAACTATTACCACAAAATATATTGTCGACACGCCACAGATACACACACCGGGTGAGGGGTTCTTTATTTTTGTGTACAGTCACTATTTCTGGGTGAGGAAGTTGAAATGGTTTTATATTTATTTTTTTTTTCAAATTCAATACATTTACATTACTGAGCCCAGATCCTGTGCACTGCCGTTTTCCTTTTGCTAGCCGGCCGCCCTTTGCGGAATTTTTCTTTTATGGCTCGTTTGATAATCCGTAATTAAAATAGGAGGAACTGAATTGATGTGCATTGAGGAATTGGAATGGGAGGTTGTTTATCAAAATTTTGTACATTTAAGTGTAGGAATGCTAATTGCATAAAAGCTATTTATCAATTCATCTGAATCAGAGTGGGAATCAATGTTATGTTAAAATTTCTTATTCTAAACTAATTGTTGTACATTCCATACCTCATAGAAAAAAAGAATCAAATTCCTATTCTCACAAATAGTAAACACAATATGTATTAGAATTTACTATTTAATTATTGCATGTATATTTATTTTTTAACGAAAACTTTAATTCATATAGAATAGTTCTATTAACACCATGCAATCTTACGAAGACACCCCACATTTTATTATTTTCACTTAAACTTTCCTTTTACCTTTATTTTATTTTATTTTTCAAGTTGCAAAAGAAAAACATACTGATGAGGATGACCTTATGTATGTCATGAAAAATAGGCCACGGTATGTTTGCGGGCAAATTTTCCATCTGGATTGGTGGATCACCAACTTTAAGGACACCGATGTGATAACCAAAATTGGTTGTGGGCTAGAGTTCCTAGAGTGCCGATTCAATACAAGGAGGATAATATCATTAAGGATATCAGGCAACCAATTGGTTGTGTGATTAGGGTTGATGAGGTTACTCTGGGGCTTGGAAGTGGACCTTAGGTTCGCTTTAAAGAAAGTTTTGATAGTGAACCATGATGAGGATAACCCTACCCTAGTGAGCCACGAAAAGCTGTTCGAAGTTTGCTTCTACTGTGGTACGAGAAGAATAGAGGGACATGATTGCCTTGAGGTGGAGGCTGATGATGGCTGTTTTATGATAGACAGAGTATTTGAGGATGATCCCTCAGTTTTCCTGAAGGTACAGTTAGTGGATGAGGATATGAAGGCCAACCTGCACAAGGATGTGATGTTGTGTTTTTCTAGCGCTGCAAATGTGGATGAAGAGTATACTGAGAATGATAAGGCGGGACAGAGAATAAAGGAGGAAGGTCCTGATGAGGAGGGCTGGACTACTGTGATACCTAAGTAGAAGAGGGACGTGGTTAGCAGCCCTAAACACAAATGGGTGGCTAGAGCTAACCTAGTCCAGAACTGGGGAGGTCTGGGAAGATGGTGGAGCATGATCAGCATGTTGAGTGAAAACTGTAAGTATCTTGATATTGATAGAAATTGTTGGAGAATGATTTTGTGCTAAACCAGAATGTTATAGTCGCCTGCTGTTAATTAGCTACTGATGGTTAAGTTCAAAGCAATGTGGTTAATGCATCCTGAATTTAATTAGTTTGTAAATAAGTTGTGTAACGAGCTTAATAAGGTTCAAAAGAGAGTTATGAATACTAATACCATTGGTAACAATAACATAAACAGCAACGACGAATTACAAACTGAAGCTCAGATCATTGATGAATTGTCCCAAGTTTTAAGAGAGGAGGAAGTAATGTGGGCTCAAAAAAGCTTTCCCATCTTAGTTCTACATTTAGAAGAAAACGAAACGAAAACAATAAGATAAGAGATGGGAATGGATTATGGCCTTCAAGGTGGACCTAGAGAGAGCCTATGATATCCTTAACTGAGATCTTATCAGGTATGTCCTTTTTAAGCTTGGTTTTAGGGTGAGACGGGTGAATGTGATTATATAATGCGTTACCTTTACCTCCTTCTCAATTATCATTAATGGCAATATACGTTGTTATTTCTATGAAAGATACTTGATCGACTCCTGTTGAATTTTTTATTCAAGTTGTTATGCCCATACTACACTTCGTACAAGTATGTTCATTTTGCACACCTTAGCAATTTTTTTTTTCTATAGTTTGAATAACCAAAACTAGAATATTTTAGTGGAATGATTTGTCACTCATTGACACAACTGTCACTCGTTAACGTTGACACACCTCGACCCCAAATAACAAAATTTATGGGGCTGTGATGTGTTGGGTATCACTAAATTGACCACATGACCCCATCGAGAGATGACATCATGAGCCAGCTTAATAGCGAAGCCATAGTAAGATAATTATGATGTGAGAGAATTTGAACCAAAATGTTCTTTACTAATAGAATAAAAGCTACTACAAAGTCTCCTAATCAACCTACCCACTTGGGGACACAAGTACAGGGATAAGATCCCATTACTATCACATAACATCAGAGCAACTAGAAGTATAACACAACAGTAAACACATAAAAGTGCAGTACTTTGCATAATCGAAAGTTTGATCATACGATTATTACAAACTAGAAAAAACTACAGTAAAGAATCATCACCCAAAGTTCAGAGGATGGATGCCTCACTGCCAAGCTAGTTTGTCACCTCAAGGGTTCTCCTTATTCACGCTATGTCCTGAGGGGTATAAAGCAAAAACATGAGTGGATCAAGTTTATCTAGTTAAAATCATTTAAATATAATAAACCCCATTTTGAAATCACATATATAGTAAAAACTACTTACGTAGCCAAGTTTAAATCACATCGCTCGTCATATCAAAGAAAGTAATACTAATCATATAATCAAGGTAATTCAAAATGTATAGCAAACAGATGAAGTAGCATCTAGTTGATCAATAACTAGCGTGAGCATTAAAGTGGAAACTATGAATAATCATTTAAACTATCGTTTAGACATCGATTTTGCACAAACAAAAGGTGCCACGTGATTTAGAACACTAAAGAATCTAGAGTTAGGTCTCGGATCCTACATGCGCTGCCATGCTTCGACCACGCGCCCTTACACGTTGCCGCGGTGGTGTCACGCACCGTCACGTGCCGGAAAACACGCCCCGTTGTGTGGCCGCCAACGCCAGCGAACGCGACGCCCTACTCGCTATCATGGTTCGACGAGGAAGGGTCGCACTGGCCATCGCCGAAGTTAACAGAGTTGACGCAGAAAAGAATATGCCGTTAAGTCTAACGACACAGTTGACATCGCCGTTAAGTCCAACGGAGACTGCCATTGGCAGGCGCCGGCACCGTTACGGAATCTGCAGAAAACGATCAGGGCCTTCCCCGAGTCCAAATCGAAGGTTTCTTAGTTCTAAATTGAAGGAAAATTATCCTAAGGTCCCAGGAACTTACCCAAACACGGAATAAGGTGAATGGGAGTCAAACCCAACTCGGATTCGACAGAAACTCGCCGGAGTGCTTCGTTAGATTCTGGAAATGGACACCAAGAGCATGCATGTTAGAATCTCTGAGTTACTCAATGTAAAGCCCATGCAAAACGATAGGAATAGTAACCTAGGATTGGTTCAAGCTAGACTCGAGCGCCACAAGCCACAAACTCGTCGGAGTTTTCCTAGAGCACTCCACCAGAAACTAGGCAAGGGTACAGAGAAATGCAGGGGCTAAAACCTTCAGTTTCGAACTAAAATTTATCACAAATCTTATCCTAAGCAAGAAAGGAATACAGTTAATCAAGAACCAAACAAAAACCTCACTAGATTCATGTTTCAGACCTTCGAAGCTCTCGGTTTTAATTGCAGGAGGCACCGTGGTGCACCAATGTCACATGCAAGGACATATTTGAGTTCCTTGAGTCTCAGAGATTCCAAATATAAGATTTTGGGGTTGGATGTGTCAAGAACTGGAAGAGGAAGAGGGCGAGAAGCTCTCGGAGCTTAGAGAGAGAATTCGAGAGTTAGAGAGAGAGTGAAGTTGCAGAAATGAGAAGGAGGAGGGCACGGTGGGGGGCGTAGTCCCACTTAAGACACTTAAGTGAAACTACAAATTGCCCCTCCTAAATTTTATCATTACAATTAAGCCCTCGAGTTTTGATTCGAATTATATTTTTCGACTCAATATCAACCTATATGAACATAATTACAAAAACAAAAGAAAGTACAAGAAATGGGTCTACCAAAAAAGACGCCCATTTATTTAATCTATTGTACTTCAACAATTCTTTCTTTCTTAACAAATTTATTCTCTTACGTCATGTTTTCATTTTTGATATAATTGGAATAAGAATGCTCGAGAAATACGTTTATTTATTTACTACAGAATAGTTAAGGCTAGTAGCGTTCTTTTTCCTGCTTCTTGTATCTTTTTCACACAATGATACTCATTCGTTTATTATAGTTGTAACACGACATGCAAGTTCAGTTCACGGTTTGAGTAACTATATTGTAATAAACTAGTCAATCAATTAATTTGCAAAGTAATATTTGTGCGAAATAATAAATACTTAAATGATTGTTGAGATTGAAACAATTTATGGCAATTTGTAAGTTGTTTTTATTGTAGCAAATAAATACCAAATTTAGAAACTTTTGTATTTGATACCTCACATCAGCAAATACGTTGCTAATGTAGTTTAAAAGGAAAATGCGTTTTTCATTTTACCAATGACTCGCACCGTTGCCTCATCCCATATAAGTGTAGATATCCTTGTGTCAAAGTTCAATTGCATCTAAGAGATCATTTTCTAAAAAATAAAAAAAATCAAAAGTCACTTGTTCTTTCGACCATTATGGCCGAACTAAGGGCTGATTTGGTATTGCTGTACTTTGAAAAAAAAAACTACTTCTGCTGTGTTGTAAGAATAAGCTCATTTTTGTTGCTTCATGTTTTCATCTTTTTTTCATCCAAAACTGTGAAAATAAGCTGTTTTTAAGTGTTTACCAAACACCTTTTTGAGCTCAGCTTTTTTTTATACTCACTTTTTATAAAAGCACCTCAGTACCAAACCAGTACTAAACATGTTTCCAATTGTGGTCATTTTGCTCTTGGCCAATTGCTCACTTCCAACGTTGGTGCATTTGGATGACTCGCTGGTCGTAGTTGAGTGTAAAAACATTTTAGCATAAAGTATGCATTTGACATGTACAACTATATTTTCAAATGGCGGAAAAGTAGTGACGGTAGATGCGAGGCTCTTGTGGCATTGGGAAGACGCTACCCTAATGTTTTCGTGAATAACATTTTTACTTATGAACATACTAAGAACATAACTGCCTTTCAAGCCAGGGTTGACCGAGTATTTAATTATTGTATAATTGCAACTTTTGTCCCACCTCATTCTTCTCTATCTAAAAAAGAGAATTGAACTTCTATAGGGCTAATAAAATTTCGAGCCAGGGCTGACCAAGTTAGAATAAAATTTCGATACATTTGTTTGATGCCTTATTACGACTTCACTTTGTTACTTTGAGTTGTAAAGCTTTTTCTTCATAATTGGGGAGTGGAAACAACTACCATGCAAATTTAGAAAACTTCGTCAAACATCGCAAGTAATGTAGGTCAATTTTATATATGTTCGGCCTTTACCCTTGCATTATGTCACGTTATTGCAACTACACTGCATATTGATGTGTCGTGATTATTTTTGTACAAACTTATATTGCTCGTCCCATTTTAAGGCATGTACGAAAATATTGTCGAGCATATGACTACTCGTATGATTGCGATCTTCCTTATAATAGTCACACATGTCTTCTTTATTGTTTTTGGATCTAAGTTGAGAAAGATGAAAACTTCGCCATAGTATTGCTCAAAATTCTTACAAAACGAGGTTGAAATAGGCTTATGAAAAATTCTTGATCAACTTCTATTGAACTTTTGATTCACGTTGTTATGCTCATACTACACTTCATAAAAGTGTCCATTTTGCACACCTCCACGTCTTTTTTTTTTTAATCTTTTTTTTTTTTTTTGTGGTTTTAATAACCAAAACTAGAATATTTTTTGACTGATTTGACACTTATCATTGACACAATTATAGCTTGTTAACGTTATATTCGGCATGTGGGACGTGAGTATTGTACAATATACACAAGGGTGTGATATAATATTTATGCTAAACGGGTTTACCAAAAAAGGGTGCCCATTTACTTAATCTATTGTACCCCAACAATTCTTCGCTTCTTAACAAATTTATTTTCTTACGTCATATTTTCATTTTGATATAATAGGAATAATGCTCGAGAAATACGTTTGTCTATTTACTGCAGAACAGTTAAGGCTAGCAGTGATCTTTTTCTTGCTTATTGTCTCTTTTTCACGCAATGATACTCAATCATTTATGATGTTCACGAACACGACATTCAAGTTCAGTTGACGATTTCGCAACTCTATTGTACCAAACTAGTCAATTAATTAATTTTCAAAGTAATATTTGTGTGAAATAATAAATGCTTATGTGATTGTTGAATTTAAACAATTTATGGCAACTTGTAAGTTGTTTTTATCGTACCAAATACATACCAAATTTAGAAATTTTCGTATTTGATACCTCACATTAGCAAATACGTTGCTAAGGTAGTTTAAAAGGAAAATGCGCTTTTCATTTAACAAATGACTCGCACCTTTTCCTCATCCCTTATAAGTGTAGAACTCCTTGTGTTAAAGTTCAACTACATCTAAGGGATCATTTTCTGAAGAAAAAAAAAAAAAAATCAAAAGTCACTGGTTCTTTCCACCATTATGACTGGACTGAACATGTTTCCAATTGTGATCATTTTGCTTTTGGCCAGTTGCTCTCATACTTCGGAATTGGAGGGTAAAGAGAGTTGACTCGACTAGAAATAAGTTGGAAATTCCATTTGAGAGTTAAAAACACATTTATGATATGTTTACTAATTTGGAATTGGAATGACCGTTTAGACTAATCAGGAGTTAGAATGAGAAGGAATCAAAATCCAACATACTGTCACGTAAGGATGGCAATGAATCAGTTTGGGGACGGAAATGCTATATCCATCCCCATAACCACGAAAATTAACCATATCCATAATTGCAAATTAACCATCGGGTATTATCCATAACCATACCCACTGGATAACGGATTCCCCATCGGTTAACGATTATATCCATCTTTGTCAATACAAAAAATATATTCGCCTAATTGACGCATGATAATTTAATAAATATTAATTTCGTCATTAAATATTTGATGTATAAAACGATTTAATTAATGGATCTTGTGGAGCATAAAAATTAAAGCTAAACATTAATAATGTTGGTTGATCTTTGATATCTCCCATAGGTATTGAATTCTCATAGATTTTGATTGACACACCCCGATCGAGACCAGGGCATGCTGGGCGTCACGTGGAAGTGACGAAACCATGTGCACAGTGCGGAAGCTAATAAAATAATAATATAAATGGTACGAATAAATAAAAACTAGCTTTACACAAAGTAATAACAAACAAGTGCAAGCGTAAGTGCGACACTAAGTTCAGAGCATGGAAGCCTAATGCAGTCCAAAAGGAAACGACGACAACAAAAGCACACCCAAAGGTGGTCCTACAGTGGTGGTGGTCTGTCAGATATGCCGGGGAAATCCTCAAGGAAGCCACCAAACGCGCTAGCCAACTAGAACCTAGAGGGGCGCAAAACAAAAGTGTGAGTGGGCAAAAACAAAGCTTTTCGAAAACCAATTTAATAAATAAGTTCTAACCCCTCGCCATAAAACCTGTATACTTCCTAGAAAATAGAATATATATATATATATATAAGTCATGCTCGAAAAATGTGCCATGCCAATATCTCGAAGTAATATGCCAGTGCTCAGGAAACATCAAATCAATACCATGTAAACTGTCCGCCGGAGTCACCTAACGTGACCTGTACGGTTGAATCTAGAGCTCAAATCTCCATCTCACTAACTATACCTGCACACGAGTCGGAACCACCTAAAGTGGTCTGTACGACAGGCCTGGGTGTAATATAAGTACGCTCTAGTGCTACGATCACGTGAAGGCTGGGCGAATAATCGCGGGTCACCTACGAGTCGGAACCACCTAAAGTGGTCTGTACGACAAGCCTGTGCACCTAACTTGGATCCAAGATGAGCGTGTGGTGCGGGAGGTGAACATCACGTGAAGGACTGTGTCCTACTCTGGGCGGGAGCACTAACACCGAGGGTGCAGGTTATGAGCTCTCTATGTAACTAGAAACACTACTGAACGTAAATGTAAAATCATACTCACCTGGCACTTACCTGTGCGTCCACGGCACCAATACACATGTATCTATTTATGACTAATAATGCATAAACGAACGGCAACCAATAAACATGGCATAATAATATAAAAATATTTTAATTCATTTTCTGGGAAACATATAAGTATATAGGTATATACGGAAAACCAAAAGCCCACTCACCGATAAGTAGAAGGGTCGTAACCCCCTTGCCTCGAGTGACCACGCTCGTCCTCGGGATAGGTCTCACCTATATGCGAAACAACTATAAAAACGTTAATTTTAAAGCACATAACCAACCTTTAGAAATAACTTCTCATACAATGCTCAAATGGAGTGTATGAATACACCAACGTGATCTACTCAACCTCAGGAACATCCCTATATTTTTAGAAAAAATTTCCACCGCCGCACGCGCCCCCACGCGCAGGCACGTGCCTGGCACACTGACGGCGTCAGTTGACGCCGTCAGGAATATTCCGTCGTCTTCTCCGATGAGGCTCCGGCGCCGGAAAATCGAGAAAAATTCAAATCGTCCTATCTTCCTCGTTTTTCAACCAAATTTCACAAAATTGGTACCAAAATGAAGCTTACAACGAGAGGAACAAAATCATACCACTTTCAAGTGCTAAAATCTGCGAAATCTCGCCTGGAAAATACCCCCAACTCCGGCCAACCTCGAAACTCACGATCCCGACGTCCAAAACCTTCAAACGAACCACCCCGAGCCTCCTAAGGACCTCACCAAGCTTCCTACAAGCTTGAAATTCTCAAAAACATGAGAAATTACGTGTGCATGAACAATACCAAAATCGGGCATCTTGAGTTCGACGTGAAAACGAAGGTAATCTTACCTGAAATGGGTATGGTTGGACTCCTACGAGCCTCACAAGCATGGATATGTATTTGGTTTCTTCGATCTGTGAAGATTTAATGGGTTTGTGTGTGTGTCCGTACGTTGTATGGAAAATGGGAAGGGAAAGGGAGCTCGGGACAGGTGCAGGGATAGGGGGAAAGGGTGAGGAAGATTATGGGAGTGTGTGTGTGGTCTACAACCAGCCACACCAACTCAAAACAACCACACAACGTAAAGAAATCGCACTAGGGGCAAAATTGTCATTTCACGCGTACGTTTTTAAAATTTCCGAGACGGGCTGTCACAACCTACCCACCTTATAAGAATTTCGTCCCGAAATTCAAAACAACCATACAACAACCCCTAGTGATCAAAGAACAACCGAGGATACAAATCTCTCATCCGATCTTCAGTTTCCCACGTAGCTTCCTCCACAGAATGATTCCTCCACAAAACTTTCACCAAGTTCACCATCTTGTTCCTCCGAACCTTTTGCTTCCAATCTAAAATCGTCACTGGTTCCTCATCATAAGTCAAATCCGGGTTGATTTCCAAGGGTTAAGGAGGAATCACATGAGACGGATCAACAACATAATGTCGAAGCATAGACACGTGAAAAACGTTATGTACTCTAGCCAACTCCGGAGGCAACTCCAGCCTGTAAGCTACCTCACCAACTCGTTCAGTGACCATGTATGGCCCGATGTACCTGGGACTCAACTTGCCTTTCTTTCCAAACCGTACAACACCTCTCCACGGTGAAAGCTTCAGAAATACCCAATCACCAACCTTATACACTCTATCAGTAGCATGCCGATCTGCTAAACTCTTCTGCCTATCCTGGGCTGCCTTCAAGTTAGACTTGATTACCTGAACATTTTGAGCAGTCTCTTCAACAATCTCTTGGCCTACCAAAACTCTTTCTTCGACCTCTGACCAACATAAAGGTGTGCGACAAGACCTACCATACAATGCCTCAAATGGTGCCATGCCGATACTCGAATGAAAGCTGTTGTTGTAGGCAAATTCCATTAAATCCAACCGCTGGTGCCAAGCATCACCAAACTGTAATACCGAAGCTCGCAACATATCTTCCAAAGTCTGAATGGTTCTCTCTGACTGTCCGTCCGTCTGAGGATGATACACCGTACTATAAAGTAGTCTCGTGCCCAAAGCTTCTTGAAAAGCCACCCAAAACTTAGATGTAAATCGTGGATCACGATCCGAGACAATACTCACAGGGACACCATGGTACTTCACAATCTTCGAGATGAACAACTCCGCTAATCGGCCCAAAGAATACTTCTCCCTCACTGGAATGAAATGTGCTGACTTAGTAAGCCGATCAACGATCACCCAAATGCCGTCAAAACCATTATGTGTACGCGGAAGCTTGTACACGAAATCCATGGTAATATTTTCCCATTTCCACTCTGGAACGGGAAGCGGCTGCAACAATCCAAACGGTTTCTTCCTTTCTGCCTTGACTTGCTGACAAACGGCACACCTACTCACATACTCAGCTATCTCTCTCTTCATACCAGGCCAATAATAAAATGGTCGAATGGTATGATACATTTTAGTAGCTCCTAGATGCATGGCATAAGCCGAGATATGCGCTTCATCGAGAATTGCTTTCTTTAAATCCAAATTATTAGGCACAAACATCCTACCTTCCTGCATCAACATGCCATCCAAATCACGAACTCTGAGGTCTCTCCTCCTCCCTCGATCTCGAGCTTGGATTAGTTCTTGAGTCTCCCTATCAGCTACCTGAGCTTCAAGCACCCGATCAACTAAAATTGGCCTAACTTGAAAATTAGCAAGTAAAGCTACCTCTCGATCTTCTGCCTCTAACCTCACTCCCGTAGATCTTAAGTCTGCCAGAAGAGGAATACGACTAGCGTACAACGCATTAATACGACCCTGAGACTTCCTGCTAAGTGCATCAGCCACAACGTTTGCACGACCCAGGTGATAATCAATCGTGCAATCATAATCACTGAGCAGCTCCATCCACCTCCGCTGACGAAGATTAAGTTCCTTCTGATTAAAAAGATACTGAAGACTCTTGTGATCTGTAAAGATCTTACATTTCTCTCCATAAAGGTAGTGTCTCCACAACTTCAACGCAAAGATAATAGCGGCTAACTCCAAATCGTGCGTAGGGTAATTCAACTCATGAAGTTTCAATTGCCGTGAAGCATAAGCAATCACCCTACCATGCTGCATCAACACACATCCCAGACCACTCAAAGAAGCATCACTATAGACCTCGAAGTCACCACTGTCGTCCGGGAGTGCCAAAACAGGTGCATGAGTGAGACAATACTTCAACTGTTGGAAACTCTGTTCACACTTATCATTCCACTTGAATTCAACGTCCTTCCTCGTTAATCTCGTCAATGGTAAAGCAATCATAGAAAAATCCTTAACAAACCGTCGATAATACCCTGCTAAACCAAGGAAACTCCTCACCTCAGTGACGGTTCGCGGTTGTTCCCATTTCTCCATAGCTGCCACCTTTTGAGGATCCACCAAGATACCTTGAGCTGAAATGACGTGCCCCAAAACGAAACTTGGTCTAACCAAAACTGGCACTTGCTAAACTTAGCATACAATTGGTGTTCCCTCAACCTTTTCAACACCAAAGTAAAATGTCAAACATGCTCCGCTTTAGACTTAGAGTACACCAGAATGTCGTCGATGAAAACAATAACAAACCTATCCAAATATGGCTGGAATACCCGGTTCATCAAATCCATAAAAGCAGTTGGTGCATTCGTCAATCCAAATGGCATAACCAGAAACTCGTAATGACCATAACGAGTCCTGAACGCCGTTTTAGGAACATCATCCCTACTAATCTTCAGCTGATAATAACCCGACCTCAAGTCAATCTTGGAGAATAAGCAAGCACCACGAAGCTGATCAAATAAATCATCAATACGCGGCAACGGATAACGGTTTTTAATCGTCACCCGATTCAATTGCCGATAATCAATACATAGCCTCAAAGTTCCGTCTTTCTTACTCACAAACAATACTGGAGCTCCCCAAGGTGAAGTACTAGGCTGAATAAAACCCTTATCCACTAATTCCTTCAACTGAACTTTCAATTCCCTTAACTCAGCGGGAGCCATACGATAAGGAGTCAAGGAAATAAGATTAGTACCTGGAAGCAACTCAATGGTGAACTCCATGTCTCGATCTGGCGGCAAGCCAGGTAAATCCTCAGGAAAAACATCAGGAAAGTGTCTGACTACCCTCACATCCTCTACTCTACTAGGAGCGGCCTCATCCAACACCACATGAGCTAAGTACCCCTGGCAACCCTTAAGATAGCAACCTTTTCGTTCGTACAGCAGAAACAACGCCATGTCTCACCCCACTCTGCTCACCCACAAAAGTAACCACAGGTAGTCCAGGACGATGAAACGTAACTATTTTCCCGTAACAATCAATATTTGCACAATAGAAATGCAACCAATTTGTGCCCAGAATCACATCAAAGTCAACAATATCTAACGGGATAAAATCAGCTGGCATAACCACATCTTCCACTATCACTGGACACCCTGGGTACACACGATCTATGATACATCTCTCCCCTCTAGGCATAGCCAACTCTAAATCATACCCTAGAGGTGTGGGGCGAGGTTACGTCACTTGAGCAAATGTATGAGAAATCACAGAATGCGTAGCACTACAATCAATTAATACTCTAGCAAAATAACCAAGGATATTTAACTTACCCTTGATCAAATCCGGATTGTTCTGAGCATCCTACAATGAAATGTTATGAATACGCCCCTGGGTCTGCTGTCGTCCACCTCGACCTCTGCTCGCCTGACCACCACGACTCTGAGTGCCACGCCTCTAACTGGGCTGACCAGACTGCCTCGAAGACCCCGCACTACTCGAAGCAATCTCTCTCTGTTGAATCTGTCCTCCCTGAAACCACTGAGAACTGCCTGCTGGAACTGGAGGATACGGCATATAGCCGCCAGAATACGGAGGATAACCACCCTGAGAATATGGGTCCTGGGGATATTGATACTGTCCCGGGGCATAAGGAACAGCATCACCCTGATAGTAGAAGGCACCACCTCGACCCGTCTGCCCATAACTACCAGGGCTAGGAATCTGCTGGATCGGTGCAGGTGGCAGCAAGAAAGTCTGCTGCGGCTTCTACTGCTGACTCTGGGGACAATTCGCAGCCCGATGTCCCACCTGCCCACAAGTAAAGCAACCACTGCTGCCACGCCTACACTCACCAAAGTGCCGATTATTACACCTGCGGCAAAGTGGGGCCCTACCTCTACCACCATTGCCCTGTCTCTGGCCTCTAGCACCACCAGCAAACTTACCTCCACGTCCCTGACTAGTGGCGCTAAAACCACCGCTAGAAGAGCTAGAACTAGTGCCACCCCTCTTGAAGTTCTGAGTCCGACGAGGCCCGAGCGACGCTTGACCTTTACCCTTATCATCTTTCTTCTGATTACCATCTTTCTCTTCCTCATCACTCTCACTCGACATATTTTCTGAATCCTCAATTCTCAGCAAAATCTCATAAAAATCCTGGTAGGTATCACAATGGGTAGTAGTCGCCATCGAACGACATTTCTTCTTAGTGCCTAAACGGAAACAGCGAAGCATCTCCGCTGGATTGCCAACAACCTCTGGATGATAGCGAGACAAATCAGTGAACCTCCGATAGTACTCATTCGCTGCCAGCTTCCCCTGTCTCAACTCAGGAAATTCCTGCTTCTTACGGTCAATATACTCAGGAGGCACAAACCTTCTCTTGAACAACTCACTGAAAACATCCCAATCAGTCTTCTCAGCTGGAGTCAAACGACGAAGTTCCTGTTCCCACTAGGATGCAGAATCCTTACCCAAAAACCACAAGGTCGTCTCTACCCACTTCTCGACAGGAAAATTTCCCTGACTGTGCAAGACACGAAAAGTCTTCTCAATGTGCTCTAGCCACCGCTCTGCACCCTCATGACCCTCGTTGCCTTCGAACTTATCCAACTTCAAATTATACATAGTCTCCAGAGGAGTCCTTTGGGGATGGCGGATCGCCGAATGAATAGCTGTAGCAATAGCTTCCCCCAGCTGAGCAATATCGGGGAAACTAGGCTCAGCAGAGCGACGTGGTTCCCGACGAGGCGGCATAATTTTGACAGAAGACACCAAAATTATTAGAATACTCACAAAAGTACAGGACTGCCAAACCTAGGCTCTGATACCAAACTGACACACCCCGATCGAGACCAGGGCATGCTGGGCGTCACGTGGAAGTGACGTAACCATGTGCACAGTACGGAAGCTAATAAAATAATAATATAAATGGTACGAATAAATAAAAACTAGCTTTACACAAAGTAATAACAAACAAGTGCAAGCGTAAGTGCGACACTAAGTTCAGAGCATGGAAGCCTAATGCAGTCCAAAAGGAAACGACGACAACAAAAGCACACCCGAAGGTGGTCCTACAGTGGTGGTGGTCTGTCAGATATGCCGGGGAAATCCTCAGGGAAGCCACCAAACGCGCTAGCCAACTAGAACCTAGAGGGGTGCAAAACAAAAGCGTGAGTGGGCAAAAACAAAGCTTTTCGAAAACCAATTTAATAAATAAGTTCTAACCCCTCGCCGTAAAACCTATATACTTCCCAGAAAATAGAATATATATATATATAAGTCATGCTCGACAAACGTGCCATGCAAATATCTCGAAGTAATATGACAGTGCTCAGGAAACATCAAATCAATACCATGTAAACTGTCAGCCGGAGTCACCTAACGTGACCTGTACGGCTGAATCTAGAGCTCTAATCTCCATCTCACTAACTATACCTGCACACGAGTCGGAACCACCTAAAGTAGTCTGTACGACAGGCCTGAGTGTAATATAAGTACGCTCTAGTGCTACGATCACGTGAAGGCTGGGCGAATAATCGCGGGTCACCTACGAGTCAGAACCACCTAAAGTGGTCTGTACGACAAGCCTGTGCACCTAACTTGGATCCAAGATGAGTGTGTGGTGCGGGAGGTGAACATCACGTGAAGGATTGTGCCCTACTGTGGGCGGGAGCACTAACACCGGGGGTGCAGGTTATGAGCTCTCTATGTAACTAGAAACACTACTGAACGTAAATGTAAAATCATACTCACCTGACACTTACCTGTGCGTCCACGGCACCAATACACATGTATCTATATATGACTAATAATGCATAAACGAACGGCAACCAATAAACATGGCATAATAATATAAAAACATTTTAATTCATTTTCTGGGAAACATATAAGTATATAGGTATATACGGAAAACCAAAAGCCCACTCACTGATAAGTAGAAAGGTCGTAACCCCCTTGCCTCGAGTGACCACGCTCGTCCTCGGGATAGGTCTCACCTATATGCGAAACAACTATAAAAACGTTAATTTTAAAGCACATAACCAACCTTTAGAAATAACTTCTCATACAATGCTCAAATGGAGTGTATGAATACACCAACGTGATCTACTCAACCTCAGGAACATCCCCATATTTTTAGAAAAATTTTCCACCGCCGCACGCGCCCCCATGCGCCGGCCACGCGCAGGCAAGTGCCTGGCACGCTGATGCCGTCAGGAATATTCCGTTATCCCTAACGGTAACCGTCAACGGCGTTAGGAATATTCCGTCAGTTTTGACGGAATATTCCGTCGTCTTCTCCGGCGAGGCTCCGGAGTCGGAAAATCGAGAAAAATTCAAATCGTCCTATCTTCCTCGTTTTTCAACCAAATTTCACAAAATTGGTACCAAAATGAAGCTTACAACGAGAGGAACAAAATCATACCACTTTCAAGTGCTAAAATCCGCGAAATCTCGCCTGGAAATTACCCCCAACTCCGGCCAACCTCGAAACTCATGATCCCGACGTCCAAAACCTTCAAACGAACCACCCCGAGCCTCCTAGGGACCTCACCAAGCTTTCTACAAGCTTGAAATTCCCAAAAACATGAGAAATTACGTGTGCATGAACAGTACCAAAATCGGGCATCTCGAGTTCAACGTGAAAACGATGGTAACCTTACCTGAAATGGGTACGGTTGGACTCCTACAAGCCTCACGAGCATGGATATGTATTTGGTTTCTTCGATCTGTGAAGATTTGATGGGTTTGTGTGTGTGTCCGTACGTTGTATGGAAAATGGGAAGGGAAAGGGAGCTCGGGACAGGTGCAGGGATAGGGGGAAAGGGTGAGGAAGATTATGGGAGTGTGTGTGTGGTCCACAACCAGCCACATTAACTCAAAACAACCACACAACGTAAAGAAATCGCACTAGGGGCAAAATTGTCTTTTCACGCGTACGTTTTTAAAATTTCCGGGACGAGCTGTCACATTGATTCATATCAAAACTTTTGAACTTTGCCACAAAATGCAATTCACACAATGCAATTTTTGTATTCTCAAAGTAAGATTCAGTCAATAATAAATATACACACGTACACACACACATATATTATATAATATTTTAATATTATATATAATATTATATTATATATTATTTGATTCAGGTACGGGTACGGATATGCATTGGAGATCTTATAACCATATCCAAAACCATAACCGAATAATATTTACAGTTTTTCCTCATACCAAAATATACCCGAATTTTCAAACTCAAATTCAATCCATTTGAACGGTTATCATGGTTATCGAATTTAACGGTTGAAATTTTAATCCTTACGAAGACTTAGCCTGCAAGTCATTTATCTGACTATGAGATTCTCCACTTTTCCTAAAGTAGCTTTGGAATTGAAAAGCAATCCAAACATGCGTCTAGACAAAGCAGACTTTGATTTAATACTTTGATCCTATGACAGAGTTTGTTTCATCCATAATGTAGTTGCTAGTTGCAAGTTCACAGGAAAACCTAGCAATCCAGTTTCAGCTACCGTCGCCGCCGCCATCAGCACAAAAACTATGTTTTCAGCGGCGCGTATCGTCCTACCGCTGTCATTGTCAGTGCTGGCCATAATTTATGAGTACTTCAGAACCAGACGGATATCGGAACATCCTGAAGGCGTCGATCCTGAAATCCTTGATTTGATTCGGAAACTCAGCCCCGCCGAGCTCAATAGTATTAGGAATCGCGACCCTGCCTTCCTCGATTGGATTCGGAACTTGGACTCTGCTGCTTTCCCTTCCGAATTTTCTGGAAGCGTCGACGGTCCTCTAAACCCGCCGTCTGTTCCGTCTCCTGCCCCCGCCGTGCTTGATGGTGGAAGTTCAGAAAATAGAAGTGGGTCTAGCTTCACCTTGGCTGCCTCTTCCGCTGCTCAAAGTCAAGCATCTGCATCAAAACGCCTCCAGATAAAGAAAAGTCCGGTAAAGCAAGAATCTATTTCTTTTTCTGCTGAAGCAGCCGCAGCTCAGGAGGCATGTGAAAAGTGGCGACGAAGGTCATCTTTGTCTATTCTTAAAACTCATTGTTTGATGTCCCTTTTAGTTATATTTGGACCTCTGAGTGGAGTAATATAGCCCTGTACTAAAGATGAGCTTCTTTTTGTTGAATTTGATACACCTCCAGGGGAAACGAAGCATACTCTAATGGGGATCTGTCTAAAGCTGAGGACTGCTACACACAAGGAGTGAATTGCGTTTCTAGAAATGAGACATCTAGAAGCTGTCTTAGGGCATTGATGCTGTGCTATAGCAACCGTGCAGCAACATGTCTGACTGTTGGAAGAATAAGAGATGCACTTGGGGACTGTATGATGGCTGCTGCAATTGATCCCAACTTCCTGAAAGTGCAGGTTAGAGCTTCCAAGTAAGTATTTTCTCTTTACTATTTGATATTTTCTTTTGACTTTCCAGTATGAACCTCTGCGCTAACGCAGCTTCTTTTTTTGTTGATCTCACTTTCCGACATAAACTAGGATGAGTTACGCAGACATTTCATGATATCTAGTGCGTTTTTACTTTAGACCATGAAGTTTTGGAATTTACAACCCAACCACTTGAAATTTATATGGTTGGATATATATATTTATAACAAAAGTCAAATGGACTTTAAAATTTTAAAATTTTGCTATAATTCTTGTTCAATTTTAATACAATTGATTGTTAGACTTTTGCTACTTACTAGTCCTAACAATTTCTTACACGATCCGTTAACACGACACAAAAATAATAGGTTTCGGCTCAACACGATAACTAATCGGGTCATTATCGGGTCACATGATAATAATAAGGGATTCTTAACATATTTACACGAGACTGGCACGAGGGTAATTTGTTTCGACACGATAAGAAAAAAATTATTTTGATGATTTTAATTTTTTAAACTACTTAAAAAAGCTTAGTATAAAATACAATAGATATAATGAATATGTATATATTGTTTATTAATTATTATTCTATATAAATTTTAAATTTTAAAATTTAAGTTTTATTTATTTATTTATTTTTATAGGATATTATAGGCAAAGATTGAGATTAAAATTCATAAAACACATTAAAAATAAAAATATCAAGTAATTTAAAAATACTAAACACATTAAAAAAATTATAATAATTAATTTACATGTGCGAAAAATATGTAAACGCTCGTAGTCACATCTTCTATGCTTTGAGGATGGGTATATGATCGTTTGAATTTTTAAAACCATACAAGCTCTCATGAATAGTATTTTTAAGGGAGTTCAAAATAAACAAAATTCATAATCATTAATGTACAAGTCTGAAAGATGTGAAAGCATAATAAACATTCATAATTGCATTCTCAATGCTTAGACGATAGTTACATGGTCGTTTAGATTTTTAAAACCCTCCAAATCTCATGAACAATTTTTTTTTATTTGAGTGCAAAATTAATAAAATTAATAATAATTATTGTCGAAGTGTGAAAAATGTAATCACTCGTAATGAAAAGCTTTACAACTTTCATAAAGGGGTCAACTTCAAAATTTAGTATGTATATACTAATTTAGTATTATGTTGTACATTTTTTTGGGTCAAATTATGTTTTTCATTTTTATTGATTTAAAATATATTTTTCTTAACGGGTAACGGGTCGGGTCATATTACCTGATAATATTAACGGGTTGATTTCGGATCAGGTCATATTACTATTTACTTTAACAAGTATTAAACGACATGACCCGTTAAGCTATCGGGTATGACACGAAAACGTCACGAACACAAGAAACATGACACGAATGCCGTGTCTACTACTTACCATTACTTGTACAATATTGTGCTGTTGTTCTTGGATCGTCTAGTTTTAAGTAAGATATTTTACTGGCACTCAAATTTCTGCTTCTCATAATTTTCATATGTTGTTCTGCTGGTCTTTGATTAGGCATTTCCTATTGAATGTGCTTTGTCGCTTTGATTTTTGAGTTCCGGCATAGAATTTTTCAGTCATAAATTCATAATTGCTTTTCTTTTCACACAACATAACCTTCCCTAATTGTATTTCGTTTTAAAATTCTTAAAGCTGTTATCTTGCTCTTGGGGAAGTTGAAGATGCTTCACACAATTTTAGGAGGTGCCTGCAATTGGCAAATGATGAATATGTGGACCGAAAGATTGCAGTAGAAGCTTCTGATGGCTTACGAAAAGCACAGGTAGTGTAATTAATTAAAAACCCGATCTTACTGCTTTCCATGGGATTCACCATAGTCTACATTTAACATCACTTATAAATTCCAAGTCGTACATTGTGTACATTATAAATTCTAAGTCTTATGTTGTGTACATGAAATTGGTTAATACAGTACTCATCTGAACCCTGATAATGCTGAAACTTTTTCTCGTTTTCTTAAAAACAGTTTAAGTTGCACACCACATAGTTTGTAGGGTGATTGAGCCAAGAAGAAATAAGGAATTTTCTGATTGTAAAACCCCTATTTTGGCTTGTAAAGAGAAAAGACATGGGAAAAAGGGATCAAAGTTGGAGTGTTGATCTGTTTAGGGTTTTAACTTATATTTAATTTCCTTCTTTTCATCTTGAATATATTATTTCGTCTGAAGGCGTTGCAGATTTCAAATATGCTCATAATTATTGTTGCTCATGTTTGATACTTGATTATATGGGAGGTTGTGAAATTGTAGTCAGGAATTCTTATAACTTGGTTGTAGTACAAGTAAAACCCTGTGGAACAGGTTAGAGGAACTATACTTTCAAGTTGGTATCAATTGAGGATGGCCATGGAGGTCTGACAAATGTATTTGCAAAGGCTATTGTTGAGTAAGGACCTCGTATTGTTGGTAGACAGTGAATTTAAATTTGGTCTGAGTTTCTTTTGGATTAGAATGAGTTATTGTCGGGCTGTTTTGCTGTTTTGAACAGTGACAAGAAGGCAAAGATGAGTATTTTAGTGGATTTATGTGTGATATAAGCAAGATATTATAATGAAATTTTGGGAATTTTAAATAACCATTCTGCATCCTCCAGGCCAGTAAAAAAAATTTTATAGAGCATATATCTATAATTAGTTTGAGAGATATAGGATCAAAGCAGTGTGAGCTTGAAGGTTGAACTATAGTATTCCATGTACTCTCCTAAATCTCAAATTCAAAAGCAAAGGTCTTTTATTTGTATATCTCCTCACTTGGTGCATTTTATGTATATCTGAGGAGGAGATTGTGGATCATATTTTCTCCATTGCTCTTGTTCTGCACAGTTGTGATGAAAATTGTGTAAGGGAGTTAGAGCTGGTTGGGTTATTCCAAATTGTTGTTTTGAGCTTCTAAGTACCAAGTTTGAGGCTTTAGGATGGGGGAGGAAAGCTAAATTTTTATGGGGTTGCTTTTGTGCTGGCAGTTTTTGGAATATTTGGGTGGAGCGTAATAGAAGAATTTTAAAGAATACAAGGGTGTGGGACTAAATTATGACGTAGTTAGATACTGGGCAGCTCCGCTATTTGCACATCAGTTTCGAATAAGGATGGATGCATTTGCCGCTGTGAAATGAATTTAGGTTTCAAGTCTTCAGGTTTTTGTATCTTAATTTGAGAGGTCTGGTTCTGCAAAAGTGTATCCTATCCCATGTTACTGTGGGAACGGGTGTAGATGAAATGTGGGACCAAGTTAGATAATGGGCAGCTCTTTGGACATTAGTTTCAAATGCGTAGGGATTATGATTTGTTAGCAGCAGTGAAAATGAATTTATATTTTAAGTCTTGGTTTATGTAACATTATAACTTAGCTCATTTTGAGAGGTCGTTTTTTATACTTCAGGTTAAGATATACATTTTTCTTTTATTATTTTTTGGCCAACAACAGTTTTATATTGCATACATGTACACACGTGCCAAGTTTTGCATGTAATGGGGATCGCTTGTGGATCCCTATCTGCATTGTATTTAATGATCTGAAATATCTGTATTATGTCTCAATTGGATCATCCCTGCAAAATATCAATCAAATCTTAAGCCATTGTTTTAACCATTGGATTTTTACGGAGAAGTGTTTGTATACAAACTGATTTGGGGTTTTAATTGCTGGCAGAAAGTGTCTGAATGCCTGAATCTTTCTGCTGAACCTTTGCTATGGAAAACATCAACTAATGCCGAGCGTGCTTTACAACTTATTGATGAAGCTTTGGTAATAAGTTCTAGCTCAGAAAAATTACTTGAAATGAAAGCAGAGGCTCTTTTTGCGGTTAGTGATTTATTTAATTATGTTTTTTCTTTTATTGGTTTTTGCTACTATGATTTTCAGTCAGTTGTGGGTTGAATTCTGTATTCCCTAGCAGGTGCGGAGGTATGAAGAGGTGATTGAGCTGTGTGAGCAGACCCTTAGTTCTGCGGAAAAGAACACCCTTCCAGCAGATACCAATGACCAGGTCCTTTCTGCAGATAGTTCCGAACTCTCAAAGTACTTTTACTTCAGACTCTGGCGGTGCCGCATGATTTTTAAATCCTATTTTTATCTTGGAAAACTCGAGGAGGGTCTTGCTACACTAGATAAATATGAGGAAATGATGTCAACCTCATATAGGTAACTTTTAGACACGATTTTAGATGTTAAATTTTTTTAAAGGTTTGCTTTTATTGCTTGAAGTTCCTAACACTATGCGAATGTCCAGGAATTGGAGAAAAACTCTGCAATCATCAGAACCCCTTGTGCTCGTTGTACGTGAACTTCTGTCTCATAAGGTATGCTCAGTCTGTGCCGTGTTTCTTGACTTGTACAATCCTCTCTAGGCGCACATGTAATATCACAATTGAGTAGAAATATTTGAACTCATACCTCATCCCATATTAAAGAAAGTTGGGCAGGATCCTCTTCAGCTGTCTTGCCGACATATAATTACAAATAAAGACATGAAGTATTTTCAAAACTAGATGGGACCTTCTTAACCGTGTCATTTTCCTCCTGTAGACAAAGAGTGTATTTGTTACTTAAAAGGCCTATTATCAAACCTCATTGGTTATCCTGGTGGAACTTTCTCATATGTTAGCACTTGCTATGATGTCTGCCTACGGGTTTTTTAATTCTTTGTTTTTGAGATATATAGTAGTTTCTAGTCATTCGATTGCAGATATATTTACAAACCAATCACTTTCTCGCACAATATTTCCTTTTTCAAGTGGTGTCAGGGTAAAAGAAGGTTGCACTTTAGTTTATGCTTGGCATTCTTCAGTGTCTACTAGTTTGTTTTTCCAATGTTTGATGCGTTTAATTTTGGGGAAGTGTTATTGGTACTCCACAAAGGTCATCCCTTACTCCTCCCTTATAAAAAGGGAAAATTTGTACTTTTTACTTATTTGGAGTATCAATAGCAGCTCCCTTAATTTATTCATCATTAACTGTTTAATTGAAAAATACGAAGTGCTCTACTGCATATACATGCTGCTTATGTAGTGACTTTCTTCTTTGTTACTGTACATCGTAGGTTGCGGGGAATGAAGCATTTCAGGCTGGAAGACATACTGAAGCTGTTGAGCATTATACTACTGCTTTGTGCTGCAATGTTGAATCACGTCCATTTACAGCTTTTTGTTTTTGCAATCGTGCTGGTGCATACAACGCATTGGGCCGGATTACTGATGCTATTGCTGATTGCAGTCTAGCTATAGCTCTTGATGGAAATTATCTAAAGGTTTGTTCAAAGCTGAAGTTTTCTTAATGATTCTTTGATATGGCATTGCTCATGATTTTACTTATTCATTACTTTTTTTTTCTTTGGTAAATGGACGGGCTGGTTTTATGTCTCTGTTTGATTGATATCAGAGATATACAAACTAGTAGTCTTGTTAGGTCATTAAGGGGTCGTTTGATTGACCGGACTAGGACTGGATTATGACTTCTCTATGTGGGCTTATTTTAGGCTATTTAAAATGTGGGGCCTAAATAGAACCAACCAAGCCAATCCTTGCAATTAGTCTAGGACAAGCCATCAATGTGCCCTAATCAATTTGTATTTTCTTAGTGACACAGCTTTCCGCCTGTTTTTGGGGAGCATTTGGAATGTATGTGTTGTGTGTTTATGCGGTTTCTTCCTGTGGAAATGCAATAAATGGATCTTGTCTAACACATTAATTTTCAAGGAAATCTTAAAGCACTTAATTCAATTCTATTTCTTCTTTTTTTTTTTTTCTTCTTTGAAGAAGAACTTTCTATTTCAATTGCAAGGCACAAATATCTAAGTTTCCAAGAATGTCACGTTTTAATTTCAGATTGCAATCTCCTGAACTTCTCAAATTTGTGGTCAAATTTTGATTAAGATATTCAAGAATTTTACCTTTGGGTTCACCCTTGAAAATTTAAGATATATTAGATACGAGTATTTCACTCTACTTAGAAGGTCTTCCCAGGATAAAAGATTAAAACGAAGGAATTTTCAGTCAGTTCAGTTTTGACACCATTTTCGACATCCATTATAATTTTTAATTTCTAACTAATAATTTCTCCCATATCTTTTGGTTTGTGGTTTATATCAACCTCAAAGTGCAGCTTCTCCAGGGTTAGATTTCATTTATAGACTTTAAAAATCTGGTGTGCTTTGCTCAGGTTTCCTCATGTATTGCGTTATGTTATACTGTAACGTGAATATCATTTTCCAATCTCCAATGAACAATGGATAGATGTGTAGAACATACCCTTACACGTGCTTCACAGGCAATATATTTACACATTTAGAATGGATGTGACCACCGAAATGCTCCTTGGTGATTAATTTTTCGTAAGGATATGGAATTGTTATGAATTGTTTGCGTGGGATAAAGTAATCAGGAAACATTGACATAGACATATGGATTAGAATTGTTTGCCTCCCACATTTGTGATACCAATGGGCTAGATTGGAAAAGAGTGACCTGAACTTTCAGAATGTTGTACAAGATGTTGGCAGAGTTGTCAAATACTATATGGTTTGAACTTATTGGTCCTTGTGAACCTTTTGTATTTAAGCCTCTTGAGTTATAAGTGGTTGCTTGTCTACGAACGTTTAAAATTTGAAGTCTATGGGTCGATTATGTTGGGGATGGAAGAAGACTACACTAACACAATGAAGTTGTCATTCCTCTAGTAGGTGGTGCTTTACCGCTTTAACAATCCTTACAAAGTTGCCTTTCCTGTGGCATATTGCATTTCAGAACAATAATTTTCTTTGATTGGGTCCTCCTGCATGTTATGTCAGTTCCTGTTTTCTTTTATACTTTTGGCAGGCTATTTCTGGACGAGCCACATTATACAAGATGATAAGAGATTATGGAGAAGCCGCTAAAGATCTTCGGAGACTGGTATCTATTCTCGCTAAGCAGGAAGAGGAAAAAACTAATCTGTGTGGAGCATCTGACAGATCCATTAGCGGCACAAATGTCTTGAGACAAGCTCGTCGTCAACTTTCAAAAATAGAAGAAAAAGACAGAAAGGACATCCCCTTGGATATGTACCTTATTCTGTAAGTTTATCTGCACCTATATTTGTTTCTGGCGTGTGGTTGCAAACTGGCCCCTCTTTAGGACGTTTACACGAATGCTGCTAGACTATCCAGTTAAATAATTGTTGAGGCTGAGTTGTTATACATTCGGGTGGGTGTACTGAGTAATTAACTATAACTGTTGAGGCTGAGGCTGAGGAAACCAATTTTTTAAATTATGGGTGGTTCATTGACTTCCATCTTGTTCACAATAGGTAAAGTATCCTTCTGTTGGTTTAATTGCCAAGCATAAAAAACTTCTCCAGATGGTAATTTAAGCAATTGAAAAAACGAACAATAAATGCTGGCTTTACAGTGAAGTGTATAGGAGAGCCTATGCTATCATGAAAATTTAGACTGAAGCTGCTTGCTGATAATTCCTTGGTATAATATAATTAATTATTTACAACAAGCTCATTGGTAATGCTCCATGCTCTGGATTGTAGGCAGATAAGAATAGTCCATGGAATCTAAGAAATACTTACACATGCCGTTTATGATTCTCCTAGAAAAGGTGTAGCTTTTCAAGGTAGTTTAATTCCGAGTATAATTGATTGAAACTATCATTAAGTTAATTCGGCTATAATGGTAGGGGAGTTGAACCATCTGTTTCGGCATCAGAAATCAAGAAGGCGTATCGGAAAGCTGCACTTCGACATCATCCTGACAAGGTATGTAATATTTTATGATTTGTAGCTTGCTTACTGCTATTCACCGTCTAACATGTTCTTTTATAGGCTGGTCAATTCTTTTCAAGGAGCAATAATGGGTGTTGGAAGGAGATAGCAGAAGACGTGCACAAGGATGCTGACAGGCTTTTTAAAATGATTGGGGAGGCATATGCAGTACTTTCAGACCCAACCAAGGTCTCAAAACTCTTCGCAATAATGCTTTCTTTTTTTTTCTTTTTTTTTCCGGTTATGTTTCAAATAAACAAGTCTTTGTGCAGCACCTTTTTGTTGAAAAAAGTTTGTACTTTTTTGTTCTTACTGCCATCATCCTTATTTGAGTTATCAGAGATCTTTTCCTCTTAGATAGTGATATGCTATGGGTTTTAAACTTTTATCGGTAGAGACCAGTGAGATGTTTCATATTCTGGTCAATGATAATCTAGTGATTATTGTTTGGGTATTCTGTTTCACAAAATTGATAAAATCCCAACTTTCTAAGAAATTGTGGTGTTTATTTTACTCATGTTGCAGCGTGCAAGGTATGGCACCGAAGAGGAGATGAGGAATGCACAAAAGAAACGCAGTGGAAGCAGCACATCTAGAATGCCAGCAGATGTTCAAAAGAAGTAGCAGTAGGCGACAATGGGGAGAGGTTCCGAGATCATATGGCAACTCATCTTCTAGAGGGTCAGAAGCAGCACAGTCAAGTAGATATTCTTGAAGACATGCCTGCTTAGAACCTTGACTCTTCAGAAGAGGTTTTGAATGGAATGAGGTTGGAAGATGGATTTATTGCATTGCTACATGTGTAGCTTCACTTCAAGGATCAACCGACGTGTGCAGTTGATTCAGCTTGTATGTCAATGGTAGTGTGACCTCCCAAGTTTGAAGCAATGCGGTTAATGCATCCTGAATTTAATTAGTTTGTAAATAAGTTTTCTAACGAGCTTAACAAGGTTCAAAAGAGAGTTATGAATACTAATACCATTGGTAACAATAACATAAACAGTAACGATGAATTACAAACTGAAGCTCAGATCATTGATGAATTGTTCCAAGTTTTAAGAGAGGAGGAAGTAATGTGGGCTCAAAAAAGCTTTCCCATCTTAGTTCTACATTTAGAAGTAAAAGAAATGAAAACAATAAGATAAGAGATGGGAATGGATTATGGTGGTGTCGTGGGGAGGGGCATGAACAGGTTTTTGTGTAGGATTTTAAACTGCGTTTTTCTTGTTCTTCCCCTCCTAGCACTAATGAGACGTCTACAGTTGCGAGTATTATCAAGCCTTGCATAAATGAGGAGCAAAATAATTTTTTTACTCTCCCCAATTACTGTAGATGAAGTTTGGACGCTGTAAATAGTATTGGGGCACTAAGGTACCGTTTGGTACGTGGGACGGGACGGAACAGAGTGGGACAAGGCGTTCCGTCCCACGTTTGGTGCGCCTAAAATGGGTGGAACGAGCTGTTCCACGGGACGAGTTTTGGGTGAATTTTCGTTCCACCTCACCCCCCTGGAATGACTCGTTCCACATTCGTGGAACACAAAATTATAACCTCTCTGTCTCCTTCTTCTTCCTCCTTGTTTCCATCCAAGGACATCTTTGCTCCCGCTCCGTTCCGTTCCGTCCTATCCCATCCCGTCCTGCCCCATTCCGTTCCGTCCCATCCCGTTTGCATACCAAACTAGTCGTAAAAGCCCCAGGCCTTGATCGGTTGTATACTAGTTTTTACCAAAGTTGCTGGGATACAGTTAAGAACTCTGTTTTTTCAGTATGGTGAAGGATTTCTTCAAAAATAATGCGAGTCTCCGACTGACAAATCATACAAATATAGCACTCATTCCCAAAGGGGAAAATCCAGAAACTGTTGGTAAGTCTTTGTAATGTGAGTTATAAAATAATTACTAAAGTCATTATTAAGAGATTAAAGCCTATTCTGAATCTTTGTATTTCTCCAAACCAAGGTGCACTTGCACCTGGTAGATCAATGAAGGATAATATTGTGATTGCTCATGTATTGTTCTCAAACTTTAACAGAAAATAAAAAATAAAAAATAAAAGAAAAGAAAAGGAAGTAGGGGATATGGCCTTCAAGGTGGACCTGGAGAGAGCCTATGATATGCTTAACTGAGATTTTATCAGGTATGTCCTTTTTAAGCTTGGTTTTAGTGTAAGATGGGTGAATTTGATCATATAATGCTTTACCCTTACCTCCTTCTCAATTATCATTAATGGCAATATACTTTGTTATTTCTATGAAAGATACTTGATCGACTCCTGTTGAATTTTTTATTTAAGTTGTTATGCACATACTACACTTTGTAAAATTGTGTTCATTTTGCACACCTTATCAATATTTTTTTTTTTTTTTTTGGGTAGTCTGAAGAACCAAAACTAGAATATTTTTGTTCAATGATTTGTCACTTTTCATTGACACAACTGTAGCTTGTTAACATTGACACACCCCAACCCCAAATAACACAATTTACGAGGCTGTGATGTGCTAGTTGTCACTAAATTGACCACATGACCCCATTGAGAGATTACATCACAAGCCAACTTAATAGCTAAGCCATAGTATGATAATTATGATGAAGCCATAGTAAGATAATTGTGATGTGAGAGAATTTGAACCAAAATGTTCTTTACTAATAGAATAAAAGCTACTACAAAGTCCCCTAATCAACCTACCCACTTGGGGACACAAGTACAGGGATAAGATCCCATTACTATCACATAACATTAGAGCAGCTAGAAGTTTCACACAACAGTAAACACATAAAAGTGCAGTGCTTTGCGTAATCGAAAATATGATCATACAGTTATTACAAACTAGAAAAAACTGCAGTAAAGAATCATCACCCAAAGTAAAGAGGATGGACGCTTCACTGCCAATCCCGCTTGTCACCTCTAGGGTTCTCCTTATTGACGCTACATCCTGAGGGGTAAAAAACAAAAGCTGGATCAAGTTTATTTAGTTAAAATCATTTAAATATAATAAACCTCGTTTTGAAATCTCATATATAGTAAAAACTACTTACGTAGCCAAGTTCAAATCACATCGCTTGTCATATCAAAGAAAGTAATACTAATCATATAATCAAGGTAATTCAAAATGTATAGCAAGTAGATGAAGTAGCATCTAGTTGATCCATTACTAGCATGAGCTTTAAAGTGGAAACTATGAGTAATCATTTAAACTATCATTTAGACATCGAATTTGTACAAACAGAGGGCGCCACGTGATTTAGAACACCAAAAAAACCCAAAATTAGGTCTCGGGTCCTACATGCATTGCCGTACTTCAGCAACGCGCTGCCATGCATAGGCCACGTGCCGCCGCGGTGGTGCCATGCATCGTCACATGCCAGAAAACACGCGCACTTGTGTGGTCGCCGTCGCCAGCAAACGCGACACCCTACTTGCCGTCACGGTTCAACGAGTACAGGTCGCACTTGCCGTCGCTGAAAAGAGTTAACAGAGTTGACGTGGAGGAGAATATGCCGTTAAGTCTAACGACACAATTGACATCGCCGTTAAGTCCAACGGAGATTGCCATTGGTAGTCGCTGGTGCCATTGCCAGAATCTGCAGAAAACGATCAGGGCCTTCCCCCGTGTCCAAATCGAAGGTTTGTTAGCTCTAAATCGAAGGAAAATTATCCTAAAGGCTCAGGAACTTACCCAAACACAGAATAAGGCGAATGAGAGTCAAACCCAACTCAGATTCGACAGAAACTCGCCGGAGTGCTTCGTTAGACTCTGGAAATGGACACCAAGAGCATGCATGTTAGAATCTCTGAGTTACTCAATGTAAAGCCCATGCAAAACGATAGGAATAGTTACCTAGGATAGGTTCAAGCTAGACTCGAGCGCCACAGGCGACAAACTTGTCGGAGTTTGCCCAGAGAAGACCACCACCAGAAACTGGGCAAGGGTACAGAGAAAATGCAGGGGCTAAAACCTTGAGTCTCAGAGATTCCAATATAAGATTTTGGGGTTGGATGTGTCAAGAACTCCAAGAGGATGAAGGCGAGAAGCTCTCGGAGCTTAGCGAGAGAATTTGAGAGTTAGAGAGATAAGAGTGAAGCTGCAGAAATGGGAAGGAGGATGGCACGGTGTTGGGCGTAGTCCCACTTAAGTGAACTACAAATTGCCCTTCCTAAATTTGATCATTACAATTAAGCCCTCGAGTTTTGATTTCAATTTTATTTTTTGACTCAATATCAACCTACATGAACATAGTTACAAAAATATACGAAAGTACAAGAAATGGGTCTACCAAAAAAGGGCGCCCATTTATTTAATCTATTGTACTTCAACAATTCTTCGCTTCTTAACAAATTTATTCTCTTATGTCATATTTTCATTTTGTAGGAATAATAATGCTTGGGAAATACGTTTGTTTATTTACTATAGAACAGTTAAGGCTACTAGTGTTCTTTTTCCTACTTGTCGTATCTTTTTCACCCAATGATACTTGGTCGTTTATGATGGTCATAAACACGACACGCAAGTTCAGTTCACGGTTTGAGTAACTATATTGTAATAAACTAGTCAATCAATTAATTTGCAAAGTAATATTTGTACGAAATAATAAATACTTAAATGATTGTTGAGATTTAAACAATTTATGGCAACTTGTAAGTTGTTTTTATCATAGCAAATAAATACCAAATTTAGAAATTTTCGTATTTGATACCTAACATCAACAAATACGTTGCTAAGGTAGTTTTCAAGGAAAATGCGCTTTTCATTTTACCAATGACTCGGACCTTTGCCTCAGCCCATATAAGTGTAGATATCCTTGCATCAAAGTTTAATTCATCCAAGGGATCATTTTCTGAAATAAAATCAACAGTCACTAGTTCTTTCGACCATTATGGTCAGACTAAACATGTTTTCGATTGTGGACATTTTGCTTTTGGCTAGTTGCTCACTTCTGATATTGGCACATTTGGATGACTTGCCGACTGTAGTTGAGTGCAAAAACATTTTAGCATCAAGTATGCATTTGACGTGTACAACTATATTTTCAAATGGCGGAAAATTAGTGACGGCAAATGCCAGGCTCTTGTGGCATTGGGAAGACACTGCCATAATGTTTTTGTGATTAACATTTTTACTTATTAACACACAAAGAATAGAACGGCCTCTCAAGCCAGAGCTGACCGAAGAATTTAGTCATTGTATAATTGAAACTTCCATCCCACCTCACTCTTCTCTATCTTAAAATGAGAATTGAACTTCTATAGGGCTAACAAATTTGTGGGATGTTTCATGAGTTAGAATAAAATTTGGATACATTTGTTTGATGCCTTATTACAACTTCACTTTGTTGCTTTGAGTTGTAAAACATTTCATAATTGAGGAGTGAAAAGAACTACCACTAAAATTTAGAAACTTCGTGAAACATCGCAAGTATATATAGGTCAATTTTATATTTGTTCCGCCATTACCCTTGCATTACGTCACATTATTGCAAGTACACCACATACTGATGTGTCGTGATTATTTTTGTAGAAACTTATATTTCTCGTCCCATTTAAGGCATGTATGGAAATATTGTCGAGCATATGTCTACTCATATGATCGCGATCTTCCTTATAACAGCCACACGTGTCTTTATTGTTTCCGGATCTAAGTTGAGAAAGATGAAAACTTCGCCATATAGTATTGCTCAAAATTCTTACTAAACGATGTTGAAATAGGCTTATGAAAGATTCTTGATCAACTCCTATTGAACTTTTGATTCAAGTTGTTATGTGAAACCCTGTCCTTGATTTACCGTATTTTGTACTATCGAATTTATGAAATTACCATTGTACCCTTGAGTTCACTTTTGTTGACCGTCTCGTCGAAACGCGTAGTTCTAATTTAATTAATTTATTCATTTCATACTCATCACCACGTGCGCGTAGGCATGAACAGATTCAAAATTGTATTTATAACAAAGATTCTACATTCAAAAGTTGATTTTTTTTGGATATTTTGTATTTTGTCTTATACGTTCTTAATTTGCGAACCAAGGAAGGACCCACCTGGGATTTTTGTACCCTTAGCTTTTACCCTATCCGGATACATTCCCCACTCTTTTTAGATTTTCTTACTTTCCTTTTATAACTCTCTCTCCCCCCTTCACTTTTCTCTTCTTCTTGTTCCACAGCCCTGAGATCTCTCTCTCTTTCTGCAAACTCTCACTCTCCATTCTGAGTTCACTCACAATCACAACAACCCTCACCATCTAGACATAAGAGCTTCGAAGAACCAGTGATAAGCCGTGGAACTCCACAGCGACAATCTCACCGTTCGTTTCTTTCCCTGTCGAACTCCGACCACTTTTGTGAACTTTCCAACATAGGCAAGCTTCTAAGAACCCTTCGGTTGTGTTTTAAGGTTAGATCAGAGTTTTTTTTTAAAGTTGTACACACGTGTTAAATGCAGAGATAGCTCAGAGTAAGCTTTTCCCAATTTTCTAGAGAGCACTGCCACTTTTGAGGCATTTTCCGGCCAAACCACGGCAATTTAGCCATCATGCAAGGTACGATTCTCTTCATCTCATTAAGAAATATGATTTTCATTTTTGAATCACTTGATTTGGTTGAGTATTGAAGATGTTATGAGCGTTTGAAGCTTTGATCAGATTCCGGCCAACTCGTTACTTAAAATCTAGTCGACCCGACCAGATAAGCCTAAACCCAGATCCAAACCCAACTGCTACCCGACCCAAACCTTTGGGCCATGTTACCAGCTCAACCTAGAGTTCAGCCCACTAAGCCAAGCCCAAAACTAAACCTTTGGCCTAAGCCCATAAACCAAGCCTAATCCAAATTCCAGTCAGCACGTGGGCACCTGTCTTGCCCGGCGCGTCGAACACATATGCCTTCACTGGAGGTAGTGTGCTCCGTCGCCGTCTACAACAGCGCGGACGACTTTTCCAACCAACTTTCCGACTACCCAACTCGACGCATGGCAATGCGTGCGACGGCGCGTAGGGGTACTCGAGGTCCCCCCTTATATTTTTTGACGTCTTGAATCCGTTTATGACATCCGTTTTCCAAAATTCAATTGTTATGGTAAAGTTTTATTAATTGGACCCTTTATGTGCTTAGGTGCATTTGTTAATGGTGTTTTCATCCTCCCTAGTTCGCACAGCTCTTCGACGACGAAGTATCTATGAATGGACCCTTTCCAAAATGCATGATTTTATTATTAGAAATTCATACATGAAAAGCATGATTTAATGGCTACGTTTCTTGAAACGTTTATGAGTAAATTGGATTTATGCTTTATGAAATATCATGCTTTACTGGACTTATGTTTACTGAGATATTTATGGAATGATGTTTGACCTACTGAGCTCCGATGAGATATATATATTGTGGAAAGATTATGTTCAATGATTTTTATGTGCTTATTCAGTGGTTACTCATACTATGTGCCTACGGGCGAATGATATCTACATATGGCTTCGGTCGGGTGATGTAAGGGTGATATCTATGTATGGCGATGTAGAGGCCTACAGGCAAATGATATATATATATATATATATGGCTTCGGTCAGGTGATGTAAGGGCCTACGTGCAAATAAAGATTTATATATGGCTTCAGTTGAATGAAGGCCTACAAGCGAATGAAGAACTTCATGCAATTCTGATACCACTACTAAGTGCACTATGTATGATATATGTTTTATGAAGTTTTATGGCATGCTAGGGTTTTCGGAAAACATATTACATATTATACTATTGAGTTTTCATAAACTTTGGGGGTTAGTACGTTGACGAATAACTGTTTCAGTATTACTTATCTATCAACTTGGTCCACAGGGTGAACATTCCCTGCGTGAGCGACGAATACTCCAGAATAGTATTATTTCCGCCATTTGGACGACGAAGTTACTACAGAAGGGTTGTGTGGGATTCTTTGCTCACATGGTCACACAAGGTGAAACTTCCCTATGTGCTGGAGATGTGCCAGTGGTGAATGAATTCACCGATGTATTTCCTAAAGACTTACCAGGGTTACCGCCTACGAAGAAGGTAGAATTCACCATTGACTTACTTCCAGGTACCAACCCTATTTCCTTTGCACTATATCGAATGGCACCAACCCTATTTCATCTCATTGAGAACTATGATTTTTATTTTTGAATCACTTGATATGGTTGAGTATCGATGAAGTTATGAGCATTTGAATTTTTGCCCAGATTTCGACCGACCCATTGCCTGAAACCAGATCAACCCGACTAGATAACCCTAAACCCGAATCCAAACCCAACTACTACCTGGCCCAACCCAGTGTTTCAGCCCACTAAGCCAAGACCAAACCCAAACCTTTGGCCCAAGCCTATAAACTAAGCCCAACCCAGATTCGAGTCAGTGCGTGGGTTTGCGCATGGGCCTGCACGTGGGTGCCTATCTTGGCCGGCGTGTGGAGCACATGAGCCTCCACCGGAGGTACTGCACTCTACCGCTGTCCATGGTGGCGCCAGGGACTTTTTTGACCAACTTTTCGACTACCCAATTAGGTGCGTGGGGGTGCCCGAGGTCCCCCCTTATGTTTTTCAACATCCTGAATCCGTTTATGACGTCTATTTTCTGAAACTCAATAATTATGGTAG
Organism: Pyrus x bretschneideri; assembly: GCF_019419815.1. Lineage (NCBI taxonomy): Eukaryota > Viridiplantae > Streptophyta > Magnoliopsida > Rosales > Rosaceae > Pyrus > Pyrus x bretschneideri. The sequence continues at coordinate 3,861,989 of NW_025999624.1, forward strand.
AGTTTTATTAATTAGACCCTTTATGTGCTTAGGTGCGTTTGTTAGTGGCGTTTCCGTCCTCCTTAGTTTGCACGGCTCTTCAATGACGGAGTATCCCCCTTCCAAAATGCATGATTTTATTATTAGAAATGTATGCATGAAAATCGTGATTTAATGGCTACGTTTTATGAGGAACCGGATCTCCTCTAGATCTATTAAAATTGAGCCACCTAATCAATTAATCTGGGCAATTGAAATTTGATCAAATGGCTACAATTATTATAACTTTTAGAGGACCCTCTATTTATAGCTGTTAGATCAAATTTCAACGGCCCTAATTAATTGATTAGGTCGCTCAGTTTTGGTGGATCCGGTTCCATTTTATGAAACATTTATGGGCAAATTGGATTTATGCTTTATGAAATATCATGCTTTACTGGACTTGCGTTTATTGAGATATTTATGAATATGATTTATGAAATGATATTTGAGCTACTGAGCTTCAATGAGATATAATTTTGGAAAGATTATGTTCAATGATTTTTATGTGCTTATTCAGTGGTTACTCATACTATGTTCCTATGGGCAAATGATATCTATATATATAGCTTCGGTCGGGTGATGTAGGGACCTATGGGCGAATGATATTTATATATGGCTTCGATAGGGTGATGTAGGAGCCTATGGGTGAATGATATCTATATATATATGGCTTCGGTCGGGTGATGTAGGGACCTACGGGCGAATGAAAATTTATATATTGCTTCAGTCGAATGAAGGCCTACGGGTGAATGAAGGCCTTTGGGCGATTCTGATACCACTACTAAGCACACTATATATGATATATGTTTTATGAAGTTTTATGGCATGCTAGGGTTTATGGAAAACTTATTACATATTATATTATTGAGTTTTCAAGAACTTTGGGGGTTAGTACGTTGACGAATAACTGTTTCAGTATTACTTATATATCAACTTGATGCACTCATGTTTTGTTTTGCGCCCCCTCAGGACCTAGGAATGAGGCATAAGATCCGAGCTACGAGGCATTCCTATATTAGGGAACTTGTGTCCCTCTCTCCACTTGGACATTCTTGTAATAGCACTTTCTGTCATACCTTCCACTTGTATTCTGAATTAATAGTGTGCTCTGAACATGTCATGCATTACGACTATTATTTTGTTGGCAGATGAACTTATTATATTATTTTGTTAAGGTTGTATTTGAATATTACATTGTGTCGTTATGCGCGAAATTTATATGCATGTTTCACATGTTCTCGGCATATGCATTCATAAATGGCTTGCATCACCCTCAGGTGTTAGCCAACACGTGATCATCCCGTTGTCCTTCGAACACCGGGATTAGGGTGTGTCATGTTATGCGCATACTACACTTCATAAAAGTGTGTCCATTTTGCACACCTCCGCATTTTTTTTATCTTTATTTTCTATGGCCTTAATAACTAAAACTAGAATATTTTTTGAATGATTTGACACTTATCATTGATGCAATTGTAGCTTGTTAACATTATATTCGGCATGTGGGACATGAGTACTGTAAAATATACACAAGGGTGTGACATAATATTTATGCTAAAATGGGTTTACCAAAAAAGGGCACCCTTTTACTTACTCTATTTTACCCCCAACAATTCTTCGCTTCTACAAATTTATTCTCTTACGTCATATTTTCATTTTGATATAATAGGAATAATGCTTGAGCAATACGCTTGTCTATTACTGCGAAATACCTAAGGCTAGCAGCAATCTTTTTCCTGCTTGTCGTCTCTTTTTCACACAATGATGTTTAGTCGTTTATGATATTTGTGAACATGACATGCAAGTTTAGTTGACGGTTTCGCTACTCTATTGTACCAAACCTATCAATCAATTAATTTTCAAAATAATATTTGTGTGAAATAATAAATGTTTATGTGATTGTTGAGATTTAAACAATTTATGGCAACTTGTAAGTTGTTTTTATCATACCAAATAAAGACCAAATTTAGAAACTTTTGTATTTATTACCTCATATCAGCAAATACATTGCTAAGGTAGTTTTAAAGGAAAATGTGTTTTTCATTTTACGAATGACTTGCACATTCTCCTCATCCCTTTTAAGTGTAGAACTCATTGCATCAAAGTTTAACTGCATCTGAGGAATCATTTTCTGAAGGAAAAAAAATCAAAAGTCACTCGTTCTTCACACCATTATGGCCAAACTAAACATGTTTCCAATTGTGGTCATTTTGCTTTTGGCCTGTTGCTCACTTCCAATTTGGGGCATTTGGATGACTCGCCATCAGTGGTTGAGTGTAAAAAAACATTTCAGCATAAAGTATGCATTCGACGTGTACAATTGTATTTTCAAATGGTGGAAAATTGGTGACGGTAGTTGCCGGGCTCTTGTGGCATTGGGAAGACACTGCCATAATGTTTTCATGATTAACATTTTTACTTATTAACACACAAAGAATAAAACTGCCTCTTAAGCCAGAGTTGACCGAAGAATTTAGTCATTGTATAATTGAAACAGAATTGTCATTCAAGCCAGGGCTGACCGAGTATTTAATAATTGCAACTTCCATCCCACCTCCTTCTTCTCTATCTTAAACAGAGAATTGAAATTCTCTAGGGCTAATAAATTTATGGGATGTTTCGTGAGTTAGAATAAATTTTCGATATATTTGTTTAATGCCTTAATATGACTTCACTTTGTTGCTTTGAGTTCTAGAGCATTTTCTTCATAATTAAGGAGTGAAAGCAACTGCCGGGCAAATTTAGAAAACTTCGTGAAAACATCGTAAGTAATATAGGTCAATTTTATATTTGTTCGGCCTTTACCCATGCATTACATACATTATTGCAACTACACTGCATATTGATGTGTCCTGATTATTTTTGTAGAAACTTATATTGATCGTCTCATTTAACACATGTACAGAAGTATTGTCGAGTATATGCCTATTTGTATGATCGCGGTCTTCCTTGTCACAATCATACATGTCTTCTTTATTGTTTCCGGATCTAAGTTGAGAAAGATGAAAACTTTGCCATATTGTATTCCTCAAAATTCTTACAAAATGACGTTGAAATAAGTTTATGAGAGATTCTTGATTAACTCCTGTAGAACTATTGATTCAAGTTGTTATGCACACACTACACTTCGTACCTCCACATCTTTCTTTTTTGTTTTCATTATTTTTAGTGGCCTTAATAACCAAAACTAGAATATTTTTTGAATGATTTAACACTTATCATTGATGCAACTGTAACTCGTTAACGTTATGTTCGGCATGTGGGACATGAGTATTGTACCATATACACTACGGTGTGATAAAATATTTGTGCTAAAATGGGTTTACCAAAAAAGGGCACCCATCACTTAATCTATTGTACCTCAACAATTCTTCGCTTCTCAACAAATTTATTCTCGTATGTCATTTTTTCATTTTGATATAATAGGAGTAATAATGCTTGAGAAATACATTTGTCTATTTACTGCAGAACAGTTGAGGCTAGTAGCGTTCTTTTTCCTGCTTGTTGTCTCATTTTCACGCAATGATACTCAGTTGTTTATAATGTTCGCAAACACGACATGCAAGTTTAGTTGACAGTTTTGCAACTCTATTGTAACAAACTAGTCAATCAATTAATTTCCAAAGTAATATTTGTGTGAAAAAAAAAATAAATGTTTATGCGATTGTTTTTCTCCTACCAAATAAATATCAAATTTAGGAACTTTCATATTTGATACCTCAGGTCAGCAAATACGTTGCTAAGGTAGTTTTAAAGGAAAATGCGTTTCATTTTACGAATGACTCGCACCTTTTCCTCATCCTTTATAAGTGTAGAACTCTTTGCATCAAAGTTCAACTATATCTAAGGGATCATTTTCTGAGGAAAAATCAAAGGTCACTCGTTCTTTCCACCATTATGGTTGGACTAAACATGTTTCCAATTGTGGTCATTTTTGCTTTTGGCCACTAGTTTCTCTCTTCCAACGTCGGTGCATTTGGATGACCCGCCGACCGTTGTTGAGTGTAAAAAACATTTCAGCATAAAGTATGCATTTGACGTGTGCAACTATATTTTCAAATGGCGGGAAATTGGCAACAGTAGTTGTCGGGCTCTTGTGGCATCGGAAAACACTGCCAAAATGTTTTCGTGAATAGCACTTTTACTTATGAACACACAAGGAACAGATTATCATTCAAGCCAGGGCTAACTGAGTATTTAATCATTGTATAATTGCAACTTCCATGCCACCTCCTTCTTCTCTATCTTAAACAGAGAATTGAACTTCTTTAGGGCTAATAAATTTGTGGGACGTTTCATGAGTTAGAATAAAATGTCAATATATTTGTTTGATGCCTTAATACGGCTTCACTTTGTTGCTTTGAGTTGTAAAGCATTTTCTTCGTAATTGAGGAGTGAAAGCAACTACTGCGCAAATTTAGAAAACTTTGTGAAAACATCACATGTAATATAGGTCAATTTTATTTTTATTCAGCCTTTACTCGTGCATTACATCACGTTATTGTAACTACACTGCATATTGATGTGTCCTGATTTTTTTTCTAAGAACTTATATTGATCGTCCCATTTAAGTCATGTACGGAACCATTGTCGAGTATATGGCTTCTCGTATGATCATGGTCTTCCTTGTAATAGTCATACGTGTCTTCTTTATTATTGTCTCCAGATCTAAGTTGAGAAAGATGAAAACTTTGTCATATCGTATTGCTCAAAATTATTACAAAACAATGTTGAAATAAGTTTATGAAAGATTCTTGATCAACTACTATTGAACTTTTGAGTAAAAGTGTATTCATTTCGCACACCTCCCCATCTATTTTTTTAACTTTATTTTATCTGGTCTGAATAACCTTTGTGAATGATTTGACACTTATCCGTGATGCAACTGTAGCTCGTTAACGTTGGCGTGTGGGACATGAGTATTATACCATATACATTAGGATGTATTATAATATTTGTGCTAAAATGGGTTTACCGAAAAAGGGTGCCCATTTACTTAATCTATTGTACCTCAACAATTTTTCACTTCTTAACAAATTTATTCTCTTACGTCATATTTTCATTTTGATATAATAGGAATAATAATGCTCAAGAAATATGTTTGTCTATTTATTGCAGAACAGTTAATGCTAATAGCGTTCTTTTTCCTGCTTGTCGTCTATTTTTTACACAATGATACTCAGTCGTTTATGTCGTCTCTTGTTCACGTTATGCTCATATGAACAGATTTGAGATGCTCACACTCCAATATATTTTTATTTTATAAAAGTGATAAAATATTTTATTACCAAGACCAAACGCATCGAATGAACGCATGAAAAGTTGTATACTAGTCTTGTAATTGAGCCAAACCTTGAATCGGAATTTTCTAACACTCAGTGATTTACTTCTTGTACTCGTCATTTTATTTCGTTGGATTGTCCTTGTCCTTTGACTTGACAATTTATTTGAATTTTCAAACCGATTTAAGAGCCTCCTGTACGCCAGAATTTCTGGTCTCCTTTGCCTCCAATTGCAAGGTGCAAATTGCATCAAGCACTTGGAATTCAAGACGCAAACCTCGACGCGATTCAATGAGACATTGAATGGGTCAGTCAGTCCCCACACTTAATTCTGCACGCGGAGTCTGGACCGGCCAACTCGGAGCTTAATTAGTCCCAATGACTTTTCAAGTAATTTGGAAATGTAGACCCCCAGCAGTTTTGGACTTTGATGGATCCCAATGACTTTTTAAGGAAATTGGAAATGCCGACAAGACTTGCAAAGGCTTGCATGGTTAAATTGTCCAAATGGAAATTACTTTTGAGAACTTAACTCATTTAACATGATCAAAAACCTATTTGATCCGTATGTATTTGATTTTGATAAGTTCAACAATTAAAATTTATAAAATAATTATTACGCTTAATCTCCCAAAAATTAAACAATTGACACGACGTGATGACGATTATTCTAATAGAGAGACTAATATTAGTGTAATTTTGATAATTTCATGGTTGTTCTTTGTTTAGAAGACATGAATCAAACTGCCTTAGACGTTAAACCACACAAATTAAGCGTGAAAATTGACCACAATTTTTCTTTTAGAAAATGCTAGGGCCACATTTTGTAGACCACATCTAAACTATCTATCTAATAGAAGTGTTACTTTTATTAGAGAGATGGTGGTTAATCTTTAATTAAAACTCATTATGCACGTGGAACAATTTTCTCAAGTGCATGTATTCAATCGAGTACTCCGCATGTTATAAAATATTGGAGGGGACATGAAAAGATATATAATTTCTTCCACATATTATGACATGTAAAATACCGTTTGAATACTCAATACTTGGAAAAATGTCTCTATATACGTATCTGGCAGGTTATCATGATATTATCAGAGTTTTGATGCAACTGCAGTTGCCGACATTGTTAGTCCACGCAGTGATTGCCTGCCTAATTGGTAATGGTTTGGGACCTCCTCCAATAAACTCTACAGTCTACCATACCAAGTTGGAAGAAAAAAAAAAAAAAAAAAAAAAGAGACTAAATTTAACCATGGCAGCCGCCTATATATATAACCAATATATGTTTAAGTTATACACTCTCTTCTAGCTTCATGCATTTTTCCGACATATAAAATTGGAAAAGCTCTCATGGCTTCCATATTGCTACTACTTGTACTCTTGATGCCTGCCCTGGAAATAACAGGTCTCACTTAATTTAATGCCTCTGTCTATAGTCTGCAATTATATTGACATAAACACTAACAGCATGTATATATATATATATATATATATATATATATATATAGTCGTTTTGAAATTATGGCTGGCTTAGATAGTTAATCAAAACTGTTTCTAGCTTAACTGGTTATACTGATGTGATGGTTTTTCTTCAACCATTGTTTCCAAGATATATTTACATGTTTTAGTTGTACGTTTGATAACTACTTGGTTATTTTATTTAATTTTTACTTTTTGGACTTGAAATATAGAAAAAGCATAAAGAAGAAAGCGAGGAAGAAGGGTGGTGAGGGAGAGGGAAAAAATATTTAAAAAAAAAAAACGAATAAATAAATATTGAAGTGAAATCAACTTGAAATAGTATTTTGTTTTGTTTTGGATTTAATTAGTATGCCCTGCCTTATAATTAATCAGAACTGTTTCTAAGCTTGGTCATAACAAAAATTCTAAACTCTTATGTTTATGAATTCAAACAATGGACTTGGTGCATGAATATTTAAAGATTCTGATTTTTGTCTAATTTTTAATTTTCTTTTTCTTTTACCAACCTTCATCCACTCTTCCCCATTTCCAATTTTCAATTTTATTTCTCTTTTACCAATCTTCATCTACTCTTCTTCATTTTTTATTTCACCATATACCTTCCTCATATTTCAAGCATAAAAAATATAAACTAAAAGCTAAAAATCAAATGGTTATCAAATATGTGTTAAATAATTTTATTTCTACAAACCATTGAAATGCCATGCAGCGAAGAAAAGAGTATCGTTTGGCTCGATCTTCTGTTACTCTTTCGTTAGTGATGTTCTAATTGTGAAATAACTTAAGTTAGATGAAGTTGTAGCTATAAAGTTTCACAACCCAAAAATCACCACAACCCAAAATATTTCTTACAGGAAATTCGAGTTTTTTCTTCCACAACCGAAAAATCACCACATTTTGATTCAAATATCATCTACTTATTTCAGGTGCACAATCTGTTGGTGTTTGCTATGGACGAAACGGCGACAATTTACCAGCTGAAGGAGAAGTGGTCGACTTGTACAAAAGCAATGGCATCGGACGGATGCGGATGTATGAACCAAATGAAGCAACCTTCCAAGCCCTAAGAGGTTCCAACATAGAACTCACTGTAACCATCCTCAACAACGAGCTTTCAGCCCTCAATGATGCTGCTGCTGCAACTGCCTGGGTCCAGAAAAACGTACAACCCTTTTCAGCCGATGTCCGATTCAAATACATCGCTGTTGGAAACGAAGTACACCCTGGTACTGCAGAGGCCGGGTTTCTCCTTCCTGCCATCCAAAACATCCACAGTGCAATTGTAGCGGCCAATCTCCAAGGCCAAATCAAAGTCTCAACAGCAATTGACGCAACTCTTGTGACCAACCCCTACCCCCCCTCAGATGGAATATATACTGAGCCTGCAAATCCATTCATAACACCAATCATCAATTTCCTCGTCAGCAATGGGGCTCCACTCCTTGTCAATGTGTACCCTTACTTCAGCTACAATGATGACCCTAATAACATAGACCTTGGCTATGCCTTGTTCACTTCACAAGGGGTCGTGGTACCAGACGGAACTCGATACCCTAGCCTCTTTGATGCTCTTTTGGATGCTCAGTACTCAGCTCTTGAAAAAGCTGGTGCACCAAATATAGAGATAGTCGTATCGGAGAGCGGTTGGCCTTCTGAAGGTGGTAATCAAGCAACTGCTCAGAACGCAGCCACATTCTACCAGAATTTGATCAGCCATGTGACGAGTAATACTGGGACTCCAAAGAGGCCTGGGAGAGCTATAGAGACTTATCTTTTTGCATTGTTTGATGAGAATCTCAAAGGCCCTGAACCAGTTGAGAAACACTTCGGAGTTTTCTCCCCTAACAAACAACCCAAGTACCAACTCACCTTCGGATAGGAGGAGTCACAGAATCATGTCTCAAGTATGTGAGTTTATAGTTGAATAAGAGTGCTTTGTGCCCATGTTCTCTCACCCATATGTTATGCGATACAATAATACAAAAAGGCAATTAGCCACAATAAACATATTTTGACATTTTGTTGCAGAAATAATTAGTGTTTATTATGTCGTCATTGTATTACCATTGTGTTGTCGTTATGTCATTGTTGGTCATCAATATACAATCTCATTACTAAACAAATGATCATTTCCGTAACCAATTATCAAAATATGTTTATTGTAACTATTTTTCCTAAAAAAGAATGCAGATAGTCATCTTGAGTTCGGATGTTGTTGAAGTTGTTCCTGATGTTATTATGTCATCAAGTTAAATGATAAGAGTAACTGTTTAAATAAAGTCGTCTATTTAGCTAAGTCATTTTTTTTAATACTTACAATATAATCTATATTCAGAGGTGGGAGAGTATGTTAAGTCTCACGCTGAGTACTAAGTGACCAATAGTGTGGGTGATTAAGAGATTATGTATAATTATTTTCGATGCTAACCACTGCTTTAAGCATATTCCACATTATAAGCTCGTGATCTAAACCAACTCTTTTGTTGTTTGATTATGTCCACTTAGTCAAAACAATATTATCTACACCAAGGAGGTGGGAAAGTGGGTTAAGCCTCACAATGGGCTACCAATAATATGGTTCAAATTCGTCTTTGATAAGAATCGAATATATGATTTCTCACTTACCAGTAAAGATGAATATCACTAAACTATGATTTTAAATAGCATAAATAGAGTCTTAGATTTAACTTTCATGAATAACGGATTTTGATATCAAACTAAGGGTGGGCCATCATTTAGTTTAACTCAAAGTCCCACTCCTTATTAGCCTTTGGGAAAAAAGGGCCTATGCTGATCAATTCTTGTCATGTGGTGGGCCACATGAAGCACGACCAGCAGCCCAAGCAAAGCTGGCCCGTGGAGATACCTAGAGTACATGAAAATCAGAAAAACTACAAAATAAGAAACAAAAATACTTATAAATACAAAAAAAAAAAATTATGGATATCTTTACTATAAATACACAGCCATCTTCTTCATTTCCCTCCCTAAAAATATCCATACAAACTAATCCCTTTCTCATATTTTTATCTCCCACTTTCTGAATCATTTTGTGTAAAAATAGCGTCTTCTATGGACACATAACTCAATATAAGCAACTTATTTTATAGGATGTCCCGAAAGGAGCCAATATGAACAACCTATTCAAAATTAATCTCACACATCAGATATATATATATATATATATTTGTCAAAGACACATCAGATATAATTCAATTATGCCTTTGAAATAAAAAGTTTATTGTGCATTATAATCAGATGCATGTTTTGTTATGGGCGTGTTAAAATTGATTGTGCATTAAAACCAGATGCATGTTTTGCTACCAATATGGGCATAATATCTCACTGTTAATCCAAGGAATTTGGCCTCTATACATAAGTAATTTGTAAGTGAAAAGATGGCAATATTACTGGAATTTTACTTATCAGTTTCATCATGGCCTTTGTATTCTTGCAGTCTGTGTTGCTACTTATTGGGCTTTTGGCATTAAGCGTAAGAAAAAAAAAAAAAAAAAAAAAAAAACAAGTACATCACTATGCATTTCAGGGTTGGCAGATGACATCATGTTTTGTTTTTTCTGTTAGAAACGAAGTTACGCATTTACTTTTCATTTTCTGTTAAACATGATCAGGGGAGATTGACAGAATATAGCTTCAGAATTACTCTCTTCTATTCGAATCATTCAATTTATTTTTCATTTCTCTGCTATTTTTTTTTTCTCTCTTAAGTTTATTCGAAGGTAAGTTGTTCTTCTGGTTTTATATTTAATTTTTCTTTTCTCAAGTTTCTGTTCCTATTTAGATTTTTGAACGAGTTGTGTGTTTTTGAATTTTTTTCGGTTTAGATTGTGAAACGAGTTTCTAATTTTTCAAATTTTTATTGTTCCTATTGAAACATTTAAGAATTGTCACCATTTTGATTGCCATTTGTGCAGCATCAGTTTTATAGAATCTTCAAAGAATTTTAGCTCTATAAACCTTCGTGCAGAATACTTTTGATTAGCATTTTGTGCAACATCAGTTTTTATTACTTTTTTATTATCATTTGTGCAACACCAATTTTACATAATCTTTGAAGAGTTTCATCATTTGAAACCTTTGTGCAACATCATTTTTTATTCATTATTATATTTATTTTTAAAGGGAATTGTTATTAGCACTCCAAAAATCTCATTCTACACTCCAAACTTTCTATATTAGGAAAGAAAAATACACTTGTGAGGAGTGTAGAATGAGAATTTTGGAGTGTCAATAACACTTCCCTTTTTAAAATGCATGTATATATCTAATTATCTAAGTAAATAATCATTTTTATGCACAATCATTGTGTAATTGTTTTAATTTTAAGCTTCTTTTTTTTTTTTTTTTTTTCTTATGTAGATCATGTCTGTTGTTAAAGTGTTGAAGTGTGTGTATAAAAATTATGCAGTAGTTGTGCCGCTTTATTCGCACACTAGTTACGAAGATTTGTGTGGGAATTAACTTTTAGGTTTCCAAGTTTGTCATCAGTAGGTTTTTTGTTAAATACTCATTATATGGAGGCGAGCCTAACTGTTTATTAGAGTGCAACAAGATATTCAAACCTTATATTGGTGAATAATTTGATTTCTAGTCCAGTTGTTGAAGTTTATGTTCATGCTAAGAAGGAGATGTATGTTTTTATACTAGTAGTGTGTCGTCTTCTTGTCTAAGTGAAATTGCTAGTATTAGAGATGAGAACCAATACTTGGTAAGTATGGCTCTTATGGACCTCACCATTACGCAACAAATAAGTGGCAGAGTTATATTTCTTACAAGGGTCAAAGTTATGAAGATGGTGCAGTTGGGTTTCGTAGAAAACTTACACAATACTCTATTGAGGTTGGTTTTTTTTTCAAGTGCATTAATAATGATTGGAGGCATGATACTGCTATTTGCTCAAAGAAACTGTCAGAGATGTGTCAATGTTGTGTTCATGCCAACCTAGTGGTTGTTTTATCATTAAAAAAATTAAATAATATTCATACTTGCACTGGACGTATTCGTCAAAAGGAGAATAAAAGGTTTGGTCATTTTGTTTTGTCCTCTTTGTTGGCTGCCAAGGTTCGTTCGAATCCATTTATTAAGGCAAAGGATGTTATGAGAGAAATGAATGAGAGTTATGGTCTTGATGTTAAAGACCATGCAGCTTGGTGCAGCAAAGAAATTGCATATAACGAGGTTAACAGTGATGAGGCTCTATTTTTTTGAATATTTGCCATGGTATCTTGGCGAGTTTGCACATGTCAATGATGGATTCTTTTGTGTACTAGAATTTGATAATGATAGTAATCGGTTTGAAAGGTTATTCATGAATCATATCTTTTGGTGTTTGTGTTAAAGGATTCCGATGGTGTAGACCAATTTTGTTCCTTGGTGGAACATTTTTTAAAAGAAGATGTACTGGTACTCTTTTTGGCTGTTATGCTAAAAATGCAAATAATGGTAAGTTTTTTTAAATGTGATAAATTACAAATTTGTGATATTGTTTGAATTTCAATATTTATTTATTTGCAAAATAAGTTTATTCTTTTGTGTAGATTTGTTTATTAAAGTGCATTATTAGTTTATTAATGTGCAATGGATTAGGAACTAGTTAATGGATTATGAATCAATTTATAGGGTGGTTGGGGGTGGAGGGGGGTTGGGGGGGCCCATAAATAGTTAAGAATTTTCAACTTTTGATTAGCATTTGTGCATCAGCAGTTTTACAAAAACTTTTAAGATTTCAGTTTTTATAAACCTTTGTATAGAACCAGTTTTACATAAACAAGCCCCACTCCTTCCCCCCCCCCCCCCCTTCCTTTAATAAACTTATAAGAAATTTCAACTTTGGTAGATTATGAATCAACTTATTCTTATGTGTATATCTGTTTATTAATGTGCACATCAATTTATTGATGTGCAGAACCAATTTTGTGATATAATTATTAATTTTTTTGTTTTTATACAGAGATTTTTCTTGTGTGTTATGGTATTGTTGACATAAAAAATGAAGACAATTGAATGTGGTTTGTTGAACATTTAACTCGGATATTAAATTATCAACTAAGGAAGATCACGTTAATTACCGACCGACATCGTCTTTTGAATGCTATTCGGAAATACTTTTCTACTACTTCTCATGGTTTATGCATTATACATTTGAGAGAAAATTTAGAGAGGCGATGTGCAAGTAATAAGTTTTTTAATGATCAGCTGAGTGAGTATTTCAAAAATTGTACATACGCATGCCGTGTTGAAGATTTTGATAAAAATATTGAGGGAATGAGAAATGTTGGCAAAAATATTTCTTATTCATTTTTAGATGATCTTCATAAAGAGCATTATTATATTATACACTTAGGGAAAATCGGTGGGACGAAATGAGTAATGCAACTGCAGAATCATTTAACATAATGATTTCTGAAGAGCGTCGCGTGCCTATTCTTGATTTGATTGAATCAATTAGAGGAAGGTTGATGGTCATGATGTCTGATAAGAGGTGTGTTTCAAAAAAGTGGTTTTATCTGTTATATCCGAAAAAATAAGATGATCTTAGAGGTTTTGTTTGAGAAGGTAGTCATTGGATTGCTAGTAGGTCCTCTGATGATGTATTTGAGGTTCAAGGGATAAGAACTCTTTTGTTGTTATGTTGAATCAATGTCAGTGTTCATGTGTTCAATGGAAGCATAAAGGTTTTCCTTGTGCTCATGCTATGCAAGTTATGTTGCATGATTATCGTGATATTGAGGATTTTGTGAATGACTACTGAAAAGTTTATTCGTATAAGCTAAGTTATCAGTTTCCTATCATTCCAGCTTCTGACTTGAACAAGCCCACTTTTGATCTAATAAGTGCTCCTGTTAAGCTCCCTCTTACAAGGAGACAAGGTGGAAGACCACAGATTCATCGTTACAAGTCTAAAAATGAGATAAGAGATGTAAGATGTAGTCTTTGTCATCAGACTTCACACCATAACAAGACGACATGTCAGGCTTTAATTAGATTTTTATTTTTTATTTTTTTTTGGGTTTTGGGTTATTTATATTATTTTTGGATGTTTGTTATTAGATTAGTTTTCGTTATTTTTGTGTGGAATCAGTTGTCGATTTTATGCAGAATGAGGTTATTGTTTCGTTCAAAATCAGCACATTCTTGTATAGAATTAGTTTATTACTATTTGTGTTGTATCATTTTTTTTTACCTTATTTGCAATTTTTCGTTTTCCATTTTATGAAGAAGCATTATAGCATTATAAACTGTAAAAAGATAATGAAATCTTTTTCATTTTCATTTTTTTTAAGCTTTGTTATTTCATTGTGCAGAATCAATTATTACTTTGTGCAGAATAACTTCATTACCTTATTGCAATTTTTTGGTTTCAAAATTTATGAAGAATCAATTTAGCATTAAATTCACGTTTTTCTAACATGGAGTGATTGGAAAGGCAGTAAGAAGCTTCCTATTCCCAATTTTGTAAATTTTTTATAATGGAGAAATTGAATGAATAGATTGAAAAAGCTATGTAACATTTGCAAATATTTTTTTCTTTCCATTTTTTCTTTTGTTGCTCCAACATATTTTCTTCTTCTCCAATTCACTTTTCCCTTTTTCCATGGTTTTCTTCTCTTTTTCTAACTTCTTGTTTTGTTTTTTCAAGTTCTTATTCTCTTTTTCCAAAGCATCATTCTCTTCAAAAATGTTCTCAATCACAGAGTTTTTGAAGTGGCATGTGTTGATAGCATTATTCAACATCTGTAGCCGAAGTTTCACCCTCTTTTTCCAATACTTTGCAGGACCTATTTGGCTTTGCGAGAGCTCTTCTTACGTTAATTCATCATTTGAATTTTCACATTTTCATTTTTCTTCACCGGTAAATAGAACAATAAGTCATTCATAGAATGTTTGTTGCTTCATTGTCTTGATTGCTGACTCCTTGAGGTGAACTGGTAGTTGAGGGACTGATTCTGCATTTGCTTTTTGTCCCTGAGGGTGAACTGGGCTTTGAGGAACTAATTTTGCAGTTGTTTTTGCTTGTTCCTGATGTTAAACTGGCATCTAAGGATCTGATTCTTGAATTGAGGTACTTAGAGCCACTTGTTGCATTGCCTCTTCTTGCACTTGAGGAATTGATTCTTCAATTGAGGTACTTGGAACCTCTTTTTTGTACTACCTCTTCTTGAACCTAAGGGACTGATTCTTCAATTGAGGTACTTGAAGCCTCATTTTGTACTGCCTCTTCTATATGGAAATTAACCACATCATTGATCACCCTATCAATTTCAGTTGCGTCCATGTTTGTGATGTTCGCATTTCTTTCTTCACTTTCAATATTTAGATATGTAGAATGATGTGCAACATCTTGGTCATCTTGGACTTGCTCATTCAGAACTTGAGTGCTAAAGATACTATGACTATCACCTAGTGTGTCAAAGTGTCTTCATTTGCATTTTGGCTCTCACCCTCTTCCTCCTGAAAGTATGCAAAATTAAGAATATGAATCAAATTGCATAATCAGTTTGTAGAATTACTTATTATATTATCATATTGCATCATTACATATACCATAATTAATATGCATTATTACTTATACCAACATTAGTATGCATTATTATTTATACAAAAAATTAGTATGCATCATTACTTATACGGATAATTAGTATGCAGCATTAATTGTACCATGTCTAGTATGCAACATCAGTTATGGAATATAATCACAAATCTTTGGTTTATAGCAGAATAAGCATGCAACATCAGTTATAGAAGAATCCAGAATATGAATCAAATTTTATTTATTCATCATTTACTTATACAAGAATTAGTATGCATCATTACTTATATAATTTTTAGTATGCATCATTACTTATATAAGATTTTGGGTAAATCTCAGTTTACTACTCTCAAGTTTCGTGGTTTTTAACATTTAGTACATGAAGTTTTTTTTGTCCCAGAGTCATACATAAAGTGTTAATTTTGGGACAATCTCATACATCCGTTAGTCTGACTGTTAAGTCTCATGTTAACTGATGACGTGGTGCCCATGTGGACAATGACTGGGCGCCATATGTCATTAAGGGTTCCATGTGGAAATTCAAAATTCAAAAAAAAAAAATTGCCCAAATTTAAAATATCAAAATAATTAATGAAATAAAAGTATTAAAATAAATAAAATAAAAAAAACCCAGAACCCCCTTCATCTTCCCCACCCGACACCTCTCCATCCTATTTGGTAAAAATGATTTCATTTCGTACCACAATAATTTTACACCTTTAGTATATATATACAAGTATCTTGGACCCACTAAGGGAAGCAAATACAACAAACTAACTAACTAACTAACAGATTTCTTAACCACTAAGTAATATCTCTAGATGGTATAGTTACAATATTGCCCTTTATATCCCCCCTCAAACGAAATTGAGGAATTTGAAGTTGAAGTTGGTCATGAAGAAATAGAAATCTGGACTTGGACAGAGACTTTGTGCAAATATCAGCCACCTGATCTTGAGTACAAACAAAATGCACAGAAATCTGCTTGGCTAAGACTTTCTCCTGAATGTAATGATAGTCTATTTCAACATGATATGTCCAAGCATGAAAAATAGGGTTCTTGACAAGAGAAATGGCAGAAATGTTGTCACACCAGAGTTGGGGAGAACAAGGCAACCCTACATCCTATTTAGTAAAAATGATTTCATTTCATACCACAATAATTTTACACCTTTAGTATATATATACAAGTATCTTGGACCCACTAAGGGAAGCAAATACAACAAACTAACTAACTAACTAACAGATTTCTTAACCACTAAGTAATATCTTTAGATGGTATAGTTACAATATTGCCCTTTATATCCCCCCTCAAACGAAACTAAGGAATTCGAAGTTGAAGTTAGTCACGAAGAAATAGAAATCTGGACTTAGACAAAGACTTTGTGCAAATATCAGCCACCTGATCTTGAGTACAAACAAAATGCACAAAAATCTGCTTGGCTAAGACTTTCTCCTAAATGTAATGATAGTCTATTTCTACATGATATGTCCAAGCATGAAAAATAAGGTTCTTGACAAGAGAAATGGCAGAAATGTTGTCACACCAGAGTTGGGGAGAACAAGGCAAGCAATAACCAATATCAACCAATAGTTGGCATATCCAAGTAATCTCAGATGCAGTGTTGGCAAGAGATCTATACTCTGCCTCTGTGGATGATCATGCAACAGTTGGTTGCTTATTAGCACTCTAACTGATTAATGAATTGCCTAGAAAAACATAATAGCCCCCAATTGGTTTTCTATCTATAGCACAGCCAGCCCAATCGGCATCTGAGAAGGCAATGATGGTAGGAGTGGTGGAATACTTTGAAAACCACAAACCAAGATTGATAGAATCCTTAAGATACCTTAGGATTATCTTAACTCCCTGAAAGTGTGAAATTTTGGGATTATGCATGTATTGGCAGACAAAATTGACTGCAAATTTGAGATCCGGTCTTGTCCATGTAAGGTATTAGAGAGCACAAACTAATGAATGATACTCAGAGACATTGTCAAACAATGGAAAGTCATGATCAAGTTTAGATGTGCTGAGTGGTGTATTGCAAGGTTTGGCACCAGTCATGTTGGCCTTGGATAGCAAATCCAAGATGTATTTGGTCTGAGATATGAATATGCCTGATGAGGATCTCTTAACTTCAAGGCCAAGAAAATAATGGAGAGGGGCAAGATCCTTGATTGGAAACATGGAGCTAAGCTGCTGAATTACTTTTTGACAAGCTGCAGAGTTGGGACTAGTGACCAAAATGTCATCTGACTGGAGAATACTTTTCTTGTCCTTCCATGTCTTTGAATTGCTCTTGAAGTAGCAAGATAGAGAGCCCCAGTGATTCCGTTGGGAGGTATCGAATGGGAGAGAGAAATTTTTAGGATAAAATCCTCTTTCTAAGCCTGGAAAATCCTAGAGGACATCTAGGATTAGATATTGCATCCCATTAGGAGTTATGATCACTTGCGGCACACACCAATTCCTATATTTTATAAACTCCCAGACTTTAAGGATATGATTGTGTCTATATCCGGTTCAGATTACGTGTCTTGCGAAATAAGCATGGTCATCCAGTGGAGTCGCTAGGACTCCGCCAATTGCCCCATAGTAGAGTGATGGTGGCATCACTACTCTATTTGATACAGCTTTGCCGTAAGCTGGTAAGTCCACGACGGGACTTCTGAGCTAACTGTATTCGGATCAGCTTTACTCCGACCCTAAAAAATCGTGGATCCAAAATGGGCTAGGCTGTTCTATTGTTTTTAAATTTTTTTAATTAAGTTAAAGGGCTTTTTGAGTAACCTACTAAAAAAGAACCTAGATTTTGTCTCCTCCAATTCCCTCCTATATTTGAATGCTCACGATTAAATCACATTAACATTTCGTGTTGCCTTCTCTTATTTGTATAGAAAAAAAAAACAGAGAGAAAGGGACAGGAGGGGAGGAGAACGGAAAAGAAGAGAATCCTACAATCCTACACCATCGAACAGTCAGCAAGCACATGGAGCAAAAAACACAAAGATTGATGAGAAACAACAAACATTTCCATTAAGACTGAAAGTGAAAGGAGTGTGATAAACAACTCTGATGTATACCCATTTACGTAAATGTCAGCGGCACCCATGTGACGACTTTACTCGTTGCTCCCACGTGTAAAATGCAACAAACAATATGTGACAAAGCACACCACCTACCTAAAAGCATAAACTTTCAACAAAATCCCCTTCCTGCCCCTGATTCGGTGATCACGTGATGCTGCTGCTGCAACCAAAACATCAGACAGCTACAAGACAATCATATGACCCCAACAAAACATAAAATAGCCATTCCATCCCCTTTCTACTTAGACCTATTGTTAGAGTAACTAAACTTATCTCAACTTACTCCAATCTTTTGATCAAATATGAGTTAAAACACAAAACTCTTTTTTGGGATAAATTTAGCCCAAGATTTCCCTAAGGTTAGTTGAGCTGGCCCATCATATATGTATATTTTTTATAGTTTTATATTTATAAATTAATAAAATCTAACGGTTAATATATAATTTAATCAAATCCAACAGTAAAAAAAAAAATCTAACTGTCCAAATTTAAATTCAACGGCTAAAGTAATTAAAGAAAATTATTTTATATGTTTCATATTCTTTCGTAGTGTTCCACAAGTTTCATAGTGTCAATTAAGTGATTTTTCAATATTAATTGAAATCTAAACATTTTAGGTTAAAATGTTCATAAAATTAAATTATGATAGTTTACATAATTTATTAAAAAACATTAAGAAAAAAATAATTATAAATTCATTTTTTAATAATTTCGTGCTAAATATTATATTTAAGCCAAAAGGTTGGACGAGAAAAACTGTTTCTAAGTTACAACGTAAATTTTCTAGGTTGAAAATTTTGAGTTTTAACCCAAGAATTGAAAATAATCTTATGTACAAACAGCCACTACTGATTCTTATTTTTCTGGAAAACTCAAAACCTAACCTTAGGAAACATAGTAAGATGAAAGATAAGTTGTTCTGTACATAACAACGTAAAATACAAGTTACAATCCTTGTTCTGCTCTAGACTACAGAAAACACAAAATAGCGAAAGAGATCGATCGATCAATCCCACTCTCGTTCGTATTTTCATCTGTCCTTACGTATGAAATATGTATTTTCTTTTCGGTTAGCAGTATGTATCGGGGGTGATGGCAAGCGAGACCTCGTTGAGATCTTCCTTCTCTATGGATCTACTCTTAGTCTTTGATGTAGGTATAATTCAGCAGCTATACATCTTCTAGCGGATTTACTCTTCCTTTTATATGCTTCTCTACTTTCCTGCACAAGGGAGGAGGAACATAATCATAAACGTAGATTGTTTGATTTCGCACCGCTACAGACCTTAGCAAAGTTATGTACACAGAACAAAATTAGTAGGGATGGTCCTTACCCTAGCAGAAGCACAGTCAATCAGCATTATCAATGAGAAGCAATGAAGCCAGCAGAATTGACTGATGATAATGTGTTGTTTTCGGTAGTAATGGCAGTATCATTAACTTCGGGCACAGCGGTTGACAACTCAGATAGATGATGATCTCCGGCAGATTTTGTACAAGCAAAGAGGCTATCAGGCAGGACCTGCTCTGCACTGCTCTCTCATCACAACCACAAGAACATAAAAAAGAAGATAAATATATTAAATGCAATATGCAGAAGAACCTGATATTTTACAATAGAAGAAACTTAAATCAATAAACAAATAAATTAGGTCACGTTGTTATAGCTGTAGTCAATATTTACTTGATACGAAAACAAAGCTCCTTACCTTTTATGAAGATTAGGTGCATCCAGGTTGGAGACTAGCTCCTTTTCTTTGCCATTCCCATTGCCATTGTTGTGAATGAAAGCTAAATTATCTTCCTTCTGGGACTGCTGCTCAGCAATTGCACCAGTCACAGAGATTAAGTCAGCTGGAATGTCACTGTGGCCTGCGATAACATGGAATTCAGTAGTCGGAACAACGATTATACATCACAAAACTTAAACATATATACAGTACAAATTAATGGTAAGTGATAATAAGAAAACCTCCTGCAACTTCTTGTTCCATGCTGTCAAATGGAAGGATATTTTGATTGATCTGAGCATGGGAATGAGGGCTCAACATAGGACCATGAGCACCAACAGATAGACTGCGGTGATGATGGGTTAAGCGTTCATTCTTCCAGTCCGGGAGCTGCAGACTCATAAGTCTTCGACCTTGGAGTTCAATTGCTTGCTGCAGTTCAGCCTGCTCTTCCAACTTTCTTCTCAATAACACCTCCTGTGTACTGTAGAACATTCTTCCCCCTAATAGAAAACAAGCATTCAGGTAAAATATAAAACGAAAAAAAAAAAATATCAACGAGAATAGAGATTCTCTCTTGCATATTCGGCAAAATGCTAAGACATTTGTCAACATTCAGTCATCCCTTCTTTCTTTTTACAATAGTGTTTATGGCACAAAGTATCCATTCTTGTTTTACTAACCAAGTGGGAGATCATATGCATCTCTAGAATCAAGACTACCAGGGCTCAAACATGATGAAAATTCTCCCCTCTCCAAATGCTGTTGTTGTTGTTGCCTCCTGCAGACAATCAACAATTGAGGCATCAATGCAAGTGAAATAACAATATGTCTTAGATTAAAACGTAACAGAGGAATAATGCACATACTTATCCAGGATTTTTCCCTTCTCCTTGTAGGGCTTGACAAGCACACGTGAATCACATATAAAATGAGGATTGCCTTTGGACAATATAAGCCTGACAGTTTCTGGGAAGACAAATGTTACGAACCCAAACATTCGCTTCTGCTGATATGGGATCCGGACATCTTGAACTGGCCCGAACTTGCTGCTAAAGTAGAACAACGAACAAGTCCATAAGAATTCCAGAACAGTAAGCGTTTGAACAATATAATAACAATCATATGAAAATCTCTTATCTTGTAATAATACATAGAAATCCTTTCTCTTTGTTAAAGTAGAACCAAACATGAGGGCCAACGCACATTTGGCCAGCCACTCAAGATCCCAGAAGACCTCTGAATTTGTTTTACATTGTGATATTGACACTTGACATCCTGTAGAACAGCTCCAATAACCATGCATTGGGACCTCCAAGGTCATTCAATTTTCATGATTGAATTCATGCTTAATTTTTATCACTTCCATATTCTCTCTCTCTCTCTCTCTCTCTCTCTCTCTCCCCATGTCAAGAACCTTTTTTCTTATTTTCCAGAAAAAAAAATTCTTTCACTAAGTCGTACCATGACATACCAAGCAATAACCGGTTAGAAGAGTTATTTGACAGATTCACAAACAACAATTCATCATTGCCATTGCAAAATCACAAAGTGGGAGTCATACAAAGACAAAAGTATGGTTGATCAGATAAATCGTTTTGTCAAATGCTGTATGACACGAGACTCATGTTCACAGCAGAGCACTAACTGAACATCTTCAGTTTATTTGACTTCATCCTGTAAAAGAAGAATCCCTCAGTAATAATTCGAGGCAGTGCATATGCTGCATTAGCACAATATAGGTCAATTGTAACATTTGAAGCCAACATTGCAAGCCCTAATGCAAGTGTTGGGTACGGTTCAAAAGTAAAATCCCTACTGATTTAGACTGTTGACAATGTATTCAAGTCAAACAATGCCAAAAAGCCCAAATTGCCTTCTCATACTAACTTAAGAAAACATATAGATTGTCATGCCACAAGATGAAATGCATACACCAGAATGCCATTATAGTTGACCGAAGTGCTAAGGAATGATCAATTCGAAAGAAACCAATTCCTATTTTGCCAATACTCAGGCATAACAACAGCTTCGAAGACTTGGCCCAACTAACAAATAATAAGGAAGTAATAGGATGTATAATTCTACCTGAAGTATTCTGAAACATCTTCATCTCTAAAAGTGCTCTCAGCTGGGAATGTCAAGTAGATCTGTCTTGAAGCTGAGTTCGCCTTTTCAACAGAAGCCATTGCCAGAAGTTCGTTTCTATCAGGTCGACACCGCCCAAACTTGAAAGGTTCTTCCCCCATCATCATGGCCGCAAATCTACAATGCAACAGATTCCACCGAGGAAACAAAAATGTTGAACCAAAAAAAGAGACAGAACCAGTAACCAAACCAAACCAAGAATGCACTTGTAGTCAACAACACTTCCACACAAAAGACATCAATCCATACAGAGCGAAATGAAAAATTTCAACATACTCTAAATAAATAACAAAGCAACAGAAAATAGCAAAATCGGCGACTTCCAATTTACCTCTGAGGGTCATTCTGCTGTTGCAATAGGAAATTCATGTACTTGTTGTACGAAGAAGGCGACCCTCCAACCATGAACTGAGAGGCAGCAGCCAATCTCTGTTGCTCAACTTTCAACCGCAACATCTCCTCCTGCTGTTCGAAACCAGTAAGATTACTGGGAGACCCCACAATAGCACCAGGAGCGTCCAGGGAATCAGCAAAACCGCCATGCACAAACTTGCAATTGCTTCCATTCTTGCAAAACCCTCTAGCAAAGTAAAGACAAGGCTTGAAGCCAACTCCCAAAGCAGGGTCCTCGGACCCCAGACAAGCATCGCTGGCCGAATAGCTCCTTTTGTGGAAATGGGTGTCACCATTGTTAACCGAATGAACCCAATCAGGAACCCCGGGACCCAATTCGAGCCTGGGATTAATGAAATCGCCCGGCCTCGAAGAGAAAGAGGACTCGTTGAGAAAGGAGAGGTACTCGCTGAGTTGATGCTCGTCGATGAGGTCACTTCCTGGCCACCCATCACCACCGCCCCCACCACCACCATCCTTACTGAACTGGTGCGAATGTACTGCAACGGAGAAGGACCCGGCCCGGATATTGTCATGAGAGAGTAAAGGGCTTGCCCTTGGGTTAATGGAGTTGTTTGGGAGGCCAGAAAGCGGCCAGGAATTCGAAGAGGGAGAAGAAGAGTTGTTCCCAAAGTCAAAGCCGTTTGGGGTTCTAGGAGAGGACTGAGAAAATGGGTTGGCGTTGGTTGGTCTGGCTATGGGATTTAGGGGTGAAGGAGAGGAAGGAGTGGAAGATGCGGACGAAGTGTTTGACGAAAGTCCCAACTGGATTTTAGCCCTCAGAATCAGCGAGTGCAAAAGGCTCTCGGGACCATACGCCAAACGAATCAAATCCTTCTCGGCAAGATCTTGAATGAGAAGATAACCCATGATTTTGATGGCATTTTCTGGGTCTAAGGTTTTGATCTTCGAAAAGAGTACATTTGTAAGTTCATATGAACCCATCAAGTTTTCTCTATCAGACCGGAGAAGGGGTGAGAAAATTGGTTTTTCAGTAAGGGTTTGAAGTGTATTTCAGTACACTGTGAAAAGCCTCTCTCTCCTACCTGTCTCTCTGTCTGTCTTTCTCTCTCATCCCTCTGGAATCTATCCTTTGAGGGAAGACCGGAAGGAGTGGTAGATTTCAGATCTACTTACTTCAAAGTTAATTGTCAAATACAACGCAACCACGCTGTGAATTATCAGTATTTCTCTTTATTTGTAAATAAGATATTAAAATATAATTTTTAAAATTATAATTAATTTTTAATTTTTGTTAAAAAAAATTTAAATTATATTATTATTAACATTCGCTTCTTAAAACAGATGTCATTTGCTATAAAAAGTCATACACAGACACTTCATCATAACCCTACTTCCAACGTTGTCCCACGCATCCAGGGTTTTTTTATATCTGTTTTAAGGATTAAAATTATTTTGAAAAAAGTCCTCAACTTTTTATCCAAAAATTCAAAATTTGAATATAAAAAGCAATTACGGTGCGAAACCCTGCAGAGTGCTAATTTCTAGGCTAATTTAAATAGGAATTAAATATTCTTAATTTATATTTTTCGTCTGGTGGGGTAATCGTGGATTATGAATCATATTATTATTCGTTAAAAAAAATCATATGATTATCTAGCTGGTGGGGTAATCGTGGATTATGAATCATATTATTATTCGTTAAAAAAAATCATATGATTATCTAGCTCACTTTAACTGTTTCTTGAATTTTCTTTTATCTTTATTGACAATTTCTTTACAAATTATTGCATTTATTCCTTTTTTCCGATGAAGAAAAAGAAACATTTTTACATTCGTTAATATTATCTTGAGTTTCAACGTTGTGTAGATTTACAGACAAAAATTATCCCAATATCAAAGTAAGGTACTTTTTACACCCGAATCCGTACGAGTCGTTACTCGTATAAATCAAAATAGCTTAAAATATTCTGAGAGAATGTTAAAGTTTCTTTGTATAAAAACTCGTTTGAATTTGCTTTTAAAATGATTGAAAGCGTTTTTAGTGAAAATATTTTTAGAACCAATTTTTAGTAAATATACAAGTAAATCCTGAAAAAACACTTAAAGTGCTTCCTGGAAAAAACACATAACTGGTGTTTTTTGCAGAAAACACGTAAAGTGCTTTTGGAACTCAAAAACATTTTTCTAAAAGCGCTTTCAGTCATTTTAAAAGCACATTCAAACAACAAGTTACAATTTTGCTGCACTTCTGAACCCTGACTTATTGTTTGTCATATGTAATGCCACCTATAAAATCATTATAGCAATTTTTTTTAACATACGATATTATCTACAGTAAGGTCAACTCCAACCGAACCGCCTAAAGGGTCATAGGCCAAAAAATAGCCCGTTTTGACATGAAAACCATCTCCAACCGAGGGCTAGGCCAAAGGGCTCGTGGGCCCTACCCGACCAAATATTGGAGAACCAGCCAAAGGGCTGGCCAAAAGCAGCCAACTAACCAACCCTATAGCCCCAGCCCAAATACATACCACCTAACATTATACTGACGTCAAGTTATTGTTGGATTTAACTTTTTTTTAGACGAAATTTTTTTTAAAAAAAATTCTAATTTTTTTCCTATAAATACCTAGGTCATTTCTACCCCATTTCTCACATCCTTTTCGTCATTCCATACTATCTTACCTCATTTTATTTCAAGTATTCACCAATTTTTCACATCCTTTTCATTATATAAAGATAAGAAATCCAGAGGCTTATTAATTTAGCGACAAGTGGCACTCAAAATATGCCTGAAAACCTTATTTTAATATGGTAGTTTAATTCAATTAACCATATGAATTCAATTAAAATAATAAATTATTGAGGGGGCTAAAAAATAGCCCCCTTCAGTTGGAGATCGGTTTTTTGTCAAAAGGCTATGTTTTGGCCTATGACCTTTTAATCCCCTTGGTTGGAGATGATATAAAATATGGCCTAACACTATTAATTAAAAAATAATTTCTTGCAGGACTATAGGGCTAAACTTGGCTCTTTGCCCTCCTTCGGTTGGAGATGGCCTAATGGGGAGGGGGTCAACTTAGCCTCAGAAAATGCTAGCAATAATGTGGTTCAAATTCACTCTTAATGAGAATCGAACCTAAAACCTCTCACTTACAAGTGAATGGGAATACTACTAGACCATATAGAGATTTTACTTTAACTCCATCTAGAGATTTTATTGTATATTGGCCTAAATCAACCCTTTATATATTGGAAAAATTTACATTGATGCAGTCCTGAAATTAGTTAGGAGTGATTCTATAAATACTTATGGGATTCAATAGTATCTTTTAGATAGTTTCTAGTTGTAATCTATTACTTGAAAGGTAAGGATTCTTCTTTTCTTGTGACTATAAATAAATGCACAATGGATAGGAAATCATTAATACAGAATCACCAAATTCTCTATCTCTCTCTATTTGCCACTGATCCTTCTCCCTCTCTTTGCCCTCAGTAAAATAGGCCTACAACACGTACACGTTCTTGCTACTGCTTTAAGGAAATAAAGGTTCTTGGAGGAGGTTCTTCTACAACTAGCATTCAAATACTTTCTTCGTCATCCAATTAAAAGTTCTTCTAAATCACATAATCGATATTTTATAAGCCTTAATAACATGAAAACATTCACCATGTTGCATGAACCCCCAATTTATCTATATTTTATATATTGCTTTATATATATAAGAAAATTGTAGCAATGGTCCCTCAACTTTAACCCAATTGGAGCGATGGTCCCTTAATCAAAAATTCATGACTATTGGTCCCTTAACTCATCAAAACCTGCAGCTATGGTCCTTTCGTCAACTCTATCAAAATTCCATCAAAATGACTATATTTGAAGGATCATTGCTACAATTGGGTTAAAGTTAAGGGACCCTTACTACAATTGGGTTAAAGTTCATGGACTATTTCTCCAATTGGGTTAAAGTTGAGGGACCATTTCTCCAATTGGGTTAAAGTTGAGGAACTATTGCTACAATTCTTTTCATTTAGCTTGCCATATTTACCCCTCGATTAAGCCTCATATGCGTGACACGTGACTTATTTTGACAGAAATTCTAACGAAGTTGACTTATTTTGATTTTGGATATGCAATATTATGATGTTGATTTTGCATATACAATATTATGTAGACCTGAAAATTTCTTACATAACATGTTAACACGACCCGAAATAACACGAAGATAATGGAGTTTGGGTCAACATGTTAACTAATCAGATTGTTATCAGGTCACACGTTAACAGGTTCTTAATAGTTTTGCCTGTGAATAACCCGTTTCAACCTAATAAGAAAAAAGTTAGTTTGATAATTTTAAACTACTAAAAAACCTTAATAAAATAGCCATCCATAAAAAATTCCAAAGTACATTAAAAATACCAAAGCAATTTAAAATTACTATAGCCCATTAAAAAAATCATAATAATTAAATTCTGGTGTGAAAAATATGTCAATGCTCATAATAAAAAATATATAATAATTAATGAAAATGTGTGAAAATGTGAAAAAAAATATATAAACGCTTGCGATTGCATTCTCTACACTTAAAAGATGTTTACATAGTCATTAAGATTTTTAAAACCCTCCAAACCCTCATGAATAGTGTTTTATTATTTGAGTGCAAATTAATAATTCATAAAGATCGGCATAGAAGTGTGAAAAATGAGAAAAGAATATACAAACACTTGTAATAACAAGCTTTACAACTTTTTTAAAGGAGTCATCTCTGAAATTTGGCACAAAACCCATAAATCCTAGATTTATATTTAACCGCTAGTGGTCGTTTACGCTCTATTCTTCTCATTGGATTTCATTTTTTAGATTTTCGTTTTGAAAACATAATCTTTTAGTAGATGCAAAAAAAAAACGGTTCGGATCGTTGATATCACATTTCGATGTTTACGATTAACTAAAATATGAGTCGATTATACATATATTCGAGGGACTTTAGAAACTCCAAGAAATATTTTCACTAACCGTAAAAATCTGAATGTGATATCAATGATCTGAACCGTTCATCTTTCTACTTCTGCTAAAATGTCATGTTTTTGAAAAAGAAAATCTAAAAAATGAAATTTAGTTAGAAGAATGGAGCAGAAACGTAAATGACAATCAATGGTTAAATTTAAATCTATGGTTTTATAGGATTATGATGGCGAATTTCAAAGTTGACATTTTCACAAAAATTGTAGAGCTTGTCATGAGTGTTTAAATATATATTTCTTCACACTTCTAGATTAATTAAAAAACCTTACTACAACAATAACCATAGGATTTAATCTCACTTATGTGAAATAAAATCCTTGCCGTTGGATTCTTTGATCTCACTTACGTTTTTAGTATTACGTTTTTCTTTTGATTATTTATTGGTTTAAAATATATTTTTCTTTGACGGGTAACGGGTCGAGTTCAAAGCGAGTCATGTTACCCGTTCATTTTAACAAGTGTTACACGACACGACCCATTAAGATATCAGGTACGTCATAAAAATGACATGAACACGGAACACACGATACGAATGCCAAGTCTAATATTATGTTTTATTATGCTATTAGATATTGCTAATGTGAGAGCATGATTTTCCAAAGCCGGAGTAAGGCGGACCGGAATTTGAATACTCATAAGTTTGGTCATGGACTCAATAGCCTCCGAAGCAAAGCTGAATAAATGGAGCATCAATGCCAAATCATTTTATTTTGGAATCAATGGGCGAAGTCTGACGACTTGCCAGAGATTGACCATGCTTATCCTGCAATATTTGCTTAATCCAACAAGGAATCATCAGGTTTTCTATAATCTTGGAGTCCTTACAATCTAAGGATTGGCATATGCCACAAGTAATCACACTTTTAAGAGGATGCAATATCTACATTCTAAATATCATCTAAGATTCTCTCAGTTTAATACAAATTCACTATCCTAAAATGTCTCATCCTTGAAGAGTATAAATATATCATTCTAGGGTTAATCTCTGGTAATGCAATTATTACCTACTTATGCTCTTACCCACTGCTTGAGTCTTGTATTGCTTACTAACTTGATCGTTGGAGAGGCTTTAATCAGCACACACCCCTGTTGTTTGGCTAATTCAAGTTTATGCCCGGTTTTACAAGTAAACATATTTGTGCATCTTCAACCTTCATGGTGGTGCGCAAATTTGGTTCCAACAATTGGTGATTTCATTAAGAGTTAATTCATATTCCTCATAATCAGACCACTTTCCCACAAACATGACTGAAAGCTCTATTAAAATCGTTAACATGGCACTGAGATACAGTTTAACCCCAAACGCACCCATTGCACTCATCGGGAATAACCATATTCCAGATGCCACCACCATTCTAAGGGCAAGCAACCAACCCCTGATGTTACAACCACCCCAGGGAGTAACGATGCTCTAATCGCAGGATCCCCTCCTATCATAGAACAAGTTTGAGAAACTTTGTTAAAGATTAACACCTCTGTTGATAAGTTGGAGAAAGCCTACATTGCTTATCTGCGGAAAGTCACACAAACTTCATGGACGTCAAGAAATATATGAAGGCTTTAGAAAACTCCAACGGGACCACTCCGCAGACCCAGATTCCTATCTTCTATTATGGTAGCATAAGTACCATAACCCCAGAAAGACAGCCATTTGTGCCAACTTCTACTCCGACCCCAGCAGACATTGCTAATCTGAGTACGTGACACAGCTTAATCCCAATATCCCCAAATACCAGGATAGGCATGTGCTGGCCAACACTTGAGGGTGGCGGTGCTATTTAAAACAGGGATGAAGCTAAAATATGTAAGTAGAAGGTGATATGCCAATGCAGAATCGTGTTCAGAGCATAAAATTACTCAAGAATAATGTGAAAGAATTATTATAAAAGGTATGAACAAAGGAATGGGTCATACCCTGAGAAGACTCGAAGATCACTACGTAGAAGTGCCCTGATGCCGAGATTATATGCCTCAATTCTAAATCCTGAAGAGGGCGCAAAACAAAAAAGGTGAATGGACCCAAGTTTATAATAATATTACTAATAATAAGAAAACCATTCACCTCATTGTTTTGAAAACATATATATATATATATATATATATATAAAATACTACATACTAGTTTTTTGAAAACTCTACATGCCATGAAAACATTCGTAAAACAAGTTCGAGTCAAACCATGCTCAATAATGTTGTTATCATCGCCCGAAGGCAAATCCATAAATCTCATTAATACTGTACTTTCTAGGGGTATCATAGTCGCCCGAAAGTAGTACCTTTCCATCACCCAAAGGTGAAGTTGTACGACACTGGGTTACGCTAGCAAAGAAACATGGTAGGCCCTATCACTTGAAGGTCAAGTTGTACGACTCTGGGTTACGCCAAAGAAGAAATATATAACATCACACACCGACACTAGCCCCAGGCTAGTGAAGCTGGGGGTATATCATCAATATCATCAACTCCTCATTTGCCCGAATGCAGTACCTGTCCATCACCCAAAGGTGAAGCTGTACGACACTGGGTTACGTAATGAAGAAACATGGTAAACCTCATCACCCGAAGGTGAAGCCATACGACTCCGAGTTGCACCAGAGAAGAAATATATACATATATATCCTCAATTGTGTCATATGGCCATAGACGTCTACATACCCGTGTTGTGTGGATGTATTGTATGATAACCTGCTAGATAAGTAGTGGATTAAATCAACTTCAGAGGGCAATTATTTATCCCTACAAGAAAAAGAGAAAGCAAGAAGATATTTGTTCCCCCTCCCTTAGCACCCTTCTTTGCTTACCCATACAAAGAACCTCCTTCTGTTGATTTCTTTGTCTTATCCGCCTGCACCAATGTAAGAAAAACTTAATGTTCTTTGTCTTCTTCTTGGGTGGTGCTGTCATGGGGCAGCCGTCGAGGTGGTGCGGTACGTCGGCTAGCAAGAGCCAGGAGTCTGCTTGGTATGGGCCGAGGAGGTGGTGTGGTAGGGGCAACAACTTGTATTGCTCGGCTTGACTGAAGCCAAAGGTTGGCTCGACATGGGTCGAGGAAGTCACATGCATGGGCCACAATTTGGGCTGCTTGCCAAGAATGAGGAAACTGTTTAAGTTTGATTTTTCAGCTGCCGTAGATGGAGAAATCAAGGACATAGTTGCCAAGATTGGAGTTGCTAAAGATAAAGTGTTGGATGAGCGAACTGTTGAGTACAAAGTGGTTGCTGCCCTCTGACCATTTGCTACTTCTCTGGTTTTCGAGTATTTGATCTTTAAAGCTGTGTGGCTTTCTCGC
This sequence comes from Pyrus x bretschneideri, assembly GCF_019419815.1. NCBI lineage: Eukaryota > Viridiplantae > Streptophyta > Magnoliopsida > Rosales > Rosaceae > Pyrus > Pyrus x bretschneideri. The sequence continues at coordinate 3,892,974 of NW_025999624.1, forward strand.
ACTGGAGAGCAATTAGTTTATCCTCCCACACTAGAGAGTAAACCTAGATGGGTGTTGGGGAATTAGTTTACCATATCGCACTGAAGAACAATTAGTTTATCCTCTCGCATAGAAGAGTAAACCTAGATGGGGAATTAGTTTACCTTTACACATTGGAGAGTAATTAGTTTATCATCTCGCACCGGAAAGCAGACCCAAATAGGTGTCGGGAATTAGTTTACCCTCTTGCATTGGAGAGCAATTAGTTTATCATCTCGCACTGGAGAGCATACCAAGATGGGTGTCGGGGAATTGGTTTACCCTCTCGCACTAGAGATCAATTAGTTTATCCTCTCGCACTAGAGAGCAGACCTATATGGGTGTCGGGGAATTGGTTTACCTTATTGTACTGGAAAGCATGGAAATCGTTGTTGTGAGTGTAGCTGAGGAAAACTAGATTGTTAGACAACTGAAATAATCCTCAGCCTATAACGTCTTGTTCGGCGATCTGCTTGAGACTTCGAACTGCTTGTGGAACCCGCGTAAAGATGTACGTAGGAAGCGCAGTGATTTGCTTCCAGACTTTCTTCAAGTATTGCACCATCATTAGATGTTTCGTCGTGTGCCCTTTTAAGGCTTGGTTGGTGATCAGCTAAGAATCTGAATAAATTGTAAGCTTCTTCACCACTAAGTCTTTCGTTAGCAGAAGCTACTAATAAAGCATTTTCTTCTGCTCCATCGTTGAATACTTTGAAGTTTGGAGTGACATGGGTTTGGTCAGCATAAGCCACATGGAAAGATTGGCATGGCTGGGAGCAGTGGTGTAAGATTGGCACAGTTAGGAGCCATGGTGATAGATCAAAGGCTGTCGGGAGCCGTGGAGCAAGTAGGCATGGCTATGAGAGCAGAGCTAGGGCTGGCTTGGGCCAGGTTGTGCGCAATAGGAGGAATTGGACCACTAGGTCCGTGATGCTTGACTACTGGTGATTTGTTGTTTCAGTATTAAATCGTCTGGAATGTTGAGAACAAAGCATGCCGCCGGTTCTTAGTAGTTGGGCTGGTGTGTCCTTGTGGTGCTCGTTTGCCCCCGGTGCGCCATTAGGCTGAGTTGCTAGGTATTTTGATCACCTGACTCTTCCTTGATTGAGTCGTTATTGTCCGTTGCATCTGCATGTAAATACCGGTGTGCCTCGAGGGTAATTTTGTCCTTTTCACCCAAAAGTACATGTGTCACCTCCATAATTTTCTTGATTATTTTTTGCTCCACAGACATATCATACGATATCCTACACTAACCATAACTAGTGTAAGCTGGATAATATTATCATGTCATCACTAAGTAGTCTTGAAGTAATGACAAGCTAAATATAATAGTATAATCATGTTATTACGAAGTGATCTTGCCATATTGACAAGCTGAGAGTATATCTATATAATCATGTCATTACAGAGTAATCTTGACGTACTAACAAGTTGAGTATAACTAGATAATCATGCCATTACGGAGTAATCTCGACGTGACAAGCTGAGTATATAAGATACACATGTAAGTGAATGTCATGTAGTAGACAAGCTGAGTATATATCATACACGTGCAAGGTGAATGTTATGTCGGTAGACAATCTAAGTATATATATTGTACGAGTGTAAGCTAAATATGACAATCGTAAGTTGGTACAATACTCTAAACCTGTGTAAGGTATGTTTACCACAAGATAAGTAATAATAGAGAAATCAATATTTATATTTGACTAGGCACGCTTAAAATTTAATAAAGAAACATTTTTTAAAGTAAAAGTCTACTCACACCTTCGACTAGCTCTCTTCGGAGAGGCTTTGTCTTTGGTGAAGAATCTTCGATGCCAAAGTTAGAATTAAAGAGAGAAAGTGTTTAGGAATTTTTTGGAAGAGAATGAACTAGCATTTTAGTGGGCAAGCATGACTATTGATAAAAGAGTGACCGGCCCAATTTGGAGAATAGGGGCCGGCCACATATGGTCAAATTATGAGTGTAATTGCAAGATATTATGTGAAATAATATCTTGCAATTAACTTGGCAATTAATCCCAAATTGAATAGGAAAATTGGGAGTTACTTTTTGAGTGAGGATTTGATGAGGAGTGATGAAAGGGTTTTGAATAAATATCATTTTGATCATTTTTTACTCTTCTTTGATTGAGCCGTTATTGTCCGTTGCATGTGCATGTGAATACCGGTTTACCTTGAGGGTAATTTTGTCTTTTTCATCCAAAAGTACACGTGTCGCCTTCATAATTTTCTTGATTATTTTTTGCTTCACGGACATATCATACGATATCCTACACTAACTGTAACTAGTGTAAGCTGGATAATATTATCATGTCATCACTGAGTAGTCTCAAAGTAATGACAAGCTAAGTATAATAGTATAATCATGTTAATACGAAGTAATCTTGCCATATTGACAAGCTGAGAGTATATCTGTATAATCATGTCATTACAGAGTAATCTCGACGTACTAACAAGTTGAGTATAATTGTATAATCATGCCATTATGGAGTAATCTCGACGTGACAAGCTGAGTATATAACATACATGTGTAAGTGAATATCATGTAGTAGACAAGTTGAGTATATATCATACACGTGCAAGGTGAATGTTATGTCTGTAGACAAGCTAAGTATATATATTGTACGCGTGTAAGCTAAATATGACAATCGTAAGCTGGTACAATACTCTAAACCTGTGTAAGGTATATTTACCCCAAGATAAGTAATAATAGAGAAATCAATATTTATATTTGTCTAGGCACGCTTAACATTTAATAAAGAAAGATTTTTTAAAGTAAAAGTCTACTCGCACCTTCAACTAGCTCTCTTCGAAGGAGCTTTGTCTTTGCCAATTGGTAAAGTCATACCCAGCCCAATCACAAAAATGTCATGTCTTGAACTCCGAGATGTGGTATCAATTAATTTTTATTTAATATAATGGCTACATCTTTCGAGTTAGTCTGCCTACGTACTCTATGAATGGATCATGCTAATCGTAGTTCATCGTAGATACGAGAAATTCAACATACACTACATAAACGTTTGCATATCATACTTAGTAGAAACGAATGTTTCATCTCATCACAAGATAGAGTGACGATGGGTAGATTTTGCCCGCTGGGCTCTATTTGGCCTCTAGTGATGCTAACTTCAATATTTGAGATTCCAAAAATGTTGGCCACAAGTCAATCCTTGGTCAAAACGGTATCTGGTAAACCCCCCCTAACAATTAGTCTCATTTTGGAAGATCTGACATCAGATTTCCGATCTATAAGTTGTTTAAGGCAAACACATTACTTCTACAATAATATTATTACAATTTCATAATGATCTAATCGTCGGATCTCCACCTGCTACAAATTCAAGTGGTAGTCAATTATGGAACTGTGTTACGTTCCGTTTACGCGCACGCGTTCATATTGACGAGCATTATAATGTACTAAGATGTTATCATACATGTCATGACATTATGATCAACAAAAGTCAATTCTCTCCATTCTATGAGCATTTGGTCATTTCACACATTCAAAAGTATTTCTTTTAAATACCCTAAAGCATGTCACATAAACGACATGGAAACATCACCAATCTCCTAATTAGGTTGATTTGGACCCCACACTAGCCTAGCACAATATAAATCAAATTAATTAACACATCTAAATATATGCTAACAATGTTGAGTGAGAAGGGCAGCCATTTGAAAATTGTCAGAATGTGAGGGGCAAATGATGGAGACATCTTAACCACATTAGATTTAGAATTACATTAATGCAGTTATCCAACATGAATACCTTTTTGGTGGTCCTGCTGTGCTGTATCTCCACATGTTGGCCTAAACATCGGCAACGATTCCATCTTACAAATATGAACTTACTCGTACAAATTGGTCACTAATCCCCTTATGCTAAATACGTCCACGCATGGTACCACACTTCTTGCACTCAAGATCATAACGTTTGATTATCTCATTCTCTAATATCGTTTGTATAAATAAAACACTGATCCGTACCTAGAGAAAATTTTTAGACCGTATTTTTTTTTCTTTTATTTTTTTTTGTTATAATTTTGTTGTGAAACCCACAACATCCATATTGACTCTGTTTGGAGCACTATCGCACTGTCGTTTATAGAGAAGCAGTCCCCAAGAGTGGGACACAAATGCAAGACATACAACACTCACAAACAAAAATTTAAGCAAGAGCTCAAATCAAATCCACAATTTCAGGGGTAATTTTGAACTCACAAAATATTTTCACCATTAGAATTGAATTAAGTAACATTTTGTGTATTAAAAAAGAGCGTTGGACCATGGCACCTGGATGTCCAAAATGACCTAAATGCCCTCTATGTGTAATCATGTCAATTGCTTGACGTGCACAAATTTTGTTGAACTTGGATTATCTCCTCTCGCCTTCCCTCCTTTTCAATCTAGACTGTTCAAAAGAGATATGATGGCTTGAAATTGTCCCACATATTTAATGAGCTTAATTTTATTTTTTATTGCTTTTGTTCAACAATTCTTCCTCTTCTCCACTCATGTCCACACCACCATTTACTTTCCTTCTTATACATGCCAGGCATAATTGGCTCCTCAAGTCGATCTTGATGTTGTAGCAGAAATTAACCGTTATCTCGAAGGTCTCAAAGATATTAGGGATGTCGGAGGGACATCTTGAATTGCATTGTCGTTCTCATTGATTTGTTCAACAACCCTCACATGCGTTATACAACAAAACTAGATGTGAGGGAGAGAAATAGGAAGACAGAGAATGCTCCCCCAATTTAATTTCAACATATGTAAACGAAGACACATTACCCCTTGAAGAAAATTTTCAATTTATCAACCCACAAAAAATGTATTATGTTTCAACGTATCTTGTGAATCTAAATTCTCGACTACTAAATATTGGTCATTGAAACGACAATAAATTTCAAACTATGAGATCTACAACAACATACTGGAAATTTCTATCAAACCATGCCAAAACACGAGGACATCAAACCGAAAACAACTTACATAGAACGAGTTCAAAACCATCATAGTGTCTCCAAAAATACATTTTTATGTGAAGAAAACCTTACACATAACAATGTATCATTAAACCGTGACGTCACACAGCAGTGAACGCTTTCTATTTTACTCTCTCCATCAAACCCTATAAGTCAAAAACAAAAATTGAGAAGCAAATGTTAAAATCAGAAAGGGGTCAGAGAAGGAAGGTCCAAAAAAGTCACTGAAACTGAAGGGGAAAGGAGTGCGTGGTGCCCAGATCGGCATGGATACCATTCAAAGGGCTTTCAGAAGCCATGTGAGGGACTGACTCTGTGGCCCTTCCTTTATATATTAACCCTTGTTTAAAACAAAAATTACAAAATAAGACAAAAGAAAGAGTCCTCCAAAAGCAACCCCCTTTACTCGCATGAATGGACAACTACTTCTTTTCTTTCTTTTGTTATTATTTTTACCCCTCCTTTTTGTCATAATTTTCCAAATGCGCATAAAGTTTTCTTTTCTTTTATGTTCAGACAGCCTAGCTCATATAATGGAGAAGAGATCCTTTCAGGAACTCTTATACCAATGTTACCGGATCAAGTGGTCCAGACTTTCGAAATTTCATTCAACGGTTAAAAATTATTATAACTTTTAAATGGTCAAAACAGGTAGACCGTTGGATAAAATTTCAAAAACCCGAATGATTTGATCCGGTAACCTTGGTGAAAATGATCCGAAAATGAACCAAAGATAATTCGATTGCTTTAATAGAAAAGATCCGAATATGATCTCTTTTTCATATAATGTAATTCTAGATTAAGCCTCAAGATGGAGCCAGAGGGACTCAGCTTTTTACCCTCCCTCCACTGAGTCATCTCCTCTGCTGCTTTTTCCTTTTGGGGGCTCCATTTCAGTACAATTGTTATGCTTCTGCCACACTTGCTCACTACTTTATTGGCTATCCCCAACGAATATTCTTTTCCCTTCTAATTTATGTGCTTCGTGTTCTTTTTACTTGAATGGTTACATTAAATTCATATTAACATTTTATATTATTTTTTAACAAAAACACAAAAACAAAAATAAAAATATGAAAGAAGTAGAAGAAAGAAGAGAAGACAGAAGAGAAAAGAATCCTACTCCATCTACAACAATCACCTCTCAATCTGATCCAGAGTTTACGTCTCTCTGGCAAAAAAAGGGAGCCCCTTAAATCAAACATGTACGGTCTCACACTAATTGGTGACATTCTAATTTAATAATTTATCTTCATGCGGAAGAAAAAAACTTAAATATAAATTTATATTTATTTACTTAGCCATAAACCGGTTACATATAAGTCTGAAGTGGTAAAATAAAAAGATAAGTAACCCTAAATTAAAATATCATATGAAAGTTGATATGTTACATTGTTACAGCTTGCTTGCTGTGGTCCAGCCAGCACATACCTATGGAGATAGGGCAGAGAGTACTGAAATAGACCCCACTAAAATAAATCAGTCCATCTGTTTTTTTATGTATACAATTAGGTATTATTATTCTAAATAGTATACATACATACATACATACATACATACATATATATATATATATATTAATGACAATAGTGATCTTGCTGAGATCTTGTCTGCAAGTTTGCTTTGATATAGGTATATGCTTTTGGCTATATAGCTAGACGATCTTTTTCTTCCTTTTGTAATCCTTCTCAATTGTTTCTGCAAATTAAGAAAGTATACAAAATGTAATTACTACCAAGAACGAGGGATTTTTTATGGTGCTCTGGAGTGTTCTTTACTCTGAATTTTAAACTGTTAAGTTATTAGTTCAAGATATAATGATCAAGATTCTTGTTCTAGAGTATATAGATACTCCGAAGCACCATAAAATTTTCACATGAGTGATCACTTTGGCTAGAATTGTGTATAATAAGCTTATAAGAATCTTGCAAGAGATTGAAATGTATGCTTACCCTACCAGTAGCAAGGTCATTTCTCCCCCAATGCTGCCCATGCTTGACTTTCTTAATTACATTCCAAAAGAAAACCTAAAATGTTAAAATTAATAATTTGTTTATTTTTTATTTTTTGGTCTTTATATGGATCATAGCAGTGGTAAAGCAAAGCATATGTGTATGTGTGTGTTTTTGTTTGTATTTTGTTATATGGGGAAAGAAGAAGTGACAGTACCTGGACATTTGGAAAGAACAGATTTTGGGGAATCTGCATTTGGGGTAGAAGTGGTGGGCAGTAAATTATCATTAATATTGTTAGAAGAAATGGTGGTGGTTCTGGTGAAGCTTTCAGTATTGACTTGTGCAGAAGCAGTAGTTGAGAAGACATTTATTTGGTCTCCAGCAGCTGATTTCTTTGGAGATGCAAATAGGTTATCAGGGAGAATGTGCTCCATACTGCTTTTCAAATAAAAAAAATGAATTAACATTGATTCGAACATTATATATTTATTCAGAAATTAATTTGAAGGTTAAATTTATTCTGCTCAAAACCTTTCATGCAGGCTAAAATCATCGCCATTGTTATCTTCATTTTCATGATTAAAAGTTGGATTCATCTCCTGCTGCAGTTTTTCAGCTTCATCATATTCTGCAAGAACATGCAATGTGAACAAAGCATAAATGAACTAAGCACCACTAATTGGTAATGGAAACCGATTTCACCACACCCATTTTCTCTTTCTGCACACAGCTTATTCCCGACCATTGAGTCCCCTGTAATTTACTCAGTCCAATCATCAAAAATAAGCAGGGGTGTGCATGTGGATAAGAAGGGTGTGGAAATCACTTCCCTTGGTAATGCAACTATCTTTCTACATCAAGAACTCTAGAAACACATTGATTAGCAAACCTTGTGGGACTTCTTCATTATTGCCTCTAGGTGAAAAATTGAAGGATTGATTTTTGGATGCATGTGACAAAGTGGGTGAAGGAAATGGAGACCCTTCTGATAAACCATTGTAGTACTGATTCTGATGATGAAGATTGTTGGGTTTGATGCCTAGAAGTTGGAGGTTCATAAGTCTCCTTTCTTGGATTTCAATGGCTTGCTGCAACTTAGCCTGGTCCTCTAATTTCCTTCTCAAAAGCATGTCTTGTGTATTGTAAAACGTTCTTGATCCTACAAAGACATCAAAGAAAATAAGATTCATAGTGAATCCTCATTTTACATGAGCTGTTGTATACCATCAAAGGACCATGTTTTCTTACCAGGATTGAGATCATAATGCTCTCTTGAATCGATCGCGGACAGGCTTCTACACAGATGGTAGTCTTCCCTCTCAAATTGTTGGTGTTGTTGCTTCCTGGAATTGTCAATTCAAAGCAAAATTAACAATGTGGAAGGAGGAAGGCAAAAATTGTAAAAGCAAAAACGAAACCAGAAGACTCAAAAATGCACAACTTACTTGTCTGGGATTTTGCCTTTCTCCTTGTAAGGCTTCACAAGCACCCGAGAATCGCATACGAAATGAGGATTCCCTTTCGCCAAAATGATCTTCACAGTCTCGGAGTAGACGAATGTAACAAATCCAAACATCCTCTTTTGCTGGTATGGAATCCTCACATCTTGCACTGGTCCATAAATGCTTCAAAACCACACAAGTTCTCAGTTTTAAGTACTTCATCAGGTTGCTAGAAGGAGAAAAGAAAAACCATTTAATTACCTAAAATAATTAGAGACATCTTCTTCTCGAAATGTACTATCAGCTGGAAATGTCAAGTAGATCTGCCTTGAACTGTGATTGACATTTCCTCCCAAATTTAAAGTCGAAAAATCGTTTCGATCATGTTGGTATCTCCCAAACTTGTGAACTTCATCACCCATCATCAATGCAGATGCTGCTGACCTGAAAAAACACATGAAAAATCCAAACAAAATTCATTTAGAGGCAATAACTTTATGCAAAAGTTAAATTTAGTAAGAACCAAGCTTGAAGGACATTTTATTAGAGTGTGGTCAGTTTTTTTACTGAAAATTTGCAGCGGAAAGTATGGAAAGTTAAAGACGACTTGATCTGCTTTATTCGTAAAACTGAAGCGAAACACAAAGTAGATCGGAACATCATACCCCAAATGATTCCGGATAAACAACCAAAAACTGTAAATACATTTAACTACCACTTTAGTTAATATTACAAGTATATATATACCTTGGAGAGTCATTTTGTTGTTGCATAAGAAAATCCATGCACTTGTTGTATGGGAAGGAGGAAGCATCACCACCGCGGCCAGCCATGAAGTGTGACACTGCAGCCAGTTTCTGCTGCTGAGCAGCGGCATTGGATCTGATTATCTCCTGGCACTGTCCAATCACATTGGCATTGCCTGGAGAAACAACATTAACTGAGCTGCCGCCGTGGAGAAAACGGCAGGTGCTGCCGTTTTTACAGAACCCTCTTGAATAATACAAACATGGTTTCCATCCACCCCCAGAATTCAAATCTTCAGATCCATAAAACAAGTCATCAGTTTTTGGATCACTGAGAAAAGAAAGATTGCTCTGAAACTGGTATTTGTCAACAACTTCGCTACTAGAAGCACAGAGAGAAGTAGGGTTAGTGTTTTTGGTAAGAATACTGGCATAAGACGGAGAAGAAGCAGCAGAGGGGCTTACGGAATTGGAGAGGCTCCAAAGGTTTGAGGAAGAAGAGGAGGAGGAGGAGGAGAGGGACAAAGGGGTAGGCCTAGAGATGGGATTGAAAGTAGCAGAAGTAGTGGTATAAGTAGTAGTAGGGTTGTCGGAGGGAAGAAGGGAGAGTTGGGTTTTGGCGTTGAGGATGAGATTGTGCAGGAGAGTTTCTGGTCCAAATGCCAAGCGTATCATCTCCTTGTCGCCATGGTCTTGCAGCAGAAGGCACCCCATGATTTTTGAGGCATTTTCTGGATCCAAGCTTTGGATCCTTGAGAAAACAATCTTGGTAGCTTCATAAGAATCCATGGAGAAAAACAACACAAACAACTTGAATGTGTTTTCTATAGAGAGAGATTGAGGGGGGGGGGGAGAGAGAGAGAGAGAGAGAGAGAGCAGTGGATCAGTGGAGTGAAGCTGGCCCTTTTGTTTTTATATATACACATATACGTATATGTACATACAATAATAAAAAGAAGGGGAGCAATAATGGGGTGGATGATTATTTTAGTATAATGATTGTTATTGGGTATACAAAAAGGGAAAAGGGATTTTATCCGGATCCATTCTATTTAATCATTTTTATCAAATAATTTGGATTCTAAAATTTTGATCTAACGATTAAAAACACACACTCATTTTAAAAATTATAATAATTTTAACTATTAAATCAAATTTCAAAAATCTGAATTATTTAATAAGAATGATTAGATAAAAAGATCCGTCCCTGTCCGACAAAAGGAGAGGCAAATGTATGAGTGAGTAGGTGAAGCTTTATTTAAGGACTAGATTAAGCTGTGGTGGTTTCAACTTGAAGATGATTTGGTGGAACAAAAAAGAAAAGAGAAAGTATCAATTCAATTCAAGGGTGCCTTGATGACAGCACAAAAATCCTGCACAAGCTGCAGCCTTGGGAGAGTAAACTAGCTCTCACAGTCTCACTCACTCACTCACTCACTCACTCGTTACTTTCTCCATCCTCCATTCTCTCTCTCTCTCTCTCTCTCTCTCTCTTTCTTGAACATGGTAGTTTCTTCAAGGTTTTGTTGTCTTTACACAAAGAGACAAAACTAGACAAAGTGGGAGAACTGAAAATTGCTCCTCGTGGCAAAAAAATAGAAATTAAATCCTTGTGTTCAGATCTATTAGGAATCAAATTCAAAATTAAAAGTTTCGATAATTCTTTTGTTAATAGGTTGCACATGAGTCCTCACATGTGAGTTAAATCTGCCATTTTCTTGTACCTTTCAATTTTGTACTGAGAACAAAGAAAGAAAGAACTGAAACCTTCTCCACCGTCATGCGTCACCCCCAAGTTTTCCCAATCAAGATCGACGTACCCCACAGTCACAGCCAATTGTAGCTAGTTGATCCAACCAAGGAGACCAATCTTTTAAGATGCATCATGTTAAACCAATTATCAGTCGTATTTTTTGTTTTGCTGGTCCAACCAAGGAGACCAAACTTTTAAGATCCACCATATCAAACCAATTATCTGTCGTATTTTTGGTTTTGCAGGCGTTACTTGCTTTGGATTGGGATTGTTCATAAGAGGTCAGCCTAGTCGATTTCAGGTGGTAGAGAGAGAGAGTGTGTAAGATAAAACATATTTTTAGAAGTCGTGTTCTTCATTCATTCAACTAATGTATATGTAGTTACAAATACAGAGGGTTCAAACAAGATTACAACTCTTTTGAATACTATTTGATATGTATATCCGCAAATGACAAATATTTGAATTTAAGCTATAAAAAAGTCATAGACCCGATTTGGAAATAAGAGTGGAGGAGTAGTGACACGCCCTAATCCCGATGTCTGAAGGACAACGGTATGGCCATATGTTGGCCGACACCCGAGGGTGACACAAGCCATTTCATGAATGCATATGCTAAGAACATGTGAAACATGCATATAAATTTCGCACGTAACTACGCAATGTAATATTCAAATACAAACCTTACAAAATGATATAATAATATTCAACTGCCAAGTTAATAATAGTGATAATGCAAGACATGTTTAGAGCATACTACTAATTTAGAATACAAACAAAAGGTACAATAGAAGGTGCTATTACAAGAGATGTCCAACGCGGAGAAGAGGACACGAGTTCACTAATATGGGAATGCCTCGTAGCTCGGATGATATGCCTCGTTCTTAGGTCTTAAGGGGGCGCAAAACAAAACATGGGCGGACCAAGTTTATATATATAGTAATACTAAAACAGTTATTCATCAACGTACTAACCCTCAGTTTATGAAAACTCATATAGCATAATAAGTAATAGGTTTTCCGAAAACCCTAGCATGCTATAAAACCTTCATAAAACATAACTCATATATAGTGTGCTTAGTAGTGGTATCACAATTGCCCGAAGGCATATATAAATATCTTTCGTCTGAAGGCATATATAAATCTTCCGCCCGTAGGCACTACATTGTCTGCCCGAAAGCATACACAAATCTTTCGCTCGTAGGCACTAGATCGCCTGCCCGTAGGCACTACATCGCCCGCCCGAAGGCAATATATCATTTTCCCAAAGGCACACATGTATGAATATCCACTAAGCAAGCACATAAAATCATGAACATAATCCTTCCAAAATATATCACATCAGAGCTCAATAACTCAAACATCATATCATAAATCATATTCATAAATATTTGAGTAACATAAATTCGATAAAGCATGATATTTCATAAAGCATAAATCTAATTTACTCATAAACGTCGTAGTCATAAAATCATGCTTTTCATGTATGCATTTCTAGTAATAAAATCATGCATTTTGGAAAGGGTCCACTCATAGATACACTCTCATCGAAGAGCCATTCGAACTAGGGTGGACGGAAACGCCACTAACAAACGCACCTAAGCACATAAAGGGACCAATTAATAAAATTATACTAAAACGATTGAATTTGGAAAAATGGAGGTTGTAAACGGATTTAGGACGAAGAAAAACCTAAAGGGAACCTCGGGTACTGTCTCGCACTACCATAGGGTGGCGGCTTGGAAGGCCACGAGCCACAACACGTGTCGCCACACGCCAAGTTGGGTCGCTGAACAAGTTGTCAGGGTCGCCGTCCACAGCGACGGAGCACAGTACCTCCAACGAAGGCGCGTGTGTTCCATGTGCCAGCCATGGCAAACACCCAAGCGCGCCTACGTGTTGACCTAGAAACTGGGAATCGGTCGGGTCGAATCATATCCTGGTCAGATCTAAGTTTTGGGTTTTCTTGGTTGGGCCAGTTTCTGGGCTTGGTTTAGTGGGCCAAAGTTTTGGGTTGGGCCAGAAAATATGGTCTAAGGGTTTAGGTCGGGTAGAAAGGTTGGGCTAGGATTTAGGTCAGGTCAACCCGGTTTCAGGTTGTGGGTCAGCCGGAAATTGGGCAGAGCTTTTAGAGCTCCGTTCGAGCTTATTTCTTCACCATTTTCAACATACAAGCTATGGAAATTAAGCTTAGGACGAGAGGAAGAAGTTCGTACCATTTTGGAGATGTGTCGTGGCCGGAGTTGGTCAAAAAATCGTTTTGAATACACGGGTTCTCGTCGGAATTTGGGGAAAGCTCACTCCGAGCTATTTATGTGTTTAACAAGTATGTACAACTTAAAACAAGCTTCAATCTAACCTTAAAACACACCCCAAAGGTTTCAAGGGACTTACCCACGTCAGAAAAGCCACAAAACACGTTGGGGTTCGTCGGGAGAGGTGTGAACAGTGACTTTATCACTGTTGAGGTTCCACGGTTTGGCACAGGGGTTTCAAGGTCTCCGCATCCAGTTGGTGAGGGTTGTGGATGTTGTTGTTGAACTCGAGGAGGAAGAGTAGAAGTTGCAGAAAAGAGAGAGCTCGGGGTAGAACTTAAGGGAAAGAGAGAAAGTGAGGGGGAGAGAGAGTGAGGGATAAAGAAATCAGAAAAAAAGGAGGGAATCCGGATAAGGACAGGGATAAGGGGACAAGAATCCCTATGTGGGTCCCACGGTTTGCAATTTAAGATTGCATAATATGAAACACAAAATATCCGAAAAATGTTCGACGTTTCGAAGTAAAATCTTCGTTACAAATCCAATTTCAAATCCGTTCACGCTTACGCGTTCGTGGCGATGAGTACGATAAGAATAAATTATTAAAATTAAAACTACGCGTTTCGACGAGGTGGTCAGCGAAAGTCAACTCAAGGGTAATTCGGTAATCTAATAAATCCGATGATATGAACATACAACAAATTAATGATGGGGTTTCACAAGTAGAGAGAAGAAAGATAGAGAGATCACATGGAAGATGAGTTGGTGAAGAGGATATACAGGCAACCGGAGTTTCTATTACTGCCCAACCATAACCCTAACTTAGGCTAAAACTAAAAGGATGATGAAATGACAATTGTAGCCCTTCAATAGAAGAATTAACATAACTTTCAATTTTGGGCTTGAACCTAACGGATCTCATAAGAAAGGTTTAATTCCCTTTTTTTTTTTTTTTTTTTTTTAACTTAAGAGCAGTCTTCAGAATATCCTTGTTGAGGCCTAAAAATGTCACATGCAAGCCTAATGAAGCCTCAAAGCCTAATCGCTATACGAGCCTCAAGTCAAGCCCGAATACATGCAAAAGTGTGGAATCAAAGGAATATATTTGCAATCATGCCACGCTACGGTAATTAAGCCAGGAATTTATGTAAATCACACCATGCCCATGCCTATTTATCACGCCAAGCTCTATCACGCTAACTACTACTCACGCTAAAATAAGCCCAAGTCATATGCTCTGGGTTTGCCAAGTGAATTGTGGTGTGAATGGTTACGGAAGTTTATCGGGCCTACGTAGAGTCAAGATTATGAAAGGCTTTTGGTTGCTTGGGAGCCCAAAGATCCAAGCCCATAACCTTTGCAGTCCATGAGGACAAGTTTGAAAGAGATAATCAACTTAGTTTCCCCCTTTCCCTAGGAATTAACTTTACCAACTTAGTTAGGAGTGAACCAAGTTCTTTAGTCATAGAATCACGTGAAGAGCCAACAAAGCATGCATTAATGGCTGACTTTCCTATCTTAGTTCATGCAGAAGATCAACGCACAAAAGCCATGAGGTGCACAACCAGAAGTAGTGTCTGTGAAAGGCTGACCTGAGAAAACAGTGCCATGGGAAGAAGACATGATGCAGGTTTCATGAGGTGGTAGCGTCTAGCCATCTTGCACCAAAACAGAGGTTGCTAGAGAACTAGGGGAAAATGGGAGAAAGGACTAAGCCACAATTAGAGATTCCTTAGGAACCTTAGAAAGGAATCATTTAACTAGAAATATAGATCAGAAGCCATTAGAATGGGCTAGAACATCGTAACAGAAAACCTCAAAATCTAGAAAGCAACACCCCTGCAACCTCAATGTTTTTTCCATAGCTTTTCCTCTGAGTATTCTATCCATTAGAAACCTTGTTACCACCCTAGGAAACCCAGATTATCCAACCTAAAATACCATATAACCATGCAAACTCTCTCTCTCTTTCATGCTAAACTGATAAACTTCTAGCTTCCACACCATACCTCACTTAAGCAAGCCATTATTTGCTTAATCATGCTAATCTTCGAGTCATTGATCTAATGGGGATATTTCCTAAGATGAGCTAACTTTTTTGAGATATTCCAAGACTTGGTATGAAACCGAACGAAGGGAGACGAGAGAAAGTTCTCAAAGGCGACGTCCACCTTGACTTAAAAGTCCCCCAACAATCCTATTATCACGAGGACTATTAATCTGATTTGGCCAAATATATGTGTACAAAGAGAGTTAAGGTATAAAGACAATTGAAATAGGATATGAGTCATAACAAAAATACTACTATATAATACAATTCTAAATATCATGAAAGATAACTCGATTAGTGCTTCCATTTTAATTGGTGCATAGATCTCACGCATGTCCACTTGTTGAGCAGGTTGTAAAACAATCTACTCGAGCCTTCCTTAGTAAGTGCATCTGACAATTGATATTCGATCTTCACAAAAGGAAACATAATAATCTCAACTTCTAAATTCTCCTTAGTAAGTGCATATGACTTGTTAAGGATCATATAATAGCTCATGTAGCGTAATTTTTACTTAGAGTTGTATTAGATGGGCATTAAAACCATATTTTTCATTGGTGATCTACAAGAGAACATTTACATTACATAGTTTACTTGGTGACTTAACAAGCGTCACTATAGTGGTATCTCAAATTTGATTAGATAGTAACCTGATTCGATTTTGAAGAAAATTAGGTAGATTAGTGTTTTTTCTTTGATACTTTTTTTCGAATTTTATTGGGAAGAGGAAGGGTTCGAGACTCTTATAATAATTATGGAAAAGAGAAAATTTCGAACCCGAGACGTATGAGTAAAAACTCAACACTCTATCACTAAAATATTGGACCACAAGCAAGTAGATTTGTGTACTTACTTAAAGCTCAGAGTTGAGCCCAGACCACACTTATCTTGACCTTTTGTTGTATGTTAGGATTATTTCAATTAAACCAAAGTGTGCATAATAATTGGGTTGCTGGCAAAAAGTTAAAGAGGTATCTGCGAAGAACAAAAATTGCATGCTTGACTAACATGCTTATATTTTCTCTACTCATTTGGGAATAGACTTTGGGAGGTAATATCATTTTTAAACTCAAACTCAATTAATAGTACTTTGCTTCTTCTTAAACTCATTTAAGGATCATACTCCTCTATGGAAACCATTAGAAAGAAAGATTATGCTCATTATGTTCACTATCAAGTGATGAGAAATGTAAATACAAGAAAATAATCTAAGGATGCACGTTATCTAATTTTTGGATGTAGTTAGAAAGTAAGGGATTTGACTATAATACTTTCATGTATTTAATACAATCACTATTTTATTGATCGGATACTTGTATTAAATACATATGTTCACATAAATTATATATGCTCGTCGGGTAATAATTGTAATGCATACATAAAAGTATTGTAACCAACTTATTTGAAAACATTCTAGAGTCATTTCATATTAGAGCGAACAAATCATTTATTTTTAGAGTGTCACTAAAAAAAAGTATGGGCTGAAAGCCCACATCTTCAACATAGGGCTATGGCCCTGCTTCTGTTCACAACAGCACATGAGAGACAAAAGCCTCTACAAAGTAAAGGGTTTTCGACCGCGGTGGTCGAGATGAGGGATACGCCGCCGCCTTCACTTCCATGACTCTCTGACCGACTTCCCCCAGAATATCTTCAATACATTTGTCGCCGCCGCCGCAAGCCTTTCGAATCCATCCTTCAGGGAACTTCGGTAGGTCCAGACAGATTTCTCTCGATATATAACCAAAACAAAGATCGCCAATATAAACCGTCGAAACTAGTTCAATGCTTCCACCCATGACCCTCAAGTGGCTGCTCCTTATTGCAGCAGCGATGAGGTTTGTTTCAACCCGACATGACGGACGTTATCATACATTCATCATTGCATCTAATATGCAATGAGCCTCGTATTTTAATGTTGCAAAACAAAAGACCAAAAGTAAAACAGACAATAGACTAAAACCCTGAAACAACAAAAGCCTAGGGTCCATTTCCTGCGTTATAAGCACTAGCCAGCCTCTCCACACGGGCGAGAGGCCTTTTTTTATCTCATGACAGGATGACACTTTGATCTAATGTTCTGCCAATATACAACTGAGGGGAAAAAGAAACAAGAAACATAAAACTTGATACATAAATGAAGGTTAAACTACATTTAAAGTTACAAAATTCATGGTCTTAGCAAGCAGCTTCAAAGTCACATAAAAAGTAAATCACACTTAAGGAAACATCCACATGTTAACAAAAACAAATCCCTGAACCGGAAAATCATCACTTGAAACCACAGTAAGGAAAAAAGTGGCGGCTCCCGAGCATAATTAGAGATGAATCCATAAAACAAGTGAATTGCACACACCACCTCACAGCTCTAATAACTCGAGGATAAAACATCCTACCCCCTGTTTGAAATCGGGCCCCCTCATGATGTAAATGGGCACACCACATTAGTATCTCCTCCTAGGACTCCTTGAGCGACGTTCTCTTAGTGGTCTGCATAAATTAAAAATGTTAACACATGATGTTTAAAGAAACATGTGCCTTAAGCATTATTATAAAGTCCCTATACTGTACGAAAATTTCACAAGATTTGGTGTAAATTAAAACCTTGAGTTCTTCCTGGATCCATCAAGGAAGGATCCATTGCTGAAGGCCCAATCAACAGTTAAAACTTGTGTAAGTAACGGTTCTCCGTTCATTTTGTCTATCGCAGTTTTTGCCTCTTTAAAACTCTCATATTCAATCAGCGCATATCCCTGATACAAAAAATAATAATAATTCACATTAAGTCACCAAAGAACTATTATTTAACTTCTGACTAAGAAACCGGTCAAAACACTGTCTGAAAGCCTTCTAATCATCCACATTGTCATATGAATTTAACGGTGCATCACCAAAACAAAAGCATGAAATAAGCCCATTAGAATGTCAAATAGCATTCTTCCCATCCTATATTATTGTATGAATACAGAACTACTTATTTTTCTGAAAATAGAACAACAAAAACTGCACTTCCTAAAGAAATTTAGACTCGAGCAATATATGGATTTGACTGTTCAAAAGCTTATTGCGAGATGCAAATATACCGTGGCTCAAGAAAGATGACTGCTTAACATTTTGATACAAAATCATATTCTTTGCTTTTACTGGAACAATATTATCACAGATGTACATACGCACTTAACATCCGAGCGAGCAGTTTCAGCATTTTAACATTTCCATTCCACAATAGATTGTTTTTATTATTGGGTCCACTAGGATGTAAGAACTCCCAGTTTAGTTGCTTACCAAAATAACAGAAGGTCCATTATACGTAATAGATTTTTATTCAAACTTTTTAAGTTCATAAGGCAAAAACCAACACCCACACCCCCCTACTTCAACTCTATACCATCAGAGCACCTGATTAATGTAACAAAAGGTTCTGATCACACAGGTATATAAAACCCCCGTTTTAGGATTTGGAGCCTTTAGGTTTCCAGTTTAAATAAATAAAAAAGAATTAGCTAGGTAATACAGGGAATACAAGGTTTCTAGTATCCATTATAGAGCTTAAAAAGATTATGTAGTCTAGACTTGGGTCAAAATAGTGGCCAATATACCACATAAAGAAGGTGGGAACAGGATATGAGGATATATCCGTCCATCCTCTTACCATAAAAGCATTAAGACATTATAAGGCAAAAGCAATGTTTAATCAAGCTTCATAATTGATCTAATTAGATGAGGTGGCTTATAGAGTATGCTCTAGGAACCATGTAACATCGATAAAATGAATTGGCAGAGAGAGACCCAGAATGTGGGCTACTTTTATGACAAGAAAAGGCAAGTTTCTGACTTCCTCTTTACCCAATTCTTATTTGAAAAGAGAATGACCGCTTCTGAATTCCCATTTTAAACAGTCAGAATAGGTCATAAGCCTTTTGGCCTTCACTTCTTAGAGTTAAACCACCACCCTAACATGTTGAGCTCCCCTTGTTCTTGTACAATCCTTTTTGTGTGTGTTTTGGGAGGGAAAGGGAGGGGGGGGGGGGTGTGTGTGGTGTGGTTGGTTCTAGTTCCAATCTTGTAATTATAAGGATTGATAATCCAACAGCTCAATTCAAAAGCTCCATGGTCTTATGCAGATTCAGTCAGTTCTGTTAATTTTCAAAAACTTATTTCCATCCTTGTCTAGAAAAGATTTAAGAATCTCACCCACAACTTTTTTTTTATGTTCTGGTATTCTCCATATTCTATAACTGATTAATTACTTATTACCACTGTTTTTCAATAATTTTAGACAAATGCATATCCAAATTTCATGGTATAGATAATGAAAGTACTATCATACCTTCACAAACCCGGTGCGGCGATCAAGATTTAAATGCAAATTTTTTATCTCCCCATATTCACCAAATGCATCTTGTAGGTGGTCCTCTTGGGCCTCTTCATGTACCCCAGTGACCAGAATAATCCATCCCTCAACAGCTGTACACATTTACAAAATGAAAGAAAGAAACTGTCAGCGGATGCAAAGGTCAACTATATGTAAGTAAGATTAATTCCTCTATGGCTACAAAAATATAGAAAATTCTATGATAGTTTAATGAAAAGGTTCTCTGTAAACCACACAAGAATTTAATTCTTGACTGACCAAAATCAAAACAATTGGAATTTATTCTAAATAATTCGACTATTGAGGCCTTAGCATTACCGAAAGAAGTCTAACAAGCAATGGAAGGCAAGAATGGGCCAAATTAATATAATTGCCTTCATAGTTGAGATAAAGAATGAATTCATGACTTGGTACACATTCAAGCAGCTTCTTCCAGTAGGTAGAATTACGGGCCACCAACCCAATATCAATGAGAGAACATATTACCCACTAGAGGTCGAAATGAAACAGATTACAGTTGAATCTTAATGTTTAAATTTGAACTAGTAAAAGAAATAGCAAAGACGTAGGCGAGATAATGAACATAAAATGAGGCTATATACACACCAACAAGGAAAATAAAAACGGAAAACTTGATTTCCAAATAAGTAGGACACTATTATTTTTGCACAGAATGCTGAAGTGGATCTAGACTGCAATATGGTAGGCCATGCTTAACAAAAGAAGCCTAGTCCATAGAGGTTTATTTTAAATCTCTAGACAAGCATTTCAAGTTTTCAGTTAATAGAGAAAATATGATTTAACCCATCATTGCAACAAAGAATCTTCTTTTTCCGATAGAGGAGGAAAGAACATGAGGTTTAAAAGTCATAAGCTTTCAAGTGAGAAGAAAAAGAAAAAATAAAGAAAAGATATGGAAAATTGAATGATTTTCTGCCCCTTCGAGAATGAGCTTCCCATATTCTTAGTAGCTCCAAATAAATCCAGAAATTAAAGTCATAACCCACCCTTCCTACACATCACATCTTATGCATTTGCAGTGTTCCTTTCTAGTCATACCCACAGATGTTATACTCAGTCCCAAATTTTAAAGCATTTAAACACATTTTGACTGCCATTATGCTCCAAATTTCAACTTGCTGCCACACACACACACAGAGATATACCTAATTACCCCAATAAATCCGGACAAACAAAAACGAAGAATGCTACAAACCCAGCTACCAATCCAATCTAAAACCTGTTTCCATCACATAAAACTCCAAGAATCCTAAAACCCTAGCTACCAGAAAATTCTAAAAATTGAAACTTTCCCAAAACATACAATCCAAGCTACCAATCAATCAGGAATCTCTTTCCATCAGATAAAACCCCATGAATTCTAAAATAATAGCTACCAATCAATTCTAAAATTGAAACTTTTCCCAGTACCAAAATGCAACAAAAACAAAATATACATATATATATATATATATATATAGAGAGAGAGAGAGAGAGAGAGAGAGAAGATGGGTGGAGGGAGAGGGGATTTACATCGTTGGGGTTCAAGGCCGTTGGAGGAGTTGAGAGAGTCGAAGTGGGATGCAGTGAGGCGGCTGTTACGGTCGGCATTGAGATCTTCACGGAATCCGCGACCTTTGGTCTTCTTAGGGGCGGCAGACGCCGCTCCGACGCCGGTGATTGCGGACTTGAGCTTGGGGAGTGGTGCCCTGGGGGAGGCGGAGGGCTCGGCGTCGACGGCTCCGTCCTCGTCCATGAGGTCATCATCTTCGGGCTCGAAGTCCACCGTTTCTACATCTCCGCTCGCCATAGCTGATGCGCTAGCAGCTCTGGAGGGTTCTAGTTTAGACGAGGAAGCGAAAGGGCATAAGGGTTTGGGAATTGGGACGATTGGGATTTATGGGTTTTGCATTGGGCTTTTGAGGAGACGATTGTCGTTATTATTATTATTATTATTTTTAACAAACATATCATTACTTTAACCTTACAACGAGTTAATAATAATGTGGTTCAAATTTACCTATGATGAAAATTCAACCTAAGATCTCTCACTTATAAGTAAAGATAAAAATCACTAAACCGTAATACTAAGTGGCTGATTGTCATATTGAACGAGATATTTTTCAGTATAATCTATACACAGAATGATATACCACGTGTCACTTTACAAATTGTGAGATAAGTATGTTAAAAAGTTAATAACTTGAAAACCCACTAAACTGTAATACTAAGTGGCTGATTGTCATATTGAACGAGAGATTTTTCAGTATAACCAATACACTAGAATGATTTTTCAGTATAACCTATACAAATTATAAGATATGTGTTAAAAAGTTAATAACTTAAAAAATAAAATTTCTCACCACTTCTATAAAAACACGTGGTGTGCACCCATGTTCTTGTCATAATGAAATTTTTTCATATTGAACAAATTTTGGTTTTGATGATTGGACTAGTACGATATTCTTATCAAACAAAAACTGAAACCAATTTGAACAAATTAAAAAAAATTGAACCGAACCAAAATCATTTAATTTGGTTTCAATTTTAGTGGTTCGAGAATCGAACTAAATTGTATGTATATTAATGTTATTTATTTATTATGTTGAATATTTTAGTATTTGTTTGGTATCCCACTTGAGTTCAACTTTTTTAAAGTTTTAGGTTTTGAATTCTTGATTGGTAGGACTCTTTTTAAAAATTGAATTCAAAACTAACTTAAAAACATAGGTTATTTCTGAAAAAACTCTAAAAACTCATTTTTAGAGTTTTTATGTTCACTCCTCAAAATCTTTTTTTGCTCTCCTAACCTTCTCTTTTTTTCTCTCCCGACCCTCCCTTTTTTCTCTCCCCACATCACATCCTATCTTCTCTCTCTTCTCAGCCTTTGTCTCATCACCCTCTCTTTCTTCTCACTCCTCACCTTCTCACTGCAATTTTCTACTCTCTCCCTCACCTCCTCGCCCTCTCCTTGCCAACTATTTCGTCTCTCCTCTTTCCCAATTCTCTTTCTCCTCTAATTTTTGCTTAAGGAAGTTTGAATTCAAACCAAAAAATTCATTTTTGAAAACTCAACCAAACAAATTTTTGAAATTTTGAGATTTAAAAGAAAACTGTTTTTAAGTGATGTTATTTGAAAATTATTTATAGAAACAATCAAAGTTTTTTGGTAGGATACCAAATGGGCCTTATTTTTTAAACCCAATTTCAAGCCCAATTTCTAAACCCAAATATGTTAAAAGCTAAAATTCAAGTCCATTTTAAAAAAGGGTCTTCTTACTACAAACCCTTGCATATTCTTTTCTCCCTCCTTTCTTATTTTCTTTCCAAGCCGCATCTTCTCTCCCTCGTCTTTCTTCTTTCTTTTCTCCTTTTCTTTCTCCCCAACAGACCCATCTTGGTTATGTTTGGTTAATATTTGAACCTTAGGCTGCAAGTATGTGGAAGCCCAAAGATGCCTGATTAAAAGAAGACTTGCCCGAAGCCTAACATCAAGCCTAAAGACAAATTGGCGTCTTCCCATTAATGCATAGGTCATGTGCCTATGATTTAAATGTCAAGTGATGGGGACTAACTCACAATCAGCCAAAAAACATTTTTAAGTGGCAATACAAGTAAAAAGCTGATGACTTACTGCTCTCTAAGTGCTTTCGGGTAAGAGCAAAGTCACTGCAGTCGGGCTAATCTGCCTATAAAAGGAGGAAGGGCCCTAGAGACAAGGACACTTAACCAATCAAACAAGCAAACATACAAACTCTGTTCTCAAGCCAGATTTGCAACTAAAAGCTGCAATCAGCCTAGATCTCAGTCCTTTTCAGGACCGTTCCCTACAAAAGCCATCTTTTATCTAGTTTAAATCTCTACTATTACCCTTAGTGGCGTAGTATCGATTCCCTTGTGAAAACTTGTTTACCATCGATCCCTTTTTAGCGAATAAACCTTGTAAACTCAAAAGAGAAGTGATTGCAAGAAGTTCAACCTTGCCCGACAAGGTGAAATCTTGCTCAAAGCTCTTTGTTTGTTTTATAAGTTAATAAATCTACTGCTTAATGTCTTTTCCAGCATATTTGGTTAGTTTAATGGACATGCTATCATTAAAATCAATCAAGAACCAAGTAAATGACTTAAGGGGATATGGACTCCCTCCATTCGAGCATACAAGACCATGAACTAGAAGTCCTTGTTTGCAAGGCAAGAAAAAGAACTTAATGTGGACTTAACCCATCCACGACAATCATTTGATAACAATAAGTTCGAGTAACTTCGGGGGCAAGTAATTGACTAAACACAATCTTGTTCTACATCTGCTATACTGAAATAATAGTGGCATGCCTAGCTCTTGGTTAGTTTTGATTGCAAGTCTCAAGGCCTACACCTAAGGCCTTACAAAGGCACCTTTCAAAACTAACTTTATCCTTTTCTTGCAGCACATCAGCAGGCAAGAGTCCGACTACACATCTACATGCCAATCCCTTGGGAAACTGTGCTAAGAGCCGAGTAGCCCTCTTTGGAGAAATCTTCGCCCGAACGTAGTTTTGGCACGCCCGATGGGATTACATTAGTCTTGTATGCCAAGAAGAAGAAGGAATGAGAAAACCTTCAGGTGGAACACAGAGTATAGGTTACCCCAATATCCACCAAGATCAAACATGATAGATCGCCCAGAGAATGTTTCCTCCTTACAAGGACCAACTGTTCTGATAAGCTCAACCTCATTTGAGAAGTCAGGAGAAATGGTAACCAATGAAGACTTACAAGCCACCATGGTACAAGTGTTAAGAAGTATGGAGAAGATTTCCTTGAAAACCAGGGGAGAAGTAAGCAGACTCTGTTCTTTAACAGGGAGTTTGCAAAGAAGACTAGATCTGGAATATTTTACTCCAAAGAATGGTTATGTGAGGGGAGCAAGCCCTGAGAAAGAACCATTTATTCCATTATTTCCTTTGCTCGAGGAAAAGAATGGTAAAGATAAAAAAACAAGGAGGAATCTGGAGCTAGTCAACCAATTTTGATGGAAATCCTAGAAGCAAAGTTGCCTGACCCCTCACTATTTTCACTTAATAGTAGGGGGTAGAGCGGGCAAGACAGAATGAAGTATGGGATGCCCTAATTGATCAGGGAATCCAGTGAGAAAGGCGGGCCTACTAAGGCAGACAAACCTCCTCCTTATAGGCCCCCACCATAAGAAAAGAGATGCCAAATGGAGAAAGCCCAAACCAAGAAAATAGACTTTCTCAGACAATGATTGTAGCCCAAAATGGGAATCGTTGCATACTCTTCCTGATAATATAGCTCATCAATAACTCAGGGATGAATTAGCTGAGTTGAGGATGATGGTGGCTCGGAATGCTCAGCCACAAGCTCGCCCGCTGTTTAGGATCAACTATTAGAAGCCCTACCCTGAGTACGTTGACGAGCAGAACCCTTTTTCAGTCAATATCAAGGTGCCCGCATTCTCAACATTCAGCGGAGAATACGGCAATGTGTCTTCTAGATATCACATTTTCAAATTCTCTAATCACTATATGGCATTTGAAGACAATCTCAACTACAAGTTGAGATTGTTTGGGAAATTCTTGGTGGGCTTAGCATCTCAGTGGTACTCTCTATTGCCCACTAATTCTATTGTCGACTGGGGGCAAATGGAGATGGCATTCCATGAGCAGTTTTACAGGGTTGAGCCCGAGATGACTATTAACGATCTAGTTGAAGTCAAGCAGTATGAGCATGAGTTCACTGAAGACTTCACGATGAGGTTTAAGAGGACAAGGATTAGGTGCCAATTCCCTATAAATCATGCACAGCTCATATCAATCGCTTAGAAGGCATTGAGATTGTCTTTGAGGAAGAAGTTTTATGACATGCAATTCAATGAGTTGCAAGAGTTGGTGATTACTGCCACTAAATATGAGAAGATATTATTGGAGGAACGGCAAGTAAAGCACTCATCTAAGGTACCTCCTTTCTATAAAAGCAAAGCTGCAATCCACCAAGTGGAGTTCGAAGAGGTGGAACCAGAACAAAATGATGGCCACATAAGAAAAGTAATAGACATGTGCACAGTGGAGATAACTGTTTTTTTCAAACCTTTGATAGTGAAAGGGTTAGTCCAGCCAGCCAAGGATCAGAAATTAGTCATGAATGATGGTGGATTTGTCCCTATGAAGCCCCCAAAATACTTAAGTTATTCCTTTGACTTAACCAATGCCACATAGATCTATGAAGAGATGGCTCGGGCAAGAGTGATTGTGCCCGACAGCAGCAAAAAGTTGCCCAAGCCTGAAGAACTGAGAGGGAAGAAGTATTGCAAGCTGCATTACACTTTCAATCACTTCATAACCAACTGTATCCAGTTTAGGGATTAGATACAAAACCTTATAGTGAAAGGAAAGTTATTGCTGGAGAAACTGCAGGTCAATATGATGATTGACACTGACCCCTTCCCAGAAGCCCCAATAAACATGATCAACTTAACGTGGGCTGAGAAGGGGAAAGGAAAAGATACATAAGAGGTGAAAGCAAAAAGTAGGCAAGTTGATAGGTTAACTAAATGAGGTATCAAGTTGCATGAGAAGCCCAAAACATCCATAATTAAAGGAGTGGTGTGTGTAGCAAATGCCAATGTGAGTGTGAGTTGGAAGTCTCGACGTCAAAAGCCATTACTAATCAGAAGCTGATCAGAAGAAGAGGGAGAAGAGCAAGAAGCTCGCATAAATGTCATACGGGCAGTTGAAAAGAAACGTCTAGGAATGTTTTCCAACGGTTAGGAGGAGACTTTCAACCGAAAGGTTTGCCAGAAGTATTCAAGAATTACGAAGCTTTTGAAAAGGTAAATGATAGAGAAACCAAGGTGCCAAGATGGGTGGATGTGAGGCCACCCCAACCAAGCTATGTCGATGGAGATGTCAGAGTAAATGGGAGAACAGCGAATCTAATCATAAAGAAGAATCATGCCCGACTCGGGCGGAAATGGTATGTGGTTGGAAAGGATGGAAGGCTAGTCAAAGAAATGGGAGCCTTCATGATTAGGAAAGTCCTGAGGCAACACAAAGGCCGCATGAACTCATTGCAAGTCCCCACTGCCTCAAAGGCCGCATGAACTCATTGCAAGTCCTCACTGCCTCAAAAACCTCTGAGAATGTAAAGTTTGAGAAAGTACTTGATAAGGGAAGAAATCAACTCTATTGGAAAACCAAGAAGGAGGTTGAAAAGGCTAATAGCAAGACCGAAGGGGAAGGTGGCCATGTGCCGCAGAACCCTTATTCTGGGAAATATAGAATCTTAAGGAGACCTCAAGAGGATATGGTAATGATGCCAACCCTAAGATGGAGCCCATAACCAATATGCTTTGGAACTATCTCATCGGAGAGGGGTTTGCCAGCACCATTGTTGGTTGATACTTTTTGTGAAGTTCCACGACAAGTGTTAAACTTTGGCATAACCTAAGAGGAAGTGCTGCCTAAACTAATGCTGCCCGTGGAAGCACATGCCTAGTTGGATGAATTCACAGGCCACATTGGGAGCAAGAATGAAGACTTATCCAGACCTAGCAACTTCCACGTAAACATGACTTATGTTTTATCTGCCCTGTTTTGTGTTGAGCATAATCAACCTGCCACAATGGAGGGTGACTACATAGCAATAGAACCTATGATGACACATGTTAGTGTTGAAGATGCGGGAAAAGAGGAGTCGGGCAGAGAAGATTTGCCCAAGCCCACAAAGAGAGAGCCCGAGAGAGTGTACATAGACATGATGGTCTTTAGTCGTTCGCGTTTGACCCTAGCCAACCACTTTAAGCCTATTTATATAACGGCTAATCTGGAGGAAGTACCCTTCAAGAGGGTTCTGATTGATGGAGGAGCTGCAGTCAATGTGTTGCCCTTCAAGTAGATGAAGAGGGTATGTAGAGGTGAGCAGGATCTTATCCGCACGGACTTAACAGTTTCTAGTTTTTCTGGAACCATCACCTAAACTCATTGGATCTTGCACTTGGAAGTTAACTTGGGTTCCAAGCAGATCATGCTAGCCTTCTTCGTTGTGGATAATACTTCCACATATGAAGCTTTACTGGGCTGAGATTGGATTCATCAAGTCTCTTGGTCCCATCTACCCTGCATCAACAAGTGGTAGTTTACCACGAGGAATGAGCCATGAGACTAGGATTTTGGGAGATAATAGAAGCTAAGTCACGACTATTCCTTCCCACTGCCAATGCGGCAGAAGCCAACTTTTATAATCTTAGCATTAAGATTCTCCAGTGCTTAGGAGCTAATGAAAACGGCCGCCCGACTAAGGTGACGGCCCAAAAGCTTTTGGAGCAAAGATTGTTCCTCACCGGGGAAGAATGGGATACACCCTATATTGTCCTAACTCCCCGACACCAATAATGTCAGAACAAAGAAGGAAGGACCAAGTGATGGCATTCAGGTCCTTAATCAAAAGATTGTTGGTGTAGGGAGGAAAGAAAAAAGAAAGGGAAAATATTACTTGACCGATTTTGGGAAAAACTTGCAAGACCATCCAGTTAGTGCTAAGTTTTAAGAAATATCATCTAACTGTCTGGGGTGTTAGAGATTGTTATATTAAAGAGAGTTAATGATTTCGAAAAGAAGTAAAGTCAGAGGAGACAATAAAAACACAATAAAAACTTCAATATAATGCAAGAGGAGAAACAAGTCAAGATGAAAAGAAGTATGTTTTATTTCATGAAAAAGGATTACATTCAATCTTAACCTAACAGATGTACATCTTCACCAAGAGTAATTATTCTGGAGTAATAAGTCTACATAAGTGTGAAAATTCTGCTAGGCTCGGCTAAAACCGTGTTGTTATTGATAAGTTGAGACTCGGCATTTTCCAGTTCCATATTTGCTTTCTTCACTTCTTTAATTTGCTACTAAAGTTTGCCAAGAAGAGTCGCCTGTTCGGTCTTCAACACAGCAAGTTGCTCCTCTAATTTCTAGATAGCAGAGGACACCATCTTGATCATCTCCTCCGTTGCTGAACCTTTATCCATTAGTTGCTGAAATTGAGTTGAAGTGCTGGATTGTTTCTCCTTGAAGTACTTTACTCGATTGGCTTGCCTCTCAGCTCGACAATGCTGATCTCTAAGAGCCCTCAAGTTCCCAAAATATGAAAGGAATGACTCGTACTGAACTCTTGATAGTTGATCAGCCTTGAACAAGTCAGTCACAACTTTCTCTACATCATGAAGGGCCTTGAGGTTGAAGGATGTTGAGAAATCCCTCCTAGAACATTCTTGGAAGACTCGGCGTTGATCTTGAAGGCTTAAAAACTCAAATGGATGCCTTGAAGATCTCAGCTTTGTCTTAAGCTGCCCGAATTCCTTAAAAAGCTCGAGCAGAAATACTATTGAAGGAATCGATACAGGAGAAGAAGGTCGTGCTCCAACTACTTCAGAGGGTGTAGTAAGGGAGAATGTTTCAACAGAAGGATGAGCCTCAGAGATATAAGCAATAGTGGTTTTGGTCTTCTTCTTGGGCCTAGGGATAAGAGTCCTTGTTACCCCAGAAGCTGGAGGAGGTCGAGGAAGTTCTGTTTTGCGCACCAAGTGCGATGGAGACTAGCCCGATCCTTCCCTAGAGCCCTGTTGCAACCAAGAGAGATAAGTTAAGAAAAAAGTTTATAGTTCAAAGTAGAGGAAGGTGAGACAAGAGAGGTATATATACCTAAGTTAAGTTCAGAACCAAGGAAGAAGATGAAGGAAGAGTTATTTCTTTTAGTTGTGGAGAAAGACCATCGTTGCTTGTTGAAGGAGGAATACCGCTCGAGCCCTCACCAGAGGCCTATAGATATCAAAAAGACAAATTTCAAAAGGGTAGTGTAAAAAAGCAAAAACCAGAAGTTTAAATAATGATATACTCGAGGTTGAGGGATGGGTGCTTTAGAAACAACAAGTATATTAGGAGGATCTGTAGCTTGAAATGCCTGCGGGACAGTGACCTCTGAAACCACATGAATCTTATGGACTACAGGCTCCCCAAATGTAGATGTTGTTGATTGGTGAAAGGTTGGTGTAAGAGAAGACTGGAAAGAGTAAAAAGAAAATAAGCATAAAATGAGGGAGGCTTCAAGCATAAAAATGCTGAAATAATAAATACCCACCAAGTTAGTATCCTCGTCTACAAAATGCAGCATTTCCTTTGTCTTTAGATTGAATTAGGAGGTTGGAGTCACCGCCAACATAGGTTCCCCAACCTTAACCTACAAAAATAAAAGACAAGTGTTAAAGCTCTAAGATTGGTAGAAATACAAGCCAAAAGAATGAAAAAGAGATGTACCTTTGGAGACTTAGCTCGTGGAGGGGGAGTTTGTACCATTCGGGCTAAAGCTGAAGAGGCCTTGGGCGGAAAGTGTCCCGGAGCTCTTGGTCGGAAGTTTGGCCGGAAGTTTGGTCCTTCCGTTAAAAACTCCATTAAGTGTCCCAGAGCTCTTGGCCAGAAGTTTGGGCAATTTTCAAAGCTTCGTAACTCAATCGTTTTTTAACCAAATTCGACCCATAATATATCAAAATGAAGATAGGAAAGTATAGAATAAGATTATACCTATTTGGAAGCCCAATGGTTGCTAAAGATGGCTGGAAAATAGCCTGAAAGGTGACTGGTCTGCTGGAAAACTGGAAAACTCGCCAGAAATTGGGAAAAACTTTAAACGTTCATAACTTTTTCAATACTCAACGAAATTGAGTGATTCAAAAACAAAAATCATACTTCTCAATGCAATGAAGAAAATAGTACCTTTTTGATGGCTAAATCACCTAGGTTTGACTGGATAACGGCTTGAAAGTGGCCAACTTGATGACTAAGATAACCATTTTCGAGACATTTTTTGGAAAAACCACAGCGAGTTTGCCTTCGAGAAAGGTACCATTCTCTTTGTCTTGTCGAGAAGTATGATTTTCATTTTTGAATCACTTTGAGTATTGAAGAAGTTATGGACGTTTAAAACTTACTCAGTTTCCGGCGAGTTTTTCAGTTTTCTCGCTGACCAGTCATTTTTGAAGCTATTTTCTGGCAACCATTAGGCTTCCAAATTGGTATAATCTTGTTCTACACTTTCCCATCTTCATTTTGATAAATTATGGGTCAAATTTGGTTAAGAAACGATTGAGTTACAAAGCTTTGAAAATTGTCCAAACTTTCGGCCAAAAACTCTGGGACACTTAATGGAGTTTTTAACGGAATGACCAAAATAATGGATGGTGGACAATCTCAGGGACCAAAGTGATGTGTTATGCAATCTCACGTACTATTTCAGATAAAAAGCCATTTTAGAATTAAAAAAAAATGTTTTAGTAAAAAAAGAGAACTGAACCAAAATCGAACTGGAAAAAATTGAAATGTAAAGTAAACTAAACTGAAAAAATTGAACCAAACCGAACCGAACAGTAACTTTGGTTTGGATTTTGATTTTGGCAAAAAACTGAACTAAATGGAAACGAACTCATTCCTACGTGAACTTAATATGAGGAAGTGTACGCAGAAAATACTAAGCATCATTCACTACATTCCCAATCGGAGAAGTATCATCCACTGCCTCCAAATTTAACACAACAAAGACTAGATGGGCATCAACTTCGAATTCCACTGGACTTGCTGACACTTCTCGAGCAAACATGACCGCTGTTCTTACTACTTCCATCTTAGCCTGCAACGATGATGATATTCCAGCCATTTTCAACGCCATCGCAAGCACAAACATTCCCGTATCATCTAGTATTACTACACCTATTCCCTCTACACAACTGTGCTCCTCCCAACCCCAGGCCCCATCAAAATTCATTTTGACCATCCAAGTTCTGGCTTCTTACAGTTTACATAACATGTTGTGTCGTTATCGTCTTACCATGCCATTTCTTGAACTTCTACATATTGAATTTCCATTGGATGCGTGGAAGAGCCATTCTAGAAGAATGCATTCTTATCTTTCTAAATGCTCACATGGACAAGTACAAGATCAAAAATCTCATTGGACAACTTCGCCAGACTTGCAATCCAATCCTTCTAACCACAGTTTTTAGCTGCATTCACTCGAAAGCACATCGGGCTCAAAAACCAAACTGCAACGGCCTTCGGGCAGTCTCTCAAAATGTGTTCTACTAATTCATCCACCCTAACATAGAACATACACGCAGCAAGTGATGATTTTTCGCTTCATCTGGTTTGCCCTAATTGGTAAAACATTCCAGCAATTTCACCATCCACAAATCGTAAACTTATTGGCACACAAGATCTCCATAATGCCTTCCACATATGTTTTATCTCAACAGCCATCAAGGACCATTCCTTTCCACATGTCAAATCATATCATCCAGTGGTAGAAGAAAACTTAACGGAATACTTAATAATAAGTAATGCTAGGTAGATTAAAATTTTAAATCATGTTATGTGTCACCAATAGTAAATAAGCACATTAATAAATACTTAAATAATAATTCAATCATCAACCACCATGTTATATGGTTTACAAAATTTAGCCTAAAAATTTGGTCTCCATAGAATTACCCTTTAATAATTGTCGAATTAAAAAATTTGTAATATCATAAATAAAAGCTTAAATAAACTAAAATATTTTTCTAGAATTGTTTAGGACAATGCTTTATATTTTTTAAGTTCATGTCAATATGTTTGTTAGTACGTAATACCTCGTCAATATAGACACCTGCTTGTTGAATCA
Source organism: Pyrus x bretschneideri (assembly GCF_019419815.1). Lineage (NCBI taxonomy): Eukaryota > Viridiplantae > Streptophyta > Magnoliopsida > Rosales > Rosaceae > Pyrus > Pyrus x bretschneideri. Next base: position 3,925,266 of record NW_025999624.1, read on the forward strand.
TGTTGACCTTAGAAATTATAAAGCTTGCGTAGTGCACAGATCGAGTAACTATTGAGCAGTGGCAGAGCCAGAAATTCATGTTAGAGGGGCACACTTTAAATTGAAATTGGCATATAATACATATAGAAACATAGCCTTGTTCTTTTGGTCTCCTTGTGACCAAGGATACAGGTCAACTACTCGTGAATTTCATATTAAGGGTGGAGAATAAAACATTAAAAGCATATCTATTTATTGCACATTCTTACTAAATTCAAATATGAGTGATCATACGTTCATTTGTAAAAACATTAAGGCATAAGAGAATTTTGAAAGGGTTTATTCACAAAAAAAGTTGTTCTCTTCTTAATTTCATAGATGATATAGAGGGAAATAAGAAACTAACAAAAATAATAGTCTGCAAGCAAAGGAAAAAAATTGCATATAGGCAAAAAACAGAGAATATGATCAACTAATATTCTTATATTTTTAAGTGAAAATTATAAGCTTTGTATTTGTTGGATTGAAAACAAATTCAAGTTAATGGTGATCTTATAAAATTGATCAATGGTAGACATATAGTAGAGATTGCAAGAAAAAATAATTAGGGTAGACCTCAGCCTACTATGGTCTTAAGATGGCTCCGCCATAGCTATTGAGCTAACTACATCTTTCTTATGAATGCGGGCGTGTCAACTTTCGGCCGAGCTTGATCAAGTGAGTAGAATAAATGTGGTGGTGGTGGTGACGAATTTGCTGCTGACTTTTGCACTTAAGCGATTATGGCCGAGGAATGAACACCTATCAGGGTTGTAGAACCTGAAGACAAAGCTGATTAATTCACTATGAAGCTTAGGATATTCTACACCAGGCTTGACAGCTTCAGCTATATTCGTGAGAATATAAGTGCGCCGAATCAATATCATGATTTACGGGCAAAGATATCCAAAAGAGATGAGTGTCATTATGGTAAATGTGACTCAACAGTCTGAATGTCAAAATATGAAGTGTACCTAGGAGTAACCAATCATATGAAACTTTACTTCGCTGGGGAGCCAATGAAGTGACTTCTTTAGGTGAAAGAATTGAAAACTCTTTGCTAGTCAAGACTTGGATAGATAACCAACCAACCAGAAGCAGTGTTGTTAATCCAAACTGAAGATGCACCTAATGTAAGTCAACTATAATATGCACACTAAAAGTACTAACCTTGAGAAGCCATTAAATCCAAGCATAAAAATGAATCACGAACACATCAACAAGCAAAGATCTTCTGCTATCTCTACATGCCTTATGCACTCCTATGTAAGGTAAATTTTATGCTAGAATTTTGTAGATAAGAGTGGGGACCTAAGCCTTATATTTATAAGTAAGTATATTAGGTTTCTTGCCCATAAAGAAATCCCTAATACATATCTTTAGCACCTCCAAAATTCATGACCTAACAGGAAAGATATTCCCAATCATTATAGGTTTACTTCACCACCAAGTAATTCGGGATAATCAAATATTTCATCCTATCTTGTAATCTTAATCAAATAGGACTCCTAAATAGATGTAAGCCCAATAAAAGTCTTACATTCTCCCACTTGGGCAATATATCTATTCAAAAGCTTTCTTTAGGATCAAGAATCGATTTCCTTATACGCGCAACTTTTGGAAGATTATTTTATAACAGTATCTTTTCAAACTTAGTGTCAAATATCATTAGCTCTTAGAACTATAGACCATGATATCCAATAGAGCGAATACATACCTCTATAATCACATACAAGCAACAATATTCACATAAAGTACCAACAAGTCATGGACAAACATATATATATATATATATATATATATATGATAAGTGAGCTTAACGGTGAATATCACACTTTACACATATGGTCCTCTTTACGATCACAAAGTGATATTCCTTAATGCTTAAAATTAGCCCTTATGTCAAACGGACAATCTTGATATATAGCAAAATAAGCTAACTAGAATGAAATAAGTATGTAGAAACAAAACATATTATTCTTTAAGGCATATCCATGAAAACTCAATCAAAAGAAAATTTTCAAAACTGAAACAGATAACTAACAAACAAGAATAACTCAAGCTCCCACTATTCTAAGGCATTTTCGAGACTTGACAGAACTCCCATGCTTGTGACATGTTGTAGAAAACCTGTATTAAAGATAGCTTTATTTAATGGGTCTACAATCATGTCCACAGTACTAATATAATAAACAGTAGTGACTCATTCGCGCATATTCTTTTTAACCTTCAAAAACTTTATGTCAACATGCTTGAGTCCTAAAGATCTCTTGTTATTTTTGCAAAAGAAAGCATCTCCCTTGTTGTCACAATACAACTGAATAGGTCTTGATATATTATCAACAACCTGCAGACTTGATATAAAATTCCTCAACCAAATGCCATGCATTGTTGCTTCAAAACATGCCATAAACTCGACATGCATTGTCGAGACAGCCACTGTTTTCTGTTTGACACTTTTCCAAGTATTGCACCACCTCAAAACATAAACACAAAATTGGAAGTTGACATTTAAGTCATATGCATATCTAGCGAAATCGGAATCAGAGTAACCTACCAATTCTAACATGTCAATCTTCTTGAAAACGATCATGTGATCTTTTGTTCTTTGTAAATAACACATAACCTTCTTTGCAGCTTTCCAATGTGCCACTCCTGGATTAGATTGGTATCTACCGAGAACACTAACAGAAAATGCTAGGTTTGGGCGAATACATACTTGAGCATACATAATGCTTCCAACCACTGAAGCATAAGTCTTGTTCTTCATCTCCTCCCTTTCTATATCATTCCTTGGACAATCTTTGTTACTCAATTTATCTCCCTTAGTGATTGGAACTTCAACACCGTTACTTGTCAACATGTTAAATCTCTTCAATACATTCCCAATATAAGCCTTTTGTGAGAGACCTAACAAACCACGACTTCTATCTCGATGATTTTCAATGCCCAAAACATAAGAAGCCCATCCAAGGTCCTTCATCTCGAAATTCTTGGACAAAAAATCTTTGGTGTCATGTTTCAAATCCTTATCATTACTGGGAAGTAGTATGTTATCAACATATAAAACAAGAAAAATAAACTTGCTCCCACAAAATTTAACATATATGCATGCATCAATTTTATTTTCCTTGAAACTATACAAAGTGACAATCTTATCGAATTTCAAATACCACTGCCTTGAAGTATAGATTGACCTCTTCAACTTACACACTAAGTGCTTTTTTCCTTCCTCCATAAAACCTTCGTGTTGCTTCATGAATATTTCTTCATCCAAATCTCCATTGAGGAATGCAGTTTTAACGTCCATTTGATGCAAATATAAATCAAAGTGTGCTACCAAGGCCATGATAGTTCTAAATGCATCTTTTGTTGAAACTAGAGAAACAGTCTCAGTGTAGTTTACACCTTCTTGTTGTGTGAAAGCTTTAGCTACTAATCTCGCTTTGTGTCTTTTGATGTTGCCTTTAGAATCCTTCTTAGTTTTAAACACCCACTTACATCCAATAGGTTTAAGTCCTTGCAATGGTTCAACTAGCTCCCACACTTTATTGTTTTCCATGGACTTTAATTCACTTTGCATAGCTTCAATCCACTTTTCTCACTTTACACCAGCGACAACCTCCTTGTATGTAAAAGGATCTTCATATTTTGAAACATTATAGTCCATCTCACTTATGTAAACAAAATCTGGTAATGCATTTGGTCTTCTTTCTCTGAGATCTCTTAACTTTTGTGTCTCATGTTGTACTATGTTCGCAAGTTCAACGTTTTCTTCCACATATGGTGTTTCATCTTGTACAATTTCTTGATTCATTGGCTGAACAACGTGCTCAGCTTGTGGTAGAGGTTGAAGTAAAGGAATGGTTATTATTGGTTCAAGAATAGTGGGATTTATTGGTTTAGTTCCAATTTCTCCTTCTTCTTCAAAAATAAAGTTCTTGTTTGCTCCTTAAACAACATCATCATACTCAATGAACTTGGCTTTTCCAATCTCTACAACTCTAGTGGTGTGATTAGGACTATAAAATCAAAAACCTTTTGATCTTTTTGCATAGCCAATGAAAAAATAACTAATTTTCTTGGGATACAACTTAGATAACTTTGGATTGTAAACTCGAGCTTCAGCTTTGCATCTTTATACATGCAAGTGATTCAGACTTGGTTTTCTTTTATTCCACAACTCAAAAGGTGTTTTGGGAACTAACTTGCTAGGAACTCTATTAAGGATGTAGTTGACAATTTTAATCACATATTCCCATAGAAATCTTGAAAGATTAGTGTTACAAATCATGCTTCTCACCATATCTTTCAAGGTCCAATTTCCTCGTTCAGCTACTCCATTATGTTCTAGGGTCCTAGGGTTTGTGTATTGAGCATCTATCCCACAATCTTGTAGACAACGTGCAAAAGGTGTAGGATCCCTTCCTTGCTCATCATACTTGCCATAATATTCTCCACCCTTATCGAATTGAACCATCTTAATTTTTAGGTCAAGTTGGTTTTCTAGTTCAGTTTTAAAGACTTTGAAAACCTCAAAAGCACTAGATTTAGTTGGGATTAGGTAGAGATAAAAGAACCTTGAGTAATCATCAATGAAAGTGATGAAATACCTATGACCATCTAAAGTTTCGATTGGAAAATGACCACATATGTCAGTATGGATAATCTCTAAGAGATGAGAACTCCTAGTTGACCCTAATTTGCTTGAGTTAGTTATCTTTCCTTTAATGCACTCAATACAATCACCATAATCTGAAAAGTCTAATGGTGGAAGAATTTCTGCCTTGACTAGGCTTTGCATTCTTTCTCTAGACATGTGACCTAGACATTTGTGCCATAACCTTGATGAACTAAACGTGCCATAACCTTGATGAATTATCTCTGATGAGAGGACGTTTTTGACCTATGGTTTCAACATTAAAAGCTAATTTTTCTTTTCCATGAACATTTCATCAACTAACAAACCATTCCTAACACGAATAGAATTTAAAAGCAAATAAAAACCAAATTCATGCATATCAACTTTAAACTTCAACTTGACAAGTTTGGAAACTAAAATCAAATTCCTTCTCATGGAAGGTATATAAACAATGTCATTTAACTATAAACAAAAACCAGAATCTAGATAACGCTTAACGATGCCTATTGCATGGACTCGAACTCTTTTGCCATTCCCTATAACGACTTGAACTTGGTCTTTATTTGGTGTTTTCTGGCTTATGAAGTCCTGCAAGGAATTAGCAACAGAGATAGAAGATCCACTATCAATAATCCAAGTATTGGAAGGAATAGACACTGCATTTGACTCAAAACAAACTAAGGCCATATTAGAATTACCTTTAGTAACCTTTTTCTCTTCCCAACACTTATACCTATTGCAATTTCTCTTTGTATGACCTAATTTGTTACAAAAGTAACAACCAGGATTATTGGTTTGATTTACACCAAGAGCAGATGTCTTGGAGGAAGGGTTAGGTTTTGCAGCCTCTTTATTGGCAATATGAGAGCTCATCTTGAAAGGACAGTTTTTCTGAGCACTAATGGTGAGATGCACAAAGTGAATCTCCTTCTTTTTCTTGTATCTTTCTTCTTCTTAAACACAAACATGAATCAGTTCATTCACACTCCATTTGTCCTTCAAAGCATTGTAGATAATCTTGAGTTGATCATATTTGGAAGGAAGGAAGTTAAAGACCAAATGGACTAAGTACGAATCAGCTATAAGACTGTTTAGCTTGGTTGCAACATCCACCAACTTAAAATGTACTTCCTTATACCTTTAACTCTATCATATTTCATGGTTATGAGCTTACTCATTAGATTTCTGGTTTCCGCTCTCTAGGATTCCATAAACTTTACACTCACAGATTCTAGAAATTCTTTGGCATTCTTAGAAGCTGGTATTCCACCAAAAATAGCTTCAATGATGGTCTTCTCCATGATCAACATGCATAATGTATTAGAGTTCTCCCAATTCTCGAATTTGAGCTTTTGTTCATTGGTGTTGGTTTCTCTTCTTTTAGAGCAAAATTGATGTCCAATAAACCAAGGATAATCTCTAAATTTTTTTTCCACTTCTTAAAGTTGTTACCAGACAAAGGTTCAATGGAATTGATGGCAGATAGGTTAACTACTGAAAGAGAAACATGGAATATGCAACTTTATTAATCTTTAACCCCAAAATCTTTATACATAATTGATAAACATCTGCGGACAGATTATCAACATGCTTTTAATACTTTCACAAGGCTACTATATGAACTTAACATGAAAAACTTTTATCAAAACCCTTCACATCTATATATTGAAAAGAGCCAATATTCACATAAGTTAATGCAATACCTTGTTCCATTATAAAATACTTCCAATTAAAAGTTCATATCTGTAGACCGAAAACCCTAATTGGCAATGTCTATAATACAAATTTGTCATTATAATCTAAGATTGAAAAGATGGCTGGCTACTCTATTGAATGGTTGTATGCTATACAATAAAATAGAATATCACTTCAATCTTGACATCTTTATAGGTCTTCAATATTTGCAACGGAATTTAACATATTCATGCTTTATGTAAGAGGGGAAGAATATGCTACCTTGTTTTGGAAAACCCTAATCGAGTTTGTGATTCAATTAAATAGCATATACACAGAGCTATAATAATAATACTACTCGAAATAATATATATATATATATATATAGCTGCAATACTACATGCTGCAGATTAATATATTGACCTATAGATATATATACAAAATACTTTCATGCCTTTAATCATCAGGCAGTCTTGATATGCTTCAGGGGTTGTAAACAGCATATAGTATAAACACGGTATAAAAACATAACATGGATTATATGTGGCAGAGGTGACTTTGAACAACAATCATGCTTCACGATTTACTTTATAAGTATAATCTTGGTTTTAGACTTCTAGATGCATATAACATGTGCTCTAATGACACGCCCTACCTAGATGTTTGGAGAATATCAGGGTCGAGCATGATTTAATGATCACGTTTTAGATAACGTTTTATGAGATATTATGCTTACTTAAAATATTTTGAAATACCATAATTTCTATCGAACTCATGTTCTTTCTAGGATATCTGATGGATGATGATATACTATTTTGAACATGCTTGTGCACACTTCTTTATAGTATAGATGATGGATGACTTTATACTATGAAGATGTTTTTGAGATACACACACACACACACACACACACACACACACACACACACACACACATATACCTATGTTTGGAAAGACCATATTCAATGTTTTGTGCGTATCTAGTGGTCACTGTTCTGCCTCCGGGTAATGATATTATATTGGCCTTCGAGTCGGGTGATGTAGGGGCCTCCAGGTCGATTGAAGATATTATATTGGCCTTCAAGTTGGGTGATGTAAGGGCTTGCAGGTCGATTGAAGATTATTATATTGGCCTTCGAGTCGGGTGATGTAGGGGCCTTCAGGTCAAGTGATGTAGGGGCCTTCGGGTCGATTATGATACCATTAGTTAGCATACTTTATACAAGATACGTTTTTGAAAGGTTTTATCGCATGCTAGGATTTTCGAAAAACCTATTACATATTATGCTATTGATGTTTTCATAAAACTTTGGGGGTTAGTATGTTGATAACTGTTTTATTATATATATACACACACACACACATATATATATATATATATCAACTTGGTACACTCATGTTTGTTTTGCGCCCCCTTAAGACTTAGAATCAAGGTGTACAATCCTAGTGTCAAGACACTTCCGCATCGGCATCTTCGAGTCCTCTTGGTGTAGGACCCATCCTTTTATTCATTCAATTTTATATTATTTCTTTTAGTGTTTTAGTTTAGTTGTATGCTCTGAACACATTCCTCATTTGCATATTAATTATATTTAAATTCTTTTATCTTATTCATGTTTTCAATAAAAGGCTTTCGACATCCTTGGGTGTCGGCCAGCACGTGACCATTCCGATGTCCCACAGATATCGAGATTGGGGCGTGTCATCTAATACCACATGTAAGCCAACTATAATATGCACACTAAAAGTACTAACCTTAAGAAGCCATTGAATCCAATCACAAGAATGAATCATGAACACATCAACAAGCAAAGATCTTTTGCTCTCCCTACACGCCTTATGCACTCCTATATGGGGTAGGTTTTCTGCTATAATATTGTGTATAAGAGTGGGGACCTAGGCTTTATATTTATAGGTGAGTATATTAGGTTTCTTGCCCATAAAGAAATCCCTAATACATATCTTTAGCACCTGTAGAATCCATGACCTAACAGGAAAGATATTTCCAATCATTATAGGTTTACTTCACCACCAAGTAATTAGGGATAATCAAATATTTCTTCCTATCTTTTAATCTTAATCAAATAGTTGTGCTAAATAGATGTAAGCCCAATAAAAGTCTTATACCCAAGTCTCCTAATTCTATAGTTCCAATGTTGTTAATTCAAATTGAAGATGTCACCAGTTGTTAACACAATGTTGTTTATCCAAACTGAAAATGTGTTGACGAGAAGGTTAGGATAATTAATATTTTTCTCCGGATTGTGAGAAGGGTTTTGCGTAGAGCGAGGATTTTCGCATTGAGAGTTTTGAGTTGTTTGTAAAGTTGAAAAGGTTCCTCTTGTTGCACATCGTCTTGTATTTAAAGCAGTAAAATATTTGAATTTGCTTGATAAGAAGATAACAAAGCTACTCTTGATAATGCCATATATTTTCAAGTTGAACTATTGAAAGACCACGTGATATTGCCTAGGTCATGTTTCTTATTACATTCAGAAGACTTCATTTCCATGTTGTTTGTCCAAAATGCATCCATGCAATCATAAAGCAAATTGCAGTCAATTGCAATGTCACTCTAAAATGCAATTACAATTAATTGCATATTGCAATCAATATCCCACGTTTTTCTTTCAATTTGATCTCTGACCAGCCAGTGGCTCTGATCAAACGACCAATCTTTGCATGGTAATACGTTGTGGCCAAATAATTAGAATATCCTTGGATAAGGAGAATGATCATTGCCAATCTCTGAAATCCAATTCTAAAATTTTATCTTGTTGTGTAGGGTGCAAAAAATCTGCAAATACAATCCTTAACGGATAATGCATGGCGTGCATGGTCTCTATATGAGATTCAAATCAATCCAATAACTCGGTTAACTCCAAATCAATCCAATTAATCAACAATGGATAATGCATGGCATGCATGGTGTCGGACAGGGCTGGGCTTTGCCCAGTGCAAGCAGGGCGACCATCCGGGCCCAAAAAAAATAAAAGGGTACTTTTATATGAGTTTATGTTATATTCATATAAATAGTAAGTTTGATCAATTTTCAAGGTTCTTTAGTAGTTGTGGTATTTGTTGCATTTATTATTTATGAGTTTGCATGTTTGATCACTCGTAATGTCTTTCATTTTTTATTTTTTAAATTATTTGATAGACGTGAGCAATTTTTTTTTTTTTTGTTTTTACGAGCACTAAATTGTTTCCCAATTATTTTTAGTCATATATATATATAGGGATAAGATCAAGGGACAAATATTTTTATAAATATTTTCACATTCTTTTTAAGCTTTTTGATTACATAACATCCAATGGTTCTTATTTATTCATTAAATGACATGGATGCTTATGTGGATTTTAACTAATATATATTTGTGTAACAAAACAGCCCCCTTTATTATTATTATTAATTAAATGGAATTCCGAATCAAGGAAACCCTAAACAATGCCGTCGAGCAGCAACAACAATACACCCAAGCCAATCTTGATATTAATAATATTACAAAAAATAATTAAATCAAATCATTTAGGTGCAAATAAATCTAGTTCTACAAATTATGGACTTGCGAAACCAAATCTAGTTCTACAAATTTGACTATGTAGAATTCAAGGGTGAAAATATGAACCTGCAAAATGGGATTATCGCATTTTCAATTTCCTGAGTCCAGAGAGAATACTCCATTTGCACAGAAGTGATGTGATGAACGGCATAAACCCTACTACTCCATTCCAGTGTATCTTATTATTCTTCGTACCAGCTTTTAAAGTTAGTACGCAATGTATCTTATTTTATGTAACAAGGACTGCATACAACTAGGTTTTCTTCCTTTTTTTAATTTTAGTTTTAATTTTTCAGATTTTATGTTTTTTTTTTCAGTTTTATTTTATCTTTAATATTAGTTAAAATCTATATAAGCATCCATGTCATTTAATGAATAAATAAGAACCATTGGATGTCATGTAATCATAAGGCTTAAAAAGAGTGTAAAAGTATTTGTAAAAATATTTGTCCCTTGATCCTATCTCCCATATATATAAAAGAGTGTAAAAGTATTTGTAAAAATATTTGTCCCTTGATCCTATCCCCCATATATATATACTCAAAAGAAATTTGCAAATGAACAGTCTTCCCTTTTTCAATAAAATTAGTAAATAAGCAATGCATCTTTTCTAAAATAATTTAAATTTAAACTTTCTTTCTTCATCTTATTAGTGATTCAACACCAAATTTTTTTCATGAATCATCAAATTAACATCCAAACTCAAAACCTTGTCATCTTGATTTTTGCAACCGTGTTGCCACCAAAAGGCGTTAGTGTTTTGTTTTCAAATTAGACTTTGATTTTAGAAATTGAAAACTGAAAATGAACGAGGAATTGATTTAGCTGATCAATGAAGAGAGAAGATGGAGTGCGTTGCTCTTCTTGGATTCGATTAATCAGCAAATAAAAATGAGCAAGATGACTGTTGCAAACCCACACATGCTTACAACATGACTCAACTCACATGCGCGTGTCATTTATATAGTCTATGAGCTAGTTCTAATATTAGCCATTCATTACAAACAATAACATAAGAACAGATAAACTCATAAATTCAGCATTTAAACAAAACATAATATGCACAAATGCTTATATCTTTTGTACAATTCTAGAGTTTTGAATGTTAGAAGGTATTCATCTCTCAATCTATAGCTCTCCAATTTATTTTATTTTTATTTTTAATTTTGGCATCATTTATATATTCAGTTGTTCTCTCTAGATTGCATAGGTTTTCTCCCCTTTGGCTGTTATCCTTTTTTAGTCCATATATATTATTTTCTAATCTTGATATTTTATCATTGTTAATAAAATTAATTAATTTGTTAAAAAAATGTGTATTAATCAATCTACAAAAGGCATCATTTGAAATTTCGCACCGGGCATTCGAAAATTCAGGACTGGCATTGCTCTTCGAGATAATTACTACAATAATTAAGATTAGTAGTAATATCCAGAAAAAATATTAATTCATCCAACTGCCTCAATTAAACGGGTTAATGGTGCAAAATCGGGCACAAAGATTGATTTCCCTGCAATGTGACTTTCAAGCCCAAACAAAGCATGCTTACACTTTCTTTGTATGAAACTTTTTGTATGTTTTTAGAGATAAGTTGTGTCTCCTTTTCCAATGTTATATCTTGAAAATTGTCATACTTCACTACTAATGTAGTCCTTTGTAGCCATATAATTTTTATGAAGGATAACTATTAAGTAGTAACCTCTTTACATTTATAATAATAATATGGTTAGGTCCCAACATTATAACTACACAAAGGTTTTACTATAATACTATTTGAGAGTGTTTTCACTATTGAGAGCTTATTTTTACATACATTTTCTAGTCTCACGGTATCTTTTTATTTGTTATCATTAGATTGAATAAATTTAACAAAAACAACATACTCTGGTGCATTAGAGGAGAAAAGTCATTTATCATTTCCCTTTCCATATTTTGTTTCCACAAAAATCATGTCCATGATTGATCACACTTTATTTCGTCAAAGGTCTTCATAACTACTCTTGGAAGGAAAAAAAGATAAAAGCTTTTTATGATAACTAGAAGAGCTTCTGATTATGTTTAAAACTTGATCTTTAATGCAAATTTAGATATGTTTCTCATATAAAGCACATCTAGTTAAACACTTTTGAGTATAAATGCTTCCTACTAAAGTAGTTCAAACGGACATTAGGTATTGTGGTTAAGGAGCATATTACTTTGTGTTTTCAAGCTGGGCATAGCCTATGTACATAAATGTTCCCACAGTCGCTAAATAGAGAACAACTTACATGAAACTGGTTCACTGTCACTGAAACGTCCCGTTTGAATAAGACAATAACATGTGTAAGATTTTCAACATATGTAATAATTTTAGTGGATTATCTTGCCATGTGATGGTGAAAGGTTGCATGTAAGTTGCTTTTCGCTAAATGAGCAAGGACTGCATGATCACTTACCCTTAAATTTGATATCAAATGCTAAAATTAATTCATTAGAATTACATATATTTATTCTTTCCGTTAAAGGTATATAACCATAAATTTTTAATCACGTGATGACTGAAAAACTGAAATGACTTAATCCTATAAAAAAGAGAGAGGAATTATATTGCCTTTCGAAGTTTTGTTTCTATTCTAATTGAAGGACAGAAGACTGAGGGAAGTGGACAAAGAATTACGATGCATGATCCTTTTATTGACCTATATCCAGGATGTCGCATATTGTAGCTGTCTTATGGAGGTGAGACCAACATAAGGTTGAGTGACACCAAAATACAGAGAGTCAAGTCACTTCCACACAAGATATTCCCCACACCACTTGAAAGAAATGTCCAAAATCACTTCCAAACAAGATATTCCCCACACCACTTGAAAGAAATGTCCAAAAGCTGTTGGATTTATTGGCCTAATATTGACTTATGTAGCTTTGGACAATGAATATTGTTATATTGGTAAGTGTAAATTATGCTTTACATTGGCTTGTAAGACTTTGTTACTTATGTATGTTACAAGGACGTCGATATTGTAGTCTGTACATATGATGCGTGATCTGTACATATCATGTGTTGAGTTATGCCGTTCTTTCACGATGCCAAAGCAGTCCAGTAACTTGCTGTGCATAAGCTTGTCGGAGTGGCGATGATTCGGGACCATATCCAATGCCCGCCTTCTATCCGGCGCATTTCTGCCAACTGCGATGAAATATCAAATTCAGAAATACCGTTACTAATTTTTGTATATTATCTGGAAGAAATGCAGATGTCAGTGCAGGCTGAAAAGTAAGTTGAATAACGGGGGTAAAGACCGTCCTATTAATTCTATAGGAAGAAATTACAAACATCTTCGAGACATCAGATGCTTGATGACATGGAACGCTGGACGGGCAAGAAACAGTAGACAAAGATTGGATGGATGAGTCGGTAGTTTACATCGGTAGAATCTAGTTCTTAGATATGGCCTTTTCCTTGGAGCTAAAATGATGAAATGAATTTCTGGGAAGACTTTTTTATATAACTTACTATAGAATATAGTCATATGGTTGAGCTGAAAATTGATGCTATCTGTATGATTCCTATATTGTACTGTCATTTTGATCTTCTATTAGGAAAATGATTAACATAGGTAAATTATGATAGCGATTTCTTACTCTGCCATCTCGTAGCTCAAAGATTACTGAATCTTGAGCAAAGGGAATTGGTCGTATTGGCGCCACCTGCATTGTGTAAAACCAATGGTCCTTAATAGCTTCGCTGAGTAACATATTAAAGAATAGTGCATTTTGTTACTAACCTCAGGGTTACAGTCACTGCTTAGGTCATTATCTCTTTCATAATCCGTCTTTGAACTAGCTGCAAAATCTATGTCAGTACAGAAATATGCTTTCTTGTCATTTCCTTCCTCTTGTCTATGATCTTCAACAATCAACTTTCCCAAAAACGGAAAACCACAGTTTTTCCACCTCCACGTCATTTCTTCCATGTACCTCAGGTAAACATTTCCATTGGAGCCAATAAGAAACAGTTGATTACCTTCAAAGGATGGACCGGGAGAACCAACCAATGTCACAACACTATGTGGACTTCCATGTTCCACCCAATTCCATCCTTCGAATGTATTCCAATGATATTCAACTAGTCCTCCGTCTACTGAAAGCATGAAAAGTGATCCTGTTAGTGAAAGCGATGATGGTCTCATAGCAGTTCCAGGCAGTCTTGATAGAGTCAAATGCTGAGATTGGTAATGCTCATGCCACAAATCAGTCACTTTATTATACTGATATAGCCGACCGTTCCTTCCAACAACAAACACTATGTTTTCCCTGAAATGTTCCTGATCTACTATAGAGGCAATCTTCGTATTTGGAGGGTTTCGGCAATCTTTCCATTTGAATTTCCTCAGGGCAACCTACAGAAGAATATAAGTTGTCAATCCATCACCAACCGTAGATATATCATTGTTTGTGGAAATTATAGATAAATGAAAAGGTTTATTTCCCTTTGTATCTCATCCTTTTTTCTTTTCAAAGTTTACAGATTGTTAAAATATATTCCAGCATACTCTTACCTCTGCTGTATTATTTTTAGCATAACTGAGAAAGAGCAAGTAAAACTTTTGTTTACACTTATAAAACATGGTTTTGTTCAGATCTATGAAGATGACAATGGTGACATAAATGTAATGTATGACGATCCTGCATTATGGCAAGGATCATGCTTTAGTTTCATGGTGCGGTAATCTAACATCACCTTAAAAGAATCCTCTAGATATTTTATGTCAATAGGTGTGTGTTCATCTTTTTCGAATTTAAGGTTATTTAAACTTCAGAGAATTTGACATTTATTTTTTTTGTTCCTTTTTAAACTTTACCGTGAATTGGAGTAATCTGCCTGTTCTGCTCACAAAGAAGAGGGCGTCTTCTGCTGTAACTTTCATAGTTCTACCAGGAATTCCATCCCATGGAGGGCCTCCGATTACCTGCCTTCCTTTCCTCAGTGCAGTACAGTTTATCCATGCTAGATCATTGCTGCTTCTTTCCCTAATAAGCAAACTCCCATATGTGTCAACTACATACAAGCTTCCGTTGTAGTTCCCTAGTGCGCCCTTGATAGCTGTTGAGTGCTCATGCCTGAGCCATATCCATACACTTTCAGTATAAAGATATTCGAAAGTAAAACCGCCATCTGTTATGAGGAAAAATGATCTGCCTCCATGCATCGCTCTCAGATGGAAATTTGTGTTAATCCAGTTGTATGGGAAACTATTATCTTCCGAAAATTTTATTGTTCCGCTACCTGATGCCCCTGGAGTTAAGTAATGTTGCTGTGCTTGGCTTCCTTTTCTCCTTCTTGTCATTGTTCTTCCAATTCCTAAAGCATTAGGCTCATCTTTTATGCCCGTGACACAATTTGTGGGTCCACGCTGTTCTGAGCAGTACTCTGCATTCCAGCCTTCTGTCTCCGGCGTATCTAATATTGACCACACATATTTGACTGTTGCTTTTCTACGGAGCATTACTTGATGAGATGGACCAGAGTTTTCGCCACCTAAGCCTGATAGATGCAGTTCTGCAAGTCTTCCATCATCCAATGGGAACAGAATCCTACCAACATGAATTTGTAGTCCAGCAATACCTCTGGCAACTTTTGCATGAAGAGGATGCATATGGCTTACCCATGCTTCCGAAATTTGGTTCTCTTGAGCTTGAGCAATACCTGTAGTAACGAGGAAAACTCTTAGATCTAAGATATACATTCAGAATGTTTTTTTCATAAGTTTCTGTGGAACTTATTTGAACTTGTAGTCTCCTTGCAACCTCTGATGGAAGTTCTACAGTACAGATAAGTGCACCCTGTTTGCTAATACCTATTTCCAGGATTAGGTTGACCGGCTTCGTGTTGAAACTGGTTTATATTCCAGGAAGGATTTTTAATTTTCAAGTTCCTCCTAACTGTGATCCTCAGTGAAGTACAACTAATTGAAGCAATCTTTTGTTAAGTGGAAACGATATAATATGAATGTGCTGTTATCACATTGGTATCCTCTTGAATACCTCAGGTGGGAAGAAGATTGAAATTTTGAGAAACTCTTCAAGTTGTATGGTTTAGAAGATGAGAATAATTGATTTTTTCAATAATTCCTCCTATAAACTCACCTGATTGTTTTGATATTTGATATTCGAAAACTGATCCAGTAGATGTGGTGAAAAACAACGAGAATAATCTTTCGTTTGTGTCATCTTGCAGCACTGGTGTGATTGATGTCAGCTGCTGATCCTTTGGACTTCCATAAACTACCCATTTCCATTTCCTCTGGTGTAGTCGTCTCTCGACCAGTTTACCATCCTGCTTATATGCGAAATGTTGTAAGAGTTTTGTTTCAAAATTGGAAAGAAATTTGAGACACAAATTCCAGGTTTATCCAGGTTTTGGGTTGAGGACTTGCAAAAGCTTTGCAAAACAATTATCTGTCTTCTCTAAATGGAGGATAACTTCTAGCCCACGTTTGAACGTTTTGAGCATTCAGTTAACAGGAAAAAGAAAGAATACAATGAACAGAGGTTCCTCGGGTTTTCAAGATTCAAAATTCTGCAAATTCATCCCAAGGTTCGATACTACAATTTAATAGCTATGATAAGACTTGTACTTAAAGTATCATGTGTTGTTTCTTGATTACTATTAGGGTATTCCATCATAGCAAAGATGCTTAATTGTTTTTTCATCCCTTCTACACCTGTCAAAAAATTTCACTTCAATGTCAAATAAATATGGCAACACTGCGTACCTTTGTTAGAAGAAAGAGGGATATAGAATGATCTCCAGTCACACCATGTAAAGTATTCCCTGTTAATGGTATTAGAGAAGCATTATAATTAGTTGTCCCTTCTCTCCATATATGCTTCTTCCATGATGGTTTTGAGCTCCTATCATATTCATAAAGATCACCTGCAGAACTGCATTTTACAGTTACAAGTTATGAAGTGTTTGATAATCTCTAAATTGAGGATAAAGCATCCTTTCTTTTGAGTAACCGTGAAAGAATCCTAAATGCTGGATTTTGAGGATTTGTCGAGTTTAACTGATATGTACGATGCTCTGAGTAGGCAAAGATATGTGTGCACGTGCAAATGAAAGCGGGACCAAGAGGAATCACCTTATGGTATAAATTACATCTGTTCTAATACTAGCAGCATCGGCAATTGAGGCAACATTGGCGCCAGGGGGTTGTCCATGATCTATCCATCTGTTTTACGTTTACAACACAAACGTCCAAGTGAAGTTAGAGTCGCCCCATCGTTATCTACAGTATAAATAGAGACTGAAATTCAAACTTACAACTTAGCATATGCTGTGATGCTATCACTTGTGAGTTTGTGGTTTTTACCTTGGAGGCTCAATTTCGCTAAGTTCTAACAGTGTCCCTTTTTTTGTGCAGAAATAGACTCTCCTGGCAGCAATGCAGCAAAATCAACGAGTTGTTAGGAGATGTTCAACTTTCTAAATTCTTTCAGTGAAGGGATTCACATAAGCTTTTTTTTAGTATGTAAATTTCACTCCATTAAAAGTGAAATTTATACTCACTCTCCATCATATGAAACGAGACCAGATTTAATTAGGATCACAGAACTTTGATCTCCTTCGTTTTGACTGAGAGTAGGTGTGATTTCTACCCAAAGAGGGTGTGAGCTCTCGCTGATTTGCATCTGAAAGTGGGAAATAAAACATTTGATGATATATGATAGATCAGCAAAAATACAAAAGTAACAAGAATACATTTGCAGTAAATTTAAGTCTATTTTAATTGAAAGTTTATATCTTTCTGGTAATGACTGCTACAACTTGGTGTGTAGATAAAGGGAAAGGTGACTTAGAACCGTCATGATGAATTTGACATGTGTATATACGTGCAGCGAAGGAGGTTGTGAAGCGGGGACGCCAAGGTGGTGGTGTCTCAAACCAATTACGTTACATAATTGGTTTGGGACACCACCACCTTACTGTTCCCATATCATATAACTTTTTCTCACATGATTCGTTTTTAAACGATGTAATTTTGGACATAAGCACAATATCAGTAGAAGAACATGGTATAAAGCTTAAAAATTGATTTCAAGTTTTCGTAAGACAGAGCAAATGGTACCTGAAACAGATTGCCTGATTCAGAAAGAGCAAGAATGGTGTGATTGACAATAAAAAGAGAGATAGCATGAGCAGGTGATAAAGGCAAATCATGGGGTGCAATCACCCACTGGACCCCATTCCAAAACCTCTCATAGATTGACCCACTTTCCCCAGTCACCCAGATTGACATTTCTGACATCCTTGTCAATGAAATCCTCTTTCTCTGAGGCAAGACCTCAAGCAACTTATGATCACAATTCTCCTTGTCCTTCTTTTCTGATCTCTCCTCCTCCCTTTTTCCTGGAACATCATCCGAATCTGGACTCTGTTCCTGTCTGCTGTTGCTTGATGATGTTCCTGTTCCCTCAATTGAACCCACAACAGTACAGTTGTCATCGAGACAGGAGACTAAATCATAGGGCAATTCAACTTCAACCCATGTTTTGGTTTGCTCCTTAAACTCCCAGAATCTGTCTGTTTTCTGCTCAAATTGTCTGCTGCTCTGTGCAAGAAAGTGGTGGTGGTGCTGCTGGCACCATGAAGAAGCAGAACCATCAGCCACCAAAAATCGAGTCACTAGGACCCAGATGAAAAATAGGGACATGTTTGGTGGCCCTGACACAGAACCTTTTAAAAGGGTAGAGAGAGAGAGAGAGAGGTTTTTATGGCTTGAATCTTTTGTGGTGGCTTTTCATATCAGATGGACCATATCTGATAGTTTAAAAGCTGCCCAGAGGACTAACTGCCAGTTCTGGAAACATGACTGTTCTTTTCCATGGCTTCCATACTCACAGGGCATTAGAGAGAGAGAGAGACGGAGAGGGAGGGGAAGGTTGAGCTTGTGAAGGTCCACATGTAGGGAAGGAAGGTGGGTAGTTAATAGGAAATGGAGAATCTTGCATCAAATTTCAAGCACACCATTATTAATTACAATTTAATAAGCAGGTGAGATATTACCTCGATAAAAGTAGTTTAATAATCAATACCACGAGCAAACTAAACTCTTGAACGAAATTTCGTTTGCTAAATGACGTGACGTTAATGAATATCGTATCTCTTGGTGTAATTTTGAACTTTCTCTTTGATGATAGTAACTTTTAACATGTTTGGTACGGGTCATTTTTTTTTTTTTAGACCAGGTTGAAATTCCTAATAAGATTTTTATTGAGGACATTTATATGCACTCTATCCTCACCGCTTTGTATGTATTTCTCTCATTAATAAATATCGTACCTATTTCTCAAAAAAAAAAAAAAATTAAGTGACAGCTTTTGGTTGATTTAAGTTTGAGTTTACTTAAGGGAATTGTTATTAGCACTTCAAAAATCTTATTTTACACTCCTCACAAGTGTATTTTTCTTTCTAATTATAAAAAGTTTGGAATGCCAAATGAGATTTTTAGAGTACTAATAACAATTCTCTACTTAAAATGCTACTTATTATAGACATGTAACATTTTTTTATTTGAAAAGATAGACACGTAATGTATTGACATGCATGCTTATTGATTGTTCCGTGAACAAATTAATGACAAACATGGTTGTTCTAGCATTTTTATAAAGGTATTGATGTTCATGCATAGAGACATGCAGCAACAAAATGAGAGTGTAAAAATCACGTACACCTACGCTTCCGTAGTTGCAAATAGGTAATGGCTTTTAAGTTTTTTCTTACCTTATTAAGAAGACATTTTGCTAGTGTTTTATTCCCTTATATAAAAGGACAAATTGTCTAAGTACTCC